>NC_086448.1:340533214-340841624 GCF_028390025.1 Pseudophryne corroboree | reverse complement strand
TGCTGTTGTTGCCGCTGGGAGTCGATGGTCATCCCAGAGGGGAAGTCGTAAGCCCACTTGTACTACTTCCAGTAAGCAATTGACTGTTCAACAGTCCTTTGCGAGGAAGATGAAATATCACAGCAGTCATCCTACTGCAAAGCGGATAACTGAGTCCTTGACAACTATGTTGGTGTTAGACGTGCGTCCGGTATCCGCCGTTAGTTCACAGGGAACTAGACAATTTATTGAGGCAGTGTGCCCCCGTTACCAAATACCATCTAGGTTCCACTTCTCTAGGCAGGCGATACCGAGAATGTACACGGACGTCAGAAAAAGACTCACCAGTCTCCTAAAAAATGCAGTTGTACCCAATGTCCACTTAACCACGGACATGTGGACAAGTGGAGCAGGGCAGGGTCAGGACTATATGACTGTGACAGCCCACTGGGTAGATGTATGGACTCCCGCCGCAAGAACAGCAGCGGCGGCACCAGTAGCAGCATCTCGCAAACGCCAACTCTTTCCTAGGCAGGCTACGCTTTGTATCACCGCTTTCCAGAATACGCACACAGCTGAAAACCTCTTACGGCAACTGAGGAAGATCATCGCGGAATGGCTTACCCCAATTGGACTCTCCTGTGGATTTGTGGCATCGGACAACGCCAGCAATATTGTGTGTGCATTAAATATGGGCAAATTCCAGCACGTCCCATGTTTTGCACATACCTTGAATTTGGTGGTGCAGAATTTTTTAAAAAACGACAGGGGCGTGCAAGAGATGCTGTCGGTGGCCAGAAAAATTGCAGGACACTTTCGGCGTACAGGCACCACGTACAGAAGACTGGAGCACCACCAAAAACTACTGAACCTGCCCTGCCATCATCTGAAGCAAGAAGTGGTAACGAGGTGGAATTCAACCCTCTATATGCTTCAGAGGTTGGAGGAGCAGCAAAAGGCCATTCAAGCCTATACAATTGAGCACGATATAGGAGATGGAATGCACCTGTCTCAAGTGCAGTGGAGAATGATTTCAACGTTGTGCAAGGTTCTGATGCCCTTTGAACTTGCCACACGTGAAGTCAGTTCAGACACTGCCAGCCTGAGTCAGGTCATTCCCCTCATCAGGCTTTTGCAGAAGAAGCTGGAGGCATTGAAGAAGGAGCTAAAAGGGAGCGATTCCGCTAGGCATGTGGGACTTGTGGATGCAGCCCTTAATTCGCTTAACAAGGATTCACGGGTGGTCAATCTGTTGAAATCAGAGCACTACATTTTGGCCACCGTGCTCGATCCTAGATTTAAAGCCTACCTTGGATCTCTCTTTCCGGCAGACACAGGTCTGCTGGGGTTGAAAGACCTGCTGGTGACAAAATTGTCAAGTCAAGCGGAACGCGACCTGTCAACATCTCCTCCTTCACATTCTCCCGCAACTGGGGGTGCGAGGAAAAGGCTCAGAATTCCGAGCCCACCCGCTGGCGGTGATGCAGGGCAGTCTGGAGCGACTGCTGATGCTGACATCTGGTCCGGACTGAAGGACCTGACAACGATTACGGACATGTCGTCTACTGTCACTGCATATGATTCTCTCAACATTGATAGAATGGTGGAGGATTATATGAGTGACCGCATCCAAGTAGGCACGTCACACAGTCCGTACTTATACTGGCAGGAAAAAGAGGCAATTTGGAGGCCCTTGCACAAACTGGCTTTATTCTACCTAAGTTGCCCTCCCACAAGTGTGTACTCCGAAAGAGTGTTTAGTGCCGCCGCTCACCTTGTCAGCAATCGGCGTACGAGGTTACATCCAGAAAATGTGGAGAAGATGATGTTCATTAAAATGAATTATAATCAATTCCTCCGCGGAGACATTGACCAGCAGCAATTGCCTCCACAAAGTACACAGGGAGCTGAGATGGTGGATTCCAGTGGGGACGAATTGATAATCTGTGAGGAGGGGGATGTACACGGTGATATATCGGAGGGTGAAGATGAGGTGGACATCTTGCCTCTGTAGAGCCAGTTTGTGCAAGGAGAGATTAATTGCTTCTTTTTTGGGGGGGGTCCAAACCAACCCGTCATATCAGTTACAGTCGTGTGGCAGACCCTGTCACTGAAATGATGGGTTGGTTAAAGTGTGCATGTCCTGTTTTGTTTATACAACATAAGGGTGGGTGGGAGGGCCCAAGGATAATTCCATCTTGCACCTCTTTTTTCTTTTCTTTTTCTTTGCATCATGTGCTGATTGGGGAGGGTTTTTTGGAAGGGACATCCTGCGTGACACTGCAGTGCCACTCCTAAATGGGCCCGGTGTTTGTGTCGGCCACTAGGGTCGCTAATCTTACTCACACAGTCAGCTACCTCATTGCGCCTCTTTTTTTCTTTGCGTCATGTGCTGTTTGGGGAGGGTTTTTTGGAAGGGACATCCTGCGTGACACTGCAGTGCCACTCCTAGATGGGCCCGGTGTTTGTGTCGGCCACTAGGGTCGCTAATCTTACTCACACAGCTACCTCATTGCGCCTCTTTTTTTCTTTGCGTCATGTGCTGTTTGGGGAGGGTTTTTTGGAAGGGACATCCTGCGTGACACTGCAGTGCCACTCCTAGATGGGCCCGGTGTTTGTGTCGGCCACTAGGGTCGCTAATCTTACTCACACAGTCAGCTACCTCATTGCGCCTCTTTTTTTCTTTGCGTCATGTGCTGTTTGGGGAGGGTTTTTTGGAAGGGCCATCCTGCGTGACACTGCAGTGCCACTCCTAGATGGGCCCGGTGTTTGTGTCGGCCACTAGGGTCGCTAATCTTACTCACACAGTCAGCTACCTCATTGCGCCTCTTTTTTTCTTTGCGTCATGTGCTGTTTGGGGAGGGTTTTTTGGAAGGGCCATCCTGCGTGACACTGCAGTGCCACTCCTAGATGGGCCCGGTGTTTGTGTCGGCCACTAGGGTCGCTAATCTTACTCACACAGCTACCTCATTGCGCCTCTTTTTTTCTTTGCGTCATGTGCTGTTTGGGGAGGGTTTTTTGGAAGGGACATCCTGCGTGACACTGCAGTGCCACTCCTAGATGGGCCCGGTGTTTGTGTCGGCCACTAGGGTCGCTTATCTTACTCACACAGCGACCTCGGTGCAAATTTTAGGACTAAAAATAATATTGTGAGGTGTGAGGTATTCAGAATAGACTGAAAATGAGTGTAAATTATGGTTTTTGAGGTTAATAATACTTTGGGATCAAAATGACCCCCAAATTCTATGATTTAAGCTGTTTTTTAGTGTTTTTGGAAAAAAACACCCGAATCCAAAACACACCCGAATCCGACAAAAATAATTCGGTGAGGTTTTGCCAAAACGCGTTCGAACCCAAAACACGGCCGCGGAACCGAACCCAAAACCAAAACACAAAACCCGAAAAATTTCAGGCGCTCATCTCTAGTGTGTACCCACTTTAAGTTCCACAAAAGTTTAGAAAATCCACAAGGCCAACCTATTGTGTCATAAATCTGATGTGTAACAATGAGATGATCTGATTTGTGGATATATTGATCAAACAATAAGTTATGACTTTAAAGTCTCATATAAAGGTTTTTGACAACTTTATATGGAAATTTATATTTATAATACTGACGTGATATTTTATCAGAGTTTACCACGTATTAACTGTTTAATGTGCCATGGGAAGGGTACTGGGGGGAAAGGCTCTAAGCACTGCGGTCTGTATGGGTGTTGGTAAAGATGGTGTAGGTTAATTATCCAATCAGACATTCAGAAAATGAATTAATGAGTGAAGTGCTAAATGTACTGACCATGGGGGTCATTCTGAATTGACTTTTTGCAACATTTTGCTGCTTGTGCGATCAACTAGATGCCGCCTATGGGGGAGTGTATTTTAGCATAGCAGGGCTGCGATCGCTTGTGCAGCCATGCTATGCTAAAAAAAGTTTTCTGCAGAAGTAGACTAGCCCTGCAGTTTTTTACCCTGTGCGATCGATCCAGCGATGAAGGTCCCGGATTTGACGTCAGACATCCGCCCTCCAAACACCTGGACACGCCTGCGTTCGGATCTCCACGCCCGGAAAACGGTAAGTAGACGCCCTGGAACGCTTACTCGCTGTCAATCTTCTTGCAATCGCGCTAGCGATCATTTTTTTCTCTATTCTGGTCGCTGCCCGGTGACAGCCGTTGCCGGGCAACAACGCGCATGCGCATTGCGCCCACCACGCATTGCGCCCACCACGCATGCGCAGTTCTGACCTGTTTGCACCGCAGCGATGAACCGATGCGTGCGAACGGGTTGGAATGACCGCCCATGTGCACTGGGGGTTCTGTATAAAATACAGACGGTCAGAATGCCGGCGGTCACATTAACTACGACATTTCGACAATGAGGATCCGACACCCGACAGTAAGTATTTTACCCTTCTCCTGCCCCCCACCCTAACCCTAAACTTTGGGAGGTGGCTAATTAGTTGGGGGTGGCAGCTAGGACTAAACCTTGGGGGGTGTAATCTACGGCTAACCGGAAGCATCCCGTGCTCTAGTCTGCATAGAGGTCGCTCCCTGTGAGGGGGATGGGACACACATCCTAGGTTTACAGTATAACTTTTATTAATATATTAAACTATCAAGCCACACGTTACTAACAAAATTAAATATTATAAAAATGAGCAGTAGAAAAGAAATGAATTTTCACCTACTTTTGTACCTTTTAGTCACGATCTAGCTTTCTGTCCCCATACTATTGTATGGGAACCATACAGTGCATCCGGAAAGTATTGGAAAAGCGGAGACTAAGAGGGGATATGATCAACATCTACAAATATATAAGGGGACAATACACAGAGCTTGCGCTGGACCTGTTTTTGGTTAAATCAACACAGAGGACTCGTGGACACTCGCTCAGGTTAGAGAAGAGGAGATTCCGCACAATACGGCGTAAAGGCTTTTTCACGGTAAGGACAATACGTGTTTGGAATTCCCTGCCCGAGGGAGTTGTAATGGCGGAATCTGTCAACACCTTTAAGAATGGGTTAGATAAATTCCTAATGGATAAGGATATCCAGGGGTATGGTGCATAGTCATGCATTATAGTTACTATAAATAGGGATAAAATGCAATGGCTGACAGCAGCATCAGTCAGAAATTTTAGTCAATTCATCATGCATAGGAGACCACAAATAGGTTGAACTCGATGGACAATTGTCTTTTTTCAACCTCAGATACTATGTTACTATGTTACAACGCTTCAGTATTTCCACATTTTGTTACTGTATGTTACAGCCTTATTCCAAACTGGAATAAATAATTTTTTTCTCCTCAAAATTCTACACACAATACCCCATAATGACAATGATAAAAAAGTTTTTTTGTGATTTATTAAAAATAAAAAACTAAGAAATCACATGTACATAAGTATTCAAAGCCTTTGCCATGACGCTCAAAATTGAGCTCAGGTGCATCCTGTTTCTATTGATCATCATTGAGATGTTCCTACAGCTTATTTGGAGTCCACCTGTGGTAAAGTTGATTGGACATGATTTGGAAAGGCACACACCTGTCTATATAAGGTCCCACACTTGACAGTGCATGTCTGAGCACAAACCAAGCATGAAGTCAAAGGAATTGTCAGTAGACCTCCGAGACTGCATTGTCTCGAGGCACTAATCTGGGGAAGGGTACAGAAAAATATTTGCTGTTTTGAAGGTCCCAATGAGCACAGTGGCCACCATCATCTGTAAATGGAAGAAGTTCGGAACCACCAGGACTCTTCTAGAGCTGGCTGGCCGTCTAAACTGAGCGATCGGGGGAGAAGGGCCCTTGTCAGGAAGGTGACCAAGAACCCGATGGTCACTCTGTCAGAGCTACAGCATTCCTCTATAGAGGGAAGCAATCCACCAATTAGGCCTGTATGGTAGAGTGGCCAGACAGAAGCCACTCCTTAGTAAACAGCACAGGGCAGCCCGCCTGGAGGTTGCTAAACTGCACCTGAAGGACTCTCAGACCATGAGAAACAAAATTCTCTTGTCTGGTGAGACAAATATTGAGCTTTTTGGTGTGAATGCCAGATGTCGTTTGGAGGAAACCAGGCACCGCTCATCACCAGGCCAATACCATCCCTACAGTGAAGCATGATGGTGGTAGCATCATGCTGTGGGGATGTTTTTCAGTAGCAGGAACTGGGAGACTAGTCAGGATAGAGGGAAAGATGAATGCAGTACAGAGACATCCTGGATGAAAACCAGACTCGGTTCAGACTGGGGCGACGGTTCATCTTTCAGCAGGACAGCAACCCTAAGCACACAACCAAGATATCAAAGGAGTGGCTTCAGGACAACTCTGTGAATGTCCTTGAGTGGCCCAGCCAGAGCCCAGACTTGAATCCGATTAAACATATCTGGAGAAATCTGAAAATGGCTGTGCACCTACGCTTCCCATCCAAACTGATGGAACTTGAAAGGTGCTGCAAAGAGGAATAGGTGAAACTGCCCAAAGATAGGTGTGCCAAGCTTGTGGCATCATATTCAAAAAGACTTGAGGCTGTAATTGCTGCCAAAGGTGCATCAACAAAGTATTGAGCAAAGACTGTGAATACTTATGTACATGTGATTTTTTAAAATAAATTAGCAAAAATCTCAAAAAACTTTTTTCACTTTGTCATTGGGGGATATTGTGTGTAGAATTTTGAGAGAAAAATGAATTTATTCCTGTTTGGAATAAGGCTGTAACATAATAAAATGTGGAAAAAGTGAAGCGCTCTGAATACTTTCCAGATGCACTGTAATTCATTTAGCTCCAAAAATAAAAATCTTTCCAAGCTTGACAGTGGTAACCTTCTTCTATGGGAAGGACGCCTGGGTTTGCAAAGAGGGATCTCCAATTTCTCCACCCCATTCGTCTCCTTATGCCTGGTTCTTTGTACGCATGTGTGAGCCCTAGTTCATGTATACCACATCAGACTTCACAGTGCAAAGTTTCAATGGTACAAAAATAACAGTGATAGTTGCTGGGACAGCTGACCTTCAGATCAGCTATGGCTGCACCAGAGCAATGTAGAATTACTCTGGTGATTTAGGGGGTAATTCCAAGTTGATCGCAGCAGGATTTTTGATAGCATTTGGGCAAAACCATGTGCACTGCAGGGGAGGCAGATATAACATGTGCAGAGAGAGTTAGATTTGGATGGGTTATTTTATTTCTGTGCAGGGTAAATACTGGCTGCTTTATTTTTACACTGCAAATTAGATTGCAGATTGAATACACCACACCCAAATCTAACTCTCTCTGCACATGTTATATCTGCCTCCCCTGCAGTGCACATGGTTTTGCCCAATTGCTAACAAAAATCCTGCTGCAATCAACTTGGAATTACCCCCTAAGCAGGGCCGGAGCTTCCACTAGGCAGCTTTAGGCAGCTGCCTAGGGGCGCCGGGACCTGAGGGGGCGGCCTGCTACAGCTGCCTAAAAAAGGTAGCATAGTCCTACCTTTCACAGCCACTGCAATCCCCCAGAATGCGTATCTTACAGTAGCCATGACTGCTAAGCTCCCGTATTGCAGCCTCCAGCTCCACCTCCAACCGGCACAGGCAGTAACTTTGACAGCTCCTGGAGTCCTGGCTGGGGGTGACATGCAGCACTGTTCTTCATTCCAGGCTCTTTCACAGACTACTCAGTTCCAACTCTGCACTGCAGCCTGCAGGTAAGGTGGCTGCACAGTGCATTCTCTGCATTGATAAAGAAAGAGGGCGAGAGCAGCAGTGTGGGGAGGGGGGAGATGAGGAGCAGGCATGCACACAGTCTGGGGGGATGAGCAGCAGCATGCACGCAGATTTTGGGGGGGGGGAGTAGAACAGCAGACATTTAACAGAGTAGGGGTGAGGGGGTGAGAGCAGCATTCCTTTCATCTGAAGGGTGGGTAGGGGGAAGGGGCAGAAGGCAGACGTTTTGCTTAGGGTGCCGAGAAACCTTGCACCGGCCCTGCCCCTAAGTCTCCACCTCTGCTACTTTCAGCAGGCTGGATGTAAAGTGCTTGATGAATAGACCCCTTAGTTAGAAAGAAAAATTAAAGGTTGGGAAGTAACAATCTTAAGTTAAAAAAAAACCAAGGAAATGTCACAATAAAGTGATTGGTGAGTACACACTCTGATTAAAACAATGTTTACACCAGGACTATCTAGTTTGTATACAAAATATGGTAATATACTGTGAGGATATGGAGTAATTATCTAGATAGAGGGGTGTATTTTATGCAGTGTCTAGGTGCTTAGTCAAAGTCCAAATACAGCTTTTCCATGATATATGAATTGCTGCTTTACTGGCATCATAAAAATGAAAACAACAAACAGCCTAGCCCCCGTTCAGGGCACTTTCTAACTACTTGGCCCCTCTCTATATGGTCAGCTAAGCTGCAACACAAAACATCTCTCATAAAAGTCTCAGTCCTGCCTCTCACAAGTTCTGCAGGGATATCACAGGCTTCGGCCTGTCTTGGCAGGCTGCAACAGCTTAAAAAATGCAGTCTCAGAGTCTTTATCATTTTATGGTTCTCCCTACCTCTTGTAGATAAGAACCCAGTTTCCTACCTTTAAGACACACTGGACTCGGATGGTAGTCCTGACCTGGACTGTCTGACTGCTCCAGACTCTCCTGGGTTCTGTGCAAAGGGCAGCCTCTAGGTATGGACACACTGCTTTTTTGTTCCTTGTGTTGGTGGAACCCTCCAGCCACACACTGAATAGCCTGTTCATCTATGCCATGTTTGGTGATACTGCCACAATACATAGATAATATATTTGTTTATAATATAGTTTGTGGCAATTAAGTTCATTCAGGTATCAAGGCCCTCATTCCGAGTCGTTCGCTCGGTATTTTTCATCGCATCGCAATGAAAATCCGCTTAGTACGCATGCGCAATATTCGCACTGCGACTGCGCCAAGTAATTTAACAATGAAGATAGTATTTTTACTCACGGCTTTTTCATCGCTCCGGCGATCGTAATGTGATTGACAGGAAATGGGTGTTACTGGGCGGAAACACGGCGTTTTATGGGCGTGTGGATGAAAACGCTACCGTTTCCGGAAAAAACGCAGGAGTGGCTGGAGAAACGGGGGAGTGTCTGAGCGAACGCTGGGTGTGTTTGTGACGTCAAACCAGGAACGACAAGCACTGAACTGATCGCACAGGCAGAGTAAGGTTGAAGTTACTCAGAAACTGCAAAGTAGTTTGTAATCGCAATATTGCGAATACATCGGTCGCAATTTTAAGAAGCTAAGATACACTCCCAGTAGGCGTAGGCTTAGCGTGTGTAACTCTGCTAAATTCGCCTTGCGACCGATCAACTCGGAATGAGGGCCCAAGTACCAACATTTGCCAATTTTTTTAAATAGTTTGCACAGAGTAAGAACACAAGGGTAATCGCACATCCCTAAATCTAATACAGTTTAGCAGTAGCTGGAGAGTATACTTTGACATTTTGGGTAAAAGCAAGAATCACATTTTCCACTCCATATTTCCCTAATAGCTTCTCTTTCTAAGAGGGAAAATGAAGAGTCTTATTTTGCATCAGTTTTCTTCATTACCAACTCCATACCAATACTAACGACAGGATTGTCCAAAAGTATTCTAACTAATCAGAAGCTTCAATAGCGCAAAACAATGCCCCTCTCAGTCTACCTCTAAGAAATTGAAATAGATTAATCAACCATGACCATTCATAGGCTACACATATTTGTCCCACAGAATCAATGAAGACACTAAGGGAAATTGATCATGTTGCCTGTTTTAGTATGAATTGCCTCAACTTACTGTATGTTTGTTTTTTTCAACTCAAAATAGCTAATGCAGTGGTTCCCAAACTGGTGCCGTGGTTCCCTGGAGTGTCTTGGGGCACTTGCAGGGGTGCCTCCGAAACCAACTCAAATTATTTAATGTGATAGACAAAGCCAGTGTTTGTGGCTTCCAGCCATAAAATATGTGGACAAACAGTAGCCAATTTTGTCCCTCACCACATAACTGAACCTAAATATTATAAACACAATTTACTTAATTTAATATTTTTTTCTGAATTTTTCAAAAAGAAACTTTTGGTCTAGGGGTGCCATGAAAAAAATCTGATACTCTAAGGCGCTGTGACTCAAAAACTTTTGGGTACCTCTGAGCTAATGGTTAGTGATTGATAATTTCAGACAAAGTTTTATTATATTCCCTAGACATTTTCCTTACGTAGTTTTCCTCTTTCTCAAGAATGCTCTCCTAGCACTTGCAAATATTTGTACTTTTTGTCTTTTTATTTTACTCACCTTTGAATGGTTTAAACTCAAATACCCAAAGCTATTGAAAATATTCTGAAATTCTCTGTAACAAAAGCACAAAAGTAAAGAAGAAGGCAATTCTTCGTATTTGATCACAGCATGGTAGATGGGACTTGGAGCAACAACAGATGGCTGTAAAAATCTGGATGCATTTTTAAAATGATAAAAGTTCTTAATTTAGGCTTTATTGATCACTTTTCTGGTGTACATACTTTAATATGCTGTGTATTCTGCATTTCTGCCCCATAAAGTGTAAATCCATTCAGTGGTCCTTCTGTTCCTCTACAGAAATATAATGTAAACAAAGCAAAATAAATACATAAAAATAATGGAGTATATAAAGTGTTATTCTCCAACAACTGTCTGGTAAAAATATACTGCACAAGCATTACAGAGAGTACATCATTCAAGTGTTACTATCTTCATGTGGCTTTAAATAAGTAGTCCAAGGGTTACAAATAGTTAATAAGTAATAATAAAACTATATTGAATACGTAATAATGTAAAAAAAAAAATTAAATTCTATTATAGACAGTAAATAGATCAGTAAAGGTTTATTCTGTATTGTATCAAATTTATATTGCTTACAACAAACAAATTTTTTGTATTTTTCTTTAGGACGATCTAAAGCAAATACTGTTAATGAGAATTATTTACTAACATTCACCTACATAATTCTTCATCCACACCAGTCACATTACATCCAGCAGCCTGCACTATTTTCTATGAAATATATATCTTTCTCAATGCACTTATGTATCCCCCAAACTGAGCACTCATCTGTATCCTTTGACCAGGTCCTGCAGGAACAGTCATCTATACCACCAGTTGCGCAGAGAGGGGGGTGATGGGGGGCGTTTGCTAATTACTCAGGCCCGAGTCTGTTGGAGGGGCTCAGGTTTGCACCCCCCCTTCTTACCTGTCAGGCTGCAGCACTGCAGCCTCTCTTCCCAGTCCAGCACATGCTGCTGCGTGCTGGGCTGCGGTGAGTCCAGGGAGGCTGCTGCCGCTGAGTGCAGCAGTCTCCTCTACTTGTCAAAGTCTCTTATAAAAAGTGGGTATGGCCACACCTCCATGATTAGGTAGCATCCCCTGAATTACCGGGGCATGAACAGGCTGTCTAGAGACCACCCTACTCTGCCTCAGGTGCTCAATATTTCCGAGGAGTGATGACAAGGAAATGGCATCAGAGTCCACCAAATGAGATGTGATTGGTGCCAAAGAATGAGGAGCAGCATGGGTGCGTGGCCACAGTCAAAATGAAATGCAGCCACAGTCACTGAGCCTACCAGAAAGGAAGCAGATCACTATCAGATAGAGTATAGTGGAAACTAGTGTTGTTAGTAAGTAAGATACACATAGGACACTTACGACATAGCAAGCACGTTGCCTGTCCTGGCAAAAGAGCTGTCAATGGGGGTCATTCCGAGTTGATCGCTCGCTAGCAACTTTTTGCAGCACTGCGATCAGGTTAAATCTCGGCTAAACTGCGCATTCGCATGCACCGCAATGCACGGGCGCATCGTACAGGTAAAAAGAGGATCGGTGCTGGGCGATAGATTTAACGAAGAATCCATTCGCACAGCCAATCGCAAGGTGATTGACAGAAAGAGGGCATTTGTGGGTGTCAACTGACCATTTTCTGGGAGTGTTTGGAAAAATGCAGGCGTGTCCAGGCGTTTGCAGGGCGGGTGTATGACGACAATTCCGGGACCAAAAAGACTGAAGTGATCGCAGCGGCTGAGTAAGACCAGAGCTACTCAGAAGCGACTAAAAACTTTTTTGTGCTGTCGGCTGCAAAAGCGTTCGCACGCTTGCAAAGTGAAAATACACTCCCCCATAGGCGGTGACTATCTGATCGCAGCACAGCAAAAAGTTGCTAGCGAGCGATCAACTTGGAATGACCCCCAATACACTGTATCAGCGCAGGTATTCTGTCATTGCCACTTGCTGGAGTATTGGACAAAGGAACAGAGTGAGTCCAGATCCACACCAGCTATCCTACCATTCACAGTAGAGTCACTGGAGATCCAAACAGGCCTTTGATGCATGTTTAAAATGTTCTTCAGTTTTGCAGAACAAGCCCATGTTTGCTGCAAGCATGGATAACCTTTCATATGCTCATTTTAATAAGAATTTTCTTTCTTTATCCTCCTTGCCCTGTCAGGTGCCTTTGACACAGTTGAACACTCTCTCTTCCTTTAAACCCCACACTCTATTTTTGCTTTGTGACACTGCCCTCTTATTCCTGTCCTCCTACCTTGCTAACAATGTATTTTCAAGTTCCCTTCTCCTTCCCAACACTCTCTTTGGATTGATTATACTATCCTGTCTCCACTCCCTCAAGTCCACTACCTAAGGTGTCATCCTCAACTCATCCTTTTCTTCCACCCCCCACATTTATGCTGTGTTCATATCATGCCCCTTTCCCCTCTGCAACATTTACAGGATCAGGCCTTTTTCTCCCCATACTGTAGATAGAAAAATATTTTATTCATGCCCTACCATCTGGACTACAGAAATCTATTCCTCTATCCAATCTCTGTCCTCTATCCATGCGAGTGTGGAATATTTTGTTGACAATCATCATGTAAACATTCATAATGTCAACATGGCTTTAATGTTGACATGCAGCATGTCAACATGTTTGGCATATAAACATTGATCACGTTGACATTCATCTTGTCAGCACTGATGCAAAGTTGACATGATTAGAATGTTGACAAAACATCCCTCTGTGATCTAGTGGGGACTTACCTGTTATGGCCAGATGTCTTCCGGGTCCAGCTTAAGCTCCTTGTCCTAAAAGCAATCAATCACTCCTGTGAAGGTCCAGTGCTATTCCGTGAGTAAACAATAAAAAAAATTGTCAGTAACCATTTTTAATTTGGTGATGATAACTGCTTTAGTTCTAGGGACTATGGGTCTGCCTGATTCAGACCTGATCGGTGCTGTGCGTTTTCGCACAGCAGCGATCAGGTTTGAACTGCGCATGCGCCGGCACCGCAGTGCGCCGGTGCATGGCAGACAGCCGACGGCTGTCAAAGCCCTGCGTTCGCCTCTGCCTGATTGATGAGCAGAGCCGGTTGCTTGGCGAGAGTGGGCAGGCTGGAGACGTTTAGCCGCCGTTTAGGAGGCACGGTCCGGGCAATGCAAGCATACCAGGACCGTTTGAGATTGGAGCCGTCCTTTGCAAGACAAGGCCGCCCAGCATGCTGACCACGCCTTCCCCCCTTCAACAAGCAGAATTTGCAATCACATCGCAATTTCTGTTTGTTAGCAGGAATTAAGGTTGACTACTGCCGGCGCAGCTTAGCTGTGCTCCCAGGAAACCCACCGCCATCGTTCCCCTTTTTACACATTACGGCAGACAGAGAACCCTTTTTTACACATTACGGCAGACAGTCCCCATTTTTACACATTACGGCAGACAGCATCCCCTTTTTACACATTACGGCAGACAGAATCCCCTTTTTACACATTACGGCAGACAGAATCCACCTTTTTACACATTACGGCAGACAGCGTCCCCTTTTTACACATTACGGCAGACAGAATCCAATTTTTACACATTACGGCAGACAGAATCCACCTTTTTACACATTACGGCAGATAGCGTCCCCTTTTTACACATTACGACAGACAGAATCCCCTTTTTACACATAACGGCAGACAGAATCCCCTTTTTACACATTATGGCCAAGCAGACAGAGTCCACCTTTTACACATTACAGCAGAGTCCACCTTTTAAACATTACGGCAGATGGCGTCCCCTTTTTGCACATTACGGCAGACATAGTCCCCTTTTTTATACATTACGGCAGACAAGTCCCCCTTTTTACACATTACGGCAGACAGCGTCCCCTTTTTACACATTACGGCAGACAGAGTTCACCTTTTACACATTACGGCAGACAGCGTCCCCTTTTTACACATTACAGCAGACAGAATCCCCTTTTTACACATTACGGCAGACAGCGTCCCCTTTTTACACCTTACAGCAGACAGAATCCCCTTTTTACACATTACGGCAGACAGCGTCCCCTTTTTACACATTACGGCAGACAGAGTCCACCTTTTACACATTACGGCAGACAGCGTCTCCTTTTTACACATTACGGCAGACAGAGTCAACCTTTTACACATTACGGCAGTCAGCATCCCCTTTTTACAAATTACGGCAGACAGCGTCCCCTTTTTACACATTATGGCAGACAGAGTCCACCTTTTACACATTACGGCAGTCAGCATCCCCTTTTTACAAATTACGGCAGACAGCGTACCCTTTTTTACACATTACGGCAGACAGCGTCCCCTTTTTACACATTACGGCAGACAGTCCCCCTTTTTACACATTACGGCAGACAGTGTCCCCTTTTTTACACATTACGGCAGAATAGATCGAGAGATAGAGAGATACGGCAGAATAGATAGATAGAGAGATAGATAGATAGATGATAGATAGATAGAGTAGATAGATACAGTAGATAGATAGATAGATAGATAGATAGACAGACAGACAGACAGACAGACAGACAGACAGTCAGAATAGATGATACTCTCTCCCCGCTGACTCAGGCAGTCAGTCTCCTCGGTGCAGCAGCTGCTGGCAGATCCCGGGGAGGAGGGATGGGGGACTCAGGAGCCGCAGTAGCGCACTGTAATTGGTGGTGGCACCGCTGCAGCTGTCCCTCTCCTTCCACATTGGCTGGCCGCCGCCGACGTTAATGCTGGGATGAGGGAAGAAGCGCATCCCAGCATTCACAGCAGTGGCGGCCAGCCTATGTGGAAGGAGAGACACAGTTGCAGCAGCGCTGGCACAGCTGCTGCGGCTCCCGAGTTCCCCTCCCTCCTCCTCCTTCTCCCCTGCCTCCGATGCTGCTGCTCCTCTGCTCTCAGGCGGCTTGTAATGAGTCAGTTTGACTCATTACAATGCCACTGACTAAAGTCATGGGGATGCGGCCAATTGCGCCCTCAGGGCGAATGCGCTGTGTGCCAGGCACACCTGGCACACACGTAGTTATGGCTCTGATGTGGTAGCATGATACATGTGAAAATAAATATTTAGAAATTCTAAATTGGTGACAGGGACGGTACTAGACCTTGTGAAGCTCAGGGCAAAAGTTTCCTAAATTGGTGACAGGGACAGTTCTAGACCTTGTGAAGCTCAGGGCAAAAGTTTCCTAAATTGGTGACAGGGACAGTTCTAGACCTTGTGAAGCTCAGGGCAAAAGTTTCCTAAATTGGTGACAGGGACGGTTCTAGAAATTGTGAAGCTCAGGGCAAAAGTTTCCTAAATTGGTGACAGGGACGGTTCTAGACCTTGTGAAGCTCAGGGCAAAAGTTTCCTAAATTGGTGACAGGGACGGTTCTAGACCTTGTGAAGCTCAGGGCAAAAGTTTCCTAAATTGGTGACAGGGACTGTTCTAGACCTTGTGAAGCTCAGGGCAAAAGTTTCCTAAATTGGTGACAGGGACAGTTCTAGACCTTGTGAAGCTCAGGGCAAAAGTTTCCTAAATTGGTGACAGGGACGGTTCTAGACATTGTGAAGCTCAGGGCAAAAGTTTCCTAAATTGGTGACAGGGACGGTTCTAGACCTTGTGAAGCTCAGGGCAAAAGTTTCCTAAATTGGTGACAGGGACGGTTCTAGACCTTGTGAAGCTCAGGGCAAAAGTTTCCTAAATTGGTGACAGGGACTGTTCTAGACCTTGTGAAGCTCAGGGCAAAAGTTTCCTAAATTGGTGACAGGGACAGTTCTAGACCTTGTGAAGCTCAGGGCAAAAGTTTCCTAAATTGGTGACAGGGACGGTTCTAGACATTGTGAAGCTCAGGGCAAAAGTTTCCTAAATTGGTGACAGGGACGGTTCTAGACCTTGTGAAGTTCAGGGCAAAAGTTTCCTAAATTGGTGACAGGGACGGTTCTAGACCTTGTGAATCTCAGGGCAAAAGTTTCCTAAATTGGTGACAGGGACAGTTCTAGACCTTGTGAAGCTCAGGGCAAAAGTTTCCTAAATTGGTGACAGGGACAGTTCTAGACCTTGTGAAGCTCAGGGCAAAAGTTTCCTAAATTGGTGACAGGGACAGTTCTAGTTATTGTGAATCTCAGGGCAAAAGTTTCCTTTGGGTGCCCCCCATTGTTTAAACTAGGGTCAGTGCGTGCAGAAGGCTTGCAACAACAATATAGGGGCATGGCAGTATGGACGGTGTATTATGGTTAGCATTACTGCCTCACAGCACTGAGGTCATGGGTTCGATTCCCACTATAGAACTAAGTGTGTGGAGTTTGTATATTCTCCCCGTGCTTGCATGGGTTTCCTACGGGTACTCCGGTTTCCTCCCACAGTGTGTGTGTGTGTGTGTGGTAAGGATATATAGATTGTAAACTCCCATGGGGCAGGGACTGATGTGACTGGTAAAATATTTGCTGTAAAGCGCTGCGGAATATATGCGCTATATAAATAATTGGTAATAATAAATAAATAATGGCTTCATTAGTACCCCTTATACAAGGTATGCCACACAGTAGAACCCCGTTACACTATGGTTGAGTCCCTTATACACAATACACCATGCTAGAGCCGCTATGGAAGTAGCTGTATTTACTTGTTTAATTTAAATAAATTGAAAACACTATATTTGCCCCAACTGACCTAACCCTGCAACCCCCATTTCCTTAATGAAAATAAAGTCCCAAATGTGACATCCCACAGACCTGATAACCCCCCAATCTCTGAATGAACATAATGCACCAAAACTGATCTCCCCCCAGATCTGATAATCTCCCAATGCCTAAATGAAAATAATGCACCAAAATTGCCCCCCCATTTGATAATCCCCCAATGCCTCATTGAAAATAATACACTAGTACTGCCATCATAGACCTGATAATGCCACTATGCTTCATTGTAAATAATGTCCCAGAATTGCCTGAGGGCCAGAGAGAGCTGTGCAGCAGCAGCCAGAAGAGCAGAGGGAGGTGCTGCAGAAGCCTGAGAGACAGAGTGAGGTGCTGCTGCTTCTAATGCAGAGAGAGGTGCTGCAGCAGCTGGAGCAGAGAGAGACGATGCAGCATCAATGTAGAGAGAAGTGCTACAGCAGCCAAGACAGAGAGAGGTGCTGCAGCAGCCAGGGCAGACAGAGGTAGGGCAGAAAGAGGTGCTGCAGCGGCTGCTGCTGCAGGGAGAGGTGCTGCAGCATCAATGTAGAGAGAAGTGCTGTAGCAGCTTGGGCAGAGAGAGCTGCTGCAACATCTGAAGTAGAGACATGTGCTGCAGCTTCCAGGAAAGAGAGACGTGCTGCAGCAGCAGCAGCGGGGCAGATACTGAGACATATAAAGAGGGTGTGCAGAGCTGTGGCGTGTTCCTGCTGTCAGTGTCTCCTGCTGTCGCATCTGGCCTGCCCTGTTCCCTACCTAGTCTGAAAGTCAGTGTGCACCCCTTCTGCTTCTCCTCCTCCTGCTCTGCGGCTGCCAGTACAGTGGCCCGTGGGAAGGGGGGATGGTGGACAGCAGCGCGCACCTTCTAACTTTTTTTCACTGCCTGGAACATACTTGCTGACTTTTTGGCTGCTCTCTCCGCCAGGTCGACTCAGCAGGGGGGCGGGCTGCGACGTGCCGTGCAGAGGGGGGCGGGCCAGAGGCGGAACGGGGATGTGGAGAAGGCGGAACGGGGTGTGGCTGCGGGATCGCGTCATGTAAACCACGCCCCCCGCTGTGTAATGCCGCTATTACCGGCATTATACAGCAGGGGGTGTGGCTATGATGACGCGATTCAACAAGAATCGCGTCATCGCCTGCCCGGGCCGCCCACTTTACTCGCTAGGTGGGCGACCGGGTAGGGGGAGACCCCTGAAATTGGGAGACTTGCCTACTCTTCCGGGGTGGAGGGAGGGTCACCCGATTTTCGGGAGCCTCTCAGCCATTCCGGGAGAGTAGGCAAGTAATAATAACACCTGTGCTCGATGGCACCTGAAACGCACCCTATAGCCAGCAGCATTACAGCAGGGACGCTTCTGGCAGGCACCCTGCAGCCTGTGGACCCCCCTGGCACTGCTCTACTTCCCTTGGGCAACAGCCCCACCCCCTAAGTGTGATGTAATGATGTTGCAGGTTTAAGGGGCTGGGTCAGCACAGGGTGCAGCACAGAGACAGACCTCAAAAATTACTTTCATAAATAGGCTCCAAAGTGCTTTTGTCAGTGCCGTAACTAGGTATTTTAGCGCTGTGTGCAAGAAACGGCATTGGCGCCAGCCCCCCCCTTCGACGTAAGACAGGAGCAGTGCGCACCGCAGGCGTGCAAAAAATATATAGGGATGTGGCTTCATGGGGAAGGGGCGTGGCCACAAAATAATGCCAATTCATACTACGGTGCATAGTAGTCTCCTCTCCATTATTCAAATTACGCTGCACAATAGCGCCACTACACCAGGTAGAGACCCTTCTTACACATTACGGCAGACGGCGTGCCTTTTTACACATTACGGTAGATAGAATCCCCCTTTTTACACATTACGGCAGACAGCGTTCTCCTTTTTACACATTATAGCAGACAGCGTCCCCCGTTTTACACATTACGGCAGACAGCTTCCCCCTTATTACACATTACGGCAGACAGTGTCCCCTTTTTTACACATCATGGCAGACCGTCCCCTTTTTACTCATTACGGAAGATAGCGTCCCCCTTATTACACATTACAGCAGACAGCGTCCCCCTTTTTACACATTACAGCAGACAGCGTCCCCCATTTTACACATTACGGCAGACAGCGTCCCCCTTATTACACATTACAGCAGACAGCGTCCCCCGTTTTACACATTACAGCAGACAGCGTCCCCCTTATTACACATTACGGCAGACACGAGAGAGAGAGAAAGACAGAAAGAGAGAGATATATACTTACCATCTCTCCCGCTGGCAGTCAGGCTCCTCGTGCTGGCAGAGATCCCGGGCAGCCGCAGGGAAGAAAGAGGAGGAGGGAGGGGGACTTGAGCCTCAGCAGCGCTATGTCATTGGTAGAGGCGCCGCTGCAGCACTCCTCCCGCATTGGCTGCCCGCTGCTGAGAATGCTGGGATGAGGGAACCGCATCCCAGCATTCACAGCAGCGTCGGGCAGCCAATACAGAAGGAGAGGGGAGTGCTGCAGCGGCGCCGCTACGAATGACATAGCGCTGCTGTGGCTCAAGTCCCCCTCCCTCCTCCTCCTTACATAGAAACATAGAATTTGACGGCAGATAAGAACCACTTGGCCCATCTAGTCTGCCCTTTTTTTTTTATCCTTTAGGTAATCTCAACCCTTTTTGAACCTTAATTCTTTGTAAGGATATTCATATGCCTATCCCAAGCATGTTTAAATTGCTCTACAGTCTTAGCCTCTACCACCTCTGATGGGAGACTATTCCACTTATCCACTACCTTTTCTGTGAAGTAATTTTTCCTTAAATTTCCCCCGAACCTCCCCCCCTCCAGTCTCAGTGTATGTACTCGAGTTCTAATACTTCTCTTCCTTTGAAGAATGTTTCCCTCCTGAACTTTGTTAAGACCCTTGATATATTTGAAAGTTTCTATCGTGTCTCCCCTTTCCCTACTCTCCTCCAAACTATACATGTTAAGATCTTTTAGCCTTTCCGGGTACGTTTTGTGATGTAGGCCATGCACCATTTTAGTTGCCCTTCTTTGTACACTCTCTAATGTATTTATATCCTTCTGGAGATATGGTCTCCAGAACTGGACACAGTATTCCAGATGGGGCCGCACCAATGACCTATACAGTGGCATTATCACTTCTTTTTTCCTGCTACTGATTCCTCTCCCTATGCAACCATCTGACTTGCCTTTCTCATTGCTTTGTTGCATTGCTTTCCTGCCTTCAAGTCACTTGAAATAGTGACTCCTAAATCCCTTTCCTCCTCAGTAGTCTCCATTATAGTACCCTTGATACTATATTTAGCCTTTGGGTTTTTGAGACCCAAGTGCATGATTTTGCAGTTTTTAGCATTAAACTGTAGTTGCCACGTTCTTGACCATTTCTCAAGCCTAGCTAGGTCATCAATCATTTGTTTTACCCCTCCCGGTGTGTCTACCCTGTTGCATATCTTTGTATCATCTGCAAAAAGGCATACCTTCCCTTCAATACCATCTGCAATGTCACCAACAAAGATATTAAAGAGAACAGGACCAAGTACAGATCCCTGGGGTACTCCACTGGTACATTTCCCTCCATAGATTGCACTCCATTAACTACAACTGTCTGTTTCCTATCCTGCAACCAGGTTCTTATCCATTTAACTGTTTTATAATCCACCCCCCACGCTTTCAAGTTTATTTAGCAGTCTGCGATGTGGGACAGTGTCAAATGCCTTACTAAAGTCTAGATATGCTACATCTACAGCTCCCCCTTGATCTATTATTTTCGTCACAGAGTCAAAAAAGTCAATAAGATTTGTTTGGTATGATCTACCACCAGTAAATCCATGCTGTTTTGGATCCTGTAAGTGGTTTGATTTAAGATATTCCACAACTCTTTCTTTTAATAGTATTTCCATTACTTTCCCCACTACTGATGTAAGGCTTACTGGTCTGTAGTTACTTGCTTCTTCCTTGCTTCCACTTTTGTGCAGTGGAACTACATTTGCTCTTTTCCAGTCCTCTGGAATGGCACCTGTATTTAGTGACTGGTTAAATAATTCTGTTAACGGTGTAACCAGCACATCTTTTAGCTCTTTGAGTATCCTTAGGTGTATCCCTTCTGGTCCCATTGATTTATCCACTTTTAGTTGTGAAAGTTCTGTTAGGACCTTCTCATCTGTAAATTTACTTTCATCTACCTTATTTTTATGAATGTCCTTGCAACTTAACTGTGGCCCCATCCCTTCTTCTGTAGTAAATACTGAGCAAAAATAATTATTTAGGTGATCTGCTATTGCCTTGTCTCCCTCCACCAAATTATCACTCTCTGTCTTAAGTCTTATTATTCCTCCATTTGATTTTCTCCTTTCACTTATATACTTAAAAAAAGTTTTGCCCCCTTTATCTACTGACTGGGCCATTTTTTCCTCAGCTGCTGCCTTTGCATGTCTGATCACTTTCTTAGCATCTTTCCGTCTGTCAAGATACACCTCTTTGTCATTATTATTTTGAGTCTGTTTGTATTCCCTAAAAGCCATCTTTTTTTGCTTTCACACTAGTTGATACTTCTTTTGTGAACCACACTGCCTTCTTTTCCCTGGTGCTTTTCCTAACCCTTTTGATACAAAGATCAGTTGCACTTAGTATTGCACTTTTCAGTTTTTCCCACCTCTCCTGCACTCCTTCCAAGTTCCACCAGTCTGCCAATGAATCACTTAAACATCTCCCCATTTTTGCAAAATCAGCATTTCTAAAATCCAACACCTTTGTTTGTGTGTGACAGGAGTTGGGTCCTGTCTTTATACTAAACCATACTGCTTGATGATCACTGGATCCCAGGTGCTCACCCACATATATGTCGGATATCCTATCACCATTTGTAAGAATTAAATCTAATATTGAATCTTTGCGAGTGGGCTCCATCACCAATTGCTTGAGAGATGCTCCCTGTAAGGAATGTAGAAATTTGCCACCGTTAGCTGAATTTGCAAAAGACCCCTCCCAATTTACATCAGGTAAATTAAAGTCTCCCATGATTATGACTTCTCCCTTTAAAGCCATTTTAGTGATGTCCAACAATAGGTTTTTTGTCCAAATCCTGCCCCTGGCCTGGTGGTCTATAGATCACCCCAATGCGAATAACATCCTTCTCCCCGGTTTCTATGGTGACCCAAAGGGCCTCAGTTTTGTCTTCAATATTTTGTATTAAAGTAGCATTTATGCTTTTTTTCACATACATTGCTACCCCTCCTCCTATTCTTCCTATTCTATCCTTCCTAAATAAATTGTATCCTGGTATAGCTATGTCCCAGTCATGATTTTCATTGCACCATGACTCTGTAATTGCCACAAAATCCAGGTTATCCCTTGTCATTATCGCAATTAGCTCTGGAATCTTGTCTCCTAAGCTCCTAGCATTTGCACACATAGCTTTAAGAATTTTGTCTGTGCATTTGTTATTAGTAGCCATGTCCAGACTGTACAAAATAAATGACAAGTTTAAAGTTGAAATTACCTGTTTGGGGATGTTGCTCAGTGTTTGATATATATATATATATATATATATATATATATATATATATATATATATACATATATATATATATATATATATATATATATATATAAATATATCAATTTTTTTTACTAATCAGGAATCACAATGTTTCCTTTACACCATGAATACACCTCCCTAAATGTAAAGATATAGTACACCTGACCACAATGACCAAATGATCAAAGGAGGTAAACACCAGAGAGCATGCAATAATAAACTATGTTTCACTTTGCAACTTCCCCACACATGCAATGCCAATTACAAGCCAATTATTACATTAAAAAACATACATGAGTTTGCATAAGAGAAAGCTGTAGTGAGCAGTTTGGGGATGTCTTTTCATAGTGTAAAAAGACAGATAACATTGGTACAGGTGAGAATTCAGATGGTTTTGGTAAGCTATAGACATAGATTTGAGTAGTTGCGGATGAAGTGGAAAGGTCTAGCAGCGTTCCTAACACAGATTTAAGTTCTAAGTATGGGTTACTCAGGCTGGAGTAGTTTGATGTGTAGAGGAACTGGACTCACATTTGTTTGAAAGCTGTCCTTTAGTGGTCCAGATTGTGGATAGGTTGTTGTCCTTCTGTTTTCCTTCGGTTTAACGTCGAAATTATTTTTAAATTTGTAGTTATCCTTTGAATAATGTCCTTTGAAGTAATGGCCCACAAGCCTACGGCCTAAGCCTTCCTGATGTTCTTTCGGTAATGGACCAAGCATGTGAATACACTGCCTCCAGGGCTGCTCTCCTCCAGCGCGGCGCACGGCAAAAAACTGGCGGCTTGTAATGAGTCAATTTGACTCATTACATGCCCCTGGCCGTGCGCCCTCAGTGTAACTGCGCTGTGTGCCAGGCACACCTGGCACATAGGTAGTTACGGCGCTGGCTTTTGTATACATATATGTAATTCTACTTCCTTGATAACATATGAGTATTGTGCTCGTATAACACGTGCCTTGGAGATATAGGGAATGATTTGCAGGCCACAAAAAAATCCACAATGCAACACTGCAGATCTACATTAAAATGTGGTCTGAATTTTAAATTAATGTAACTTACCCTTGGATTCCTCTTTCTATAGTTTTTGTATTAAAGGCAAGAGGAGATGTTTTCATGTACGTATATGAACTTTTATATTTCTTTCCACAACCAGCGTAAAAGTATGAAGTATATGAAGTATGCCATTGCTAGATTAATTTATAAATATAACTAAGAGGTGATATTAAAAAGTGTGGTTTTATACTACTATATGATGGTTTCAAAGTTTCTCTAGATTTATTTATATCGCTTTCCACTGAATACGCTACTCATTATTTATTACATGTAACAAAACACTTTCATGAATTTTTATTTTCACTATTTTATTTTAAAAAAAGGGTTTGTCTAACATATCTACATCTGCTGCCCTGATAATACATTGTATTTATTATAGTGATGAGCGGGTTCGGTTCCTCGGGATCCGAACCCTCCCGAACTTCACCCATTTTACACGGTTCCGAGGCAGCCTCGGATCTTCCCGCCTTGCTCGGTTAACCCGAGCGCGCCCGAACGTCATCATCCCGCTGTCGTATTCTCGTGAGATTCGTATTCTATATAAGGAGCCGCGCGACGCCGCCATTTTCACTTGTGCTTTGGAGATGATAGCGAGAGGACGTGGCTGCGTTCTCTCAGTTTCTGTGTTCAGTGTGCTGCAAATATCTGTGCTCAGTGTGCTACATATATATCTGTGCTCAGAGTGCTTGCAAATATCTGCTCAGTGTGCTGAAAATATCTACGTTCTCTGCCTGAAAAACAGTCCATATCTGTGCTGCATTATAGTATATAGTAGGAGGACAGTGCAGAATTTTGCTGTGACCACCAGTATATATATAGCAGTACGGTACAGTTGTCCATTGCTCGACCTCTGTGTCGTCAAGTATACTATGCATCCATACCTGTGCTGCATTTTAGTTGTGCGCAGTATATAGTAGGAGGACAGTGCAGAATTTTGCTGACCACCAGTATATATATAGCAGTACAGTACAGTAGTCCATTGCTCTACCTCTGTGTCGTCAAGTATACTATCCATCCATACCTGTGCTGCATTTTAGTTGTGCGCAGTATATAGTAGGAGGACAGTGCAGAATTTTGCTGTCCACCAGTATATATATAGCAGTACGGTATAGTAGTCCACTGCTCTACCTCTGTGTCGTCAAGTATACTCTGCATCCATACCTGTGCTGCATTTTAGTTGTGCGCAGTATATAGTAGGAGGACAGTGCAGAATTTTGCTGACCACCAGTATATATATAGCAGTACGGTACAGTAGTCCACTGCTCTACCTCTGTGTCGTCAAGTATACTATGCATCCATACCTGTGCTGCATTTTAGTTGTGCGCAGTATATAGTAGGAGGACAGTGCAGAATTTTGCTGACCACCAATATATATATATAGCAGTACGGTACAGTAGTCCACTGCTCTACCTCTGTGTCATCAAGTATACTATGCATCCATATCTGTGCTGCATTTTAGTTGTGTGCAGTATATAGTAGGAGGACAGTGCAGAACTTTGCTGACCACCAGTATATATATAGCAGTACGGTACAGTAGTCCACTGCTCTACCTCTGTGTCGTCAAGTATACTATGCATCCATATCTGTGCTGCATTTTAGTTGTGCGCAGTATATAGTAGAAGGACAGTGCAGAATTTTGCTGACCACCAGTATATATATAGCAGTACGGTACAGTAGTCCACTGCTCTACCTCTGTATCGTCAAGTATACTACAAATATTCAGTAAAATGACCCAAAAATCAAAATTAAAAGCGTCTGATGAGAAGCGTAAACTTCCCAATATACCATTTACGACACAGAGTGGCAAGGAACGGCTGAGGCCCTGGCCTATGTTCATGGCTAGTGGTTCAGATTCACATGAGGATGGAAGCACTCATCCTCTCGCTAGAAAACTGCAGTGCCACTCCTAGATGGGCCAGGTGTTTGTGTCGGCCACTTGGGTCGCTTAGCTTAGTCACACAGCGACCTTGGTGCGCCTCTTTTTTTCTTTGCATCATGTGCTGTTTGGGGACTATTTTTTAAATCTGCCATCCTGTCTGACACTGCAGTGCCACTCCTAGATGGGCCAGGTGTTTGTGTCGGCCACTTGGGTTGCTTAGCTTAGCCATCCAGCGACCTTGGTGCACCTCTTTTTTTCTTTGCATCATGTGCTGTTTGGGGACTATTTTTTAAATCTGCCATCCTGTCTGACACTGCAATGCCACTCCTAGATGGGCCAGGTGTTTGTGTCGGCCACTTGGGTCGCTTAGCTTAGCCATCCAGCGACCTTGGTGCACCTCTTTTTTTCTTTGCATCATGTGCTGTTTGGGGACTATTTTTTAAATCTGCCATCCTGTCTGACACTGCAGTGCCACTCCTAGATGGGCCAGGTGTTTGTGTCGGCCACTTGGGTCGCTTAGTTTAGACATCCAGCGACCTTGGTGCACCTCTTTTTTTCTTTGCATCATGTGCTGTTTGGGGACTATTTTTTAAATCTGCCATCCTGTCTGACACTGCAATGCCACTCCTAGATGGGCAAGGTGTTTATGTCGGCCACTTGGGTCGCTTAGCTTAGCCATCCAGCGACCTCGGTGCAAATTTTAGGACTAAAAATAATATTGTGAGGTGTTCAGAATAGACTGGAAATGAGTGGAAATTATGGTTATTGAGGTTAATAATACTATGGGATCAAAATGACCCCCAAATTCTATGATTTAAGCTGTTTTTAAGGGTTTTTTGCAAAAAACCACCAAATCCAAAACACACCCGAATCCGACAAAAATTTTTCAGGGATGTTTTGTCAAAACGCGTCCGAATCCAAAACACGGCCGCGGAACCGAATCCAAAACCAAAACACAAAACCCGAAACATTTCCGGTGCACATCACTAATTTATTATTTCTTTTAATATGTATTTTATACTCCTCTTTATTTAGAGTAAAATGGAGGACAATGTTTTGTATAACTATTATTGATCCCAACTTCCCGGTGTTTTTTATGAGGAATATTATGTTTGAGTGAATTTTCTTTAAATTAAATACAATAACTTTTCCCCAAAAAAAATGTAGTATGGAATGTGATATTACTGTGTTATTCCATCATAGTTCTGTATTTATCTTATTTTTACTTTTCACCACATATAATTTCCCCCCTCCCATTATGTTTTTTGTATTATATATAAATATACATACAGGGGTGGATTCAGAAAAAAGATGACAGGCGGAACACCATGATAGGGAATACAGCGCCGTACAAAGGACAGTACAGGGAGACAAAACTTAGCATTACAGTAAATAAATAACAAAAATCGAGTACAGGTAACAAAGAGCACCACAATTCTCAAAACATAATACAACTAAGATGTAAGTAGAGAGGGAGTAATCATTGTACTACTAGAGGCTGGCGGCCATAGATATGAGATGAGCCTTTACCAGCAGGAGAAAAAGCGGGTAAAGATGGTCGCTGAGTAGGAGAGAGCTGTGAGTGAAATGTGTCGAGAAGAGGGCTTTGACAACAAGAGGAAAGAGGGCCCTACTCTGAAGAGCTAACAATCTAGTGGGAAGGGGCGACAGACAGATGACATGAGGTGCAAGCAAGCTGGAGGTAGACTGATGGCAGTATGTAAGCAAAGCAGAGAAGTTCAAGGCATAAGACAGGGGGATGGAGGAGCAGCCTCAGGACTAGGTTATGCATCGGAAGGGTACGCTTTGATGAATAGGTGGGCTTTTAGAGCCCGTTTGAATCTTTGCAAGGTTGGGGAGAGTCTAATGGAGCAGGGGAGCGCGTTCGACTGAAGGGGTGCATCACGGGCAAAATCTTGAACTTGAGCATGGGAAGCTGTGACCAAGGTAGAGGAGAGGCGACGGTCATTGGCCGACCGTAGGGGACGGGAAGGAGTATGAAGGGAGAGGAGGTTTGAGATGTAGGGAGCAGTGGAATTAAAGATGGTCTTGTATGTGAGGGTGAGGAGTTTGAAGAGGATTCTGTAGGGGAATGGGAGCCAGTGTAGATTTTGTCGAAGGGGAGTAGCAGATATGGAGTGGCGGGAAAGGAAGATAAGCCTAGCTGCGGAGTTGAGGACAGATTGGAGGGGAGCAAGATGGGAGCAAGTGAGGCCAGTGAGGAGAACATTGCAGTAGTCGAGTCGTGAGATGACCAGTGAGTGGATAATAAGTTTAGTTGCACTCTGGGAGAGAAATGGCCTGATGCGACCAATGTTGCAGCACTTCACCTTCAATGTCCAGGTCACAGCACTCCACCTCAGAAGCGCAGAGAAGGAAGGCGTAGCGAGTAATAATTACCTGGGCCTGGCTTGATGGAGGGGCCTGGCAGAGGCCCGAGTCTGCTGCCACAACCCTACCCCCTCCCTCTTACCTAACAGTCTCTCTGTCCAGCGCAGGTGCTGTGTGCTGGGCAGCAGTTAGGCGAGAGAGACTGCTACAACTGATCAGCAGCATAAGGGCGGGTTGTACTAACCTCTCCCGCTGCGGTGACTGGCTTATCTCTGTGCATCCTGTGTGTTCTCCTCGTTAACTGGATCACCATCGGCTGCCCGTCACTGCCCGCAGTTTTCTCCTCACTGCATTCCGCCTCATCACCACTGTGGCCACTCAGTCCTGAACTCTCCGTAATCTCTGCCTGTGTGGGTCGATTGTCCATTGCTATGGGGCTCGAGGTGCTTGTTGCTAAGTGCTGCAAAAGTGGAGCTGCAAATATTTTTTTCCACTATTTTTCTCAAAGGCGGCAAGGTCTGATAAAGCTAAATATTTATCTTATATAATACCCTTTATGAGGTCTAAGAACACTGTACGCTATCTACGTATGAAGTACCGTAAGGGTACGCACGTTGCGTAACAATCGCTTAGCCGTAGTCGAGACGCTCAAGCGTCACGTTCGCTCACGGCCAAGAGATCACAGGCAGGCACGCTATTGGCTGCTGACTAACTTAATGATTCGCTATAGCGTAGCGGACGCTCGGGACCACGAGGAGATCACCAGCGGCGCTGACGCTCACAATGTTAAACCTTTGTATCTAAACCATAAACAGTGTATTGTGCAGTAAAACCTTAGTGTAATGATAGAGTGTAAATGCAACACAGTATAACCTTATTACCTTTAAAGCTGTTCTAGCGTCACCGACGCTCTGAGAATACTTAACACTATAAGAAATACACAGATACCGTGCTCAGGGTCCAACGCCTAATATATATATTATGAATGATATACTTGCAAAAGAATTAATACAAATACAAATCATACACTACAATATAACATAGACTACCTAACCAGATAACTACACAGGAAATACAATACAATTACTATTTAAGGGAAAATAAGAGAGAAAGAGGAGAAGAGAGAGAGAGAGAGAAAAATTGGCCCACAATAACAAGAAGATCAATATAGTTGCGGAGAAACACTTACGCACAAGGGGAAACGATCGCATGCGCCTCGATATCCAGCTCCCGATTATCAGCAATGAGAACCGTTGAAGAGAGTGAACTGGATATGGTCGGCCTGCCTATTTATGCCCCACACACAATACAATTCAATGGTCCCTACAATCTCATTGTTCATTGGACACAGGAATTCGGCATTGCATTATAACAAAAGGTCATAGTTTGATTCATACAGGTGGGCTGTAACTGCTTCCAACTGTTCAGGTGGGTGGGATACTGGGTTTCCCGCCACATGACTAAATAAGAACAAATAATAGTAAATGGACATAAACTTCTTATGTCCATAACTATTCGCACGAGCGATTAATCCGCTCCAAACCAACACCGGAATATTGCTATTTAAATACTCTTCCGATGGGTACCAAACACCACTGTATGACCCCTGTTAGACCCTTCGTACAATACAAAGAGGGATCTCTCTGTTCAGGAACATGCTATGTTAACTAAACTTTCAGAATCTATCAAAGGGACCATGATCTACAAAATACATTATATAGTGAAAATATGTAACGATTGAGTCGCACGCTACGATCACATAAACTCTACCGTAAATACGCATACCGTGCGCCTGCGGGTGCCCGCGACTGTGAGTATGCGCACATACGGGAGAGCGTACGCATGCGCAGCACGGACCTGTATGAGGTGCAAATATGGTAGTGTGCATAGAGATATTTTTCTGACTTTGACAGTCCACCCTTTGGCAGTCAATAATAACTGCCACCTTCTAAAACATTTCAAAAAGAGAAAAATATATGTCAGGGGTTAATACATTTCCATGGTTGGGTAAGGGAGGAGAGAGGAGAAGGTGTGAAGAGGGTATGACCTAGTGAGATAGCAGAAGCATGTGTGTATGAATCCGTGCTTGGGGGTCATGTATCATCGTGCCGTACGTGTTTTGAATCAAGCTTCGAGGTATTGCGAAGTATACATTTGAATTCCTTCTTATCCCGTGGTACGGGTCTGTGGATGGGCTGTCAAACCTTACCGAGCTCTTTTCGGCTTTGGTTGTAACAAAATGGGGGAGCACATTTTAGTTGATGATACATGAATGGGGGAGATATGTGATTGCTGATATCTGTGCCTGTATTCCCTATCGACTATGTGTGTCATTACCTGAGGGTTGTAGAAATGAAGAAAATACATAATTACGGTAAATGCGGTGGTATTCTATGTCAGGTAAATGTACATTCGTCGATTGAGGTCTTGTTTGGTGTCTGTTGAATGCAGTCTTCTTTGTGCTTTTGCCCATAAGGTGCGAGCAAAAGCTGTCAATGTCCATAGATTTACAAAAGTGTTGGGCTAGCGTAATTTTAAAATTTCTAGGGAAACTGGGGATCCATGGCATAGTTCATCAAAAATCTGTGTATCAGGTTGTCAAAACTTCTTCTTTAATCCCTCTGTTGTCTATATATCGGCTCATCAAATTCCTCGTCCAAGTGGGTCTTTTTACCGAAACAGACTGCTCGGGTCAACATCATGGTCAACAGGAAAAATCCATATCACAGTCTCTTGGGGCAAGTCCATCTTACAGGAGGAGAAAAGAAGAAATTTGTAATGGGGTACAGAAAATCAGTTTGAGGGGGAGAGAAACTTGTTACGATAATTAGTTCTCTCGTCTTGTTGTTCTTCTTGTTCTGCTGTCTTCTCAAAGGTGCTGTCTCTCAGTCTTCCAAATGAACATTCTGGTGATCCAATATTCCCTCCAAACCAGCGATCTTTCTGTAAGGAGCAAAAAAATCTTGCATTATCATTTGCCTAACTGAGGTGTGACATACCATCTTTAAAACATGAAAGCATGAGTGAGAAGAGAGAGAGAAAACAACAACAGCAAAAAAAACAAGAGAGAGAGAACAATTCATATATGTATATATATAACATAACACATCAATAAACAACAACAGGAAAAAAAACATTTTTCAAACAAACAGTTTTCAAACATTTTAAAACATTTTAAAACATTGTCAGATCATCAGGCTGTCATATCTACATGTCTAATGGTTTCCTTGCGCAGTCCCTCCCCCCCCAGCACTTCCATATTCCATTGTCTGTATCTGGCCAGAATACATTGGTGCGGATAGGTCATGCTGGGGTTTGGTAGACTTCTGCAAAGACCAAGTATATATGCAATGTTTGAATCCTACCAATAATCATCAGAGATGGGGATAGAGAGAGAGAAAGAGAAAAAAAAAACATTTTTCACAAATACATTTACAACGTTTCACCTGGTCATTCCTGTGTCTTCAGGGAATGACCTCCCAATTTATTAACCGGTACCTCAGGCTTACCATCAGTCGTATGATCACCTTTCTTGACTACATATCATGGGTGTGGCTCAAAATTCTTCCTATGTGATCCCTGATTGTAATTTGGTGTGTCATATTTATGCTCATTTTCATGTCTAGGGGGTCTGACTTTATGTGTGCTATTACTGTTGCTGGCATAATGCCCTTCTCTTTTACAAAGATAACAAACCCGGGGCTTCTTCCAAGTGTCAGTGACCTGAGGTTTTGGTTGATTTGATGCCTCCTCAAACGCTCGGATGCTCATCACCATCAACCGCTTTCCCTGTGCTTCCCTGCTTCCTTGGATATCATGGTTATGTTGTTGTCTAGGGGATTGATATGACTTTTGTATTTCTCTTGATCTACAATCTCTCGCAAAGTGTCCCTTTTTATGACAATTGTAACAGACTTCCACATTTAAATTTCTCGCAGGGGTTTGGGGCTTATGCTGGAGTGGTCTTGTGGTTAGGGCCTGTATACTTGCGGCCATTAATTTATCACTTTGTGACTCTCTGTATCTGGTGATATTTTGATCAATATCAATAGCGGCCTCTCTTAATGCGGCCACCGAGATATTTCTCCAGTTTGGGTTGGTGGTCTGTACCCTTGTACTCAATACCTCCTTTAAACCATTCATTAATACCTTAACCGCTATTTCTCTATGCTGTGCGCATGTTTTGATGTCTGTGATCCCAGTGTTCCTAGCCATTACTTGCAGTGCTCGATTGAAATAACTGGAGATACTTTCCCTTTCGTTTTGTCTTATGGAGAAGATTTCATTCCACTTGACAACGGCAGGGAAATATACTTCCAACTGTTGGTTTATCTGCTTAATACATTCCTGATTGTGTTCCTCCGTTTGAGGTACTTCTGTGTCTAATTGACAATCAGTAATAAATGTCGCAGAGTCAACACCGGAGGGCAAACATGCCCTCAGCACTGTCCGCCAATCTTTGTTGGTGGGTTCTGTTGAGTTTCCAAGTTCTTTAATGAACCTTTGATATGCGACTAGATTTTTCCGTGGATCGGGAAATTCGGACATAATTGATCTCAATTCGGTCCGGGACCAGGGACAGCGCATTGCACTGTCCTGGACGGGAATGGTTCCCTGATCGTCAGTCTTCCCATTGGGGACTGTGATCACCCTGACAGGACTAAACTCAATTACATCACCTTGTTTTGGTCTTACAATATGGGGTACATTTGTTTGTGCGTGATATAAAACATTGTACGTACCTGTGGACACGACCTCACCTGACCCTCCGTTAGGGGGTTTGATTATTGCCTTTACCGATTTGGTCGCGTCCACCTGGATGTCTTGTGTGATGGCTGCTGGAAGTGGTGCCGACATCGTGTTGAGTTCACTTTCTTGCTCGTATTCCTGAGGGAAGTTTGACATGGGGTGCAACTTGCACGGGTTAATAGTTGTACATTTAACAGCATTACAATTATCATTGTTATGTTTATTACACTTATTCTTATCATCTATACTACAGTTGCTAAGTGCGTTTTTATTGTTCAACATTGTGCCTTTCTCCGCAACCATAATCCTCTCCATTGCCACATCTCTCCTCCCAAGATGAGAGTCAGGTATGTCAGTTAGCTCTTTTTGCATTTCACTTTCCTGTTGCCATAACTTTAAACAATCATAATGTTTGATCCGTCTCTTTGCTGGTTCAATAAGACCTATCCTTCTCCTTAGATTTAGTAACACTTCTGGGCTAAAGCTACCTATTCTTGGGAATTTCTCCCCGTCCAGTACAGTCATTCTTTCCCATTCATCACATAAAACCTCTATGTGTGAACCGTATTTTTCACACATTACATACCTGGCCGACCCGATTGGTCGGTTTACTAAATCAACCCGAACCGAGGTTGATCGCCCCCTACCTGAACAACTGGCCCCCATAACTTGCAGGTGTTGCTTTTCTTCAGCGAACCCTTACAAAAACCAAGATGCCCGGGGCAGGCTGGCGGTGAAGTTTACCGAGTACTCCACTCACTTCTCGCCCACGTTGGCCAGTAACACAATCACTGTATCCAGAGCTGTTGTACCCAACCTAGGGCCCCTGTGAACCTTTATTTACTGGGGCGCGTTCCCCAGCAAGTATCGGTTGTTGGATAGTTCCTGAGTGACCAGCGAACTTCCCTTAAAATAAAAAAATTACACAAATCACGTTAGAATGTACAAATAGCGTTTATGACCTTCGTACACAAATAGTACCGGTCAGGTTTACTAATGCACACAATTACGTGCGGTACAATCGTTCAGCACATAAGCAACTAATCTTATGTACTGAGCGACCAACGGAATCGAAAATTACGGCTGCGAATTCCTTCAGCCAGAGCTTATATGGCCTATATGGGTGTTGCACCAACCCTTTTAGGTGTTGTGCCTGTGGACTGTATAGCGGACTTCCTTGTCTGCTGTACCTGAACCTGCTGGTCTGCTATGACCTCCTGGTCTGTTACAGTATGACCTCCTGGTCTGCTACACTCTAATGCTCAAATTGTATGTTTTAACCAGGGATGCCTCCCTAGCCACCATGTACGTCACTTACACGTTATGTACCTCACGAGAACTCGACTTTTCTTGTGGTTCAACCTCAAAAATTGTAAAAACAAACACTCACTCACCACATATACACTTTTGTTTCTATTTCTATTTCTGCGCAGAAATTTTCTTTAGACCAGATGTGTTACCAATTAGGAGAAGGATCTGTTAATTTAAATTTCGAATGTTAAAATAGATTTGCGCGATTTATCGCCTTGCGTTATTTACCGCGTTGCGCTATTTATCGCGTTGAAAAAAAATTAACACTTGTGATTTGAGTTACGTGGGCGTACCCGTACGCTCCGTTGCGTAATATACGCTGCGTGCGTCGGCCCTTGGGTTGCGTACGCAAGTCTCAGTCCTTTGTTAGAGACACGTGTACGTAAAGCAAAGATCCACCGTAACACAATTTATACGTTTATCAATGTAGATGATCCTTTATCATCTACCGCGCACCACACTGACTTCGCCTTGTCTCTCAGGCACAGCTGTGTTTGTCTATACTTTAACTATATTACCTTTTTACTCTTAAACTATGAAATAGCGGCAAATCTCTCTTAGCACGTTTATCAATTATACAATAGCAAACAGGAGAGTGATATATGAAAATACACGAATGAAAAGAAATGCAGATATGCGTGCGTTTGTACGCAAGACAGAAAAATAAACAGTTTTAAAAGAGACTAGCGTGTTGTTCTTACCTCCGGTTCCCGGATTCCTTCAGCACCCTTTACTAAGAGAAGCAGACGCTTATCCAAACAGCACTACGAGGAATATGATCTCCCGCCCTTTGCTGCTGGATAATGTCTGCTGAAATTACCTAGTGCAGATGTGTGAAGGACAGGACGAGCCCGCAATTGATAAAGCTAAATATTTATCTTATATAATACCCTTTATGAGGTCTAAGAACACTGTACGCTATCTACGTATGAAGTACCGTAAGGGTACGCACGTTGCGTAACAATCGCTTAGCCGTAGTCGAGACGCTCAAGCGTCACGTTCGCTCACGGCCAAGAGATCACAGGCAGGCACGCTATTGGCTGCTGACTAACTTAATGATTCGCTATAGCGTAGCGGATGCTCGGGACCACGAGGAGATCACCAGCGGCGCTGACGCTCACAATGTTAAACCTTTGTATCTAAACCATAAACAGTGTATTGTGCAGTAAAACCTTAGTGTAATGATAGAGTGTAAATGCAACACAGTATAACCTTATTACCTTTAAAGCTGTTCTAGCGTCACCGACGCTCTGAGAATACTTAACACTATAAGAAATACACAGATACCGTGCTCAGGGTCCAACGCCTAATATATATATTATGAATGATATACTTGCAAAAGAATTAATACAAATACAAATCATACACTACAATATAACATAGACTACCTAACCAGATAACTACACAGGAAATACAATACAATTACTATTTAAGGGAAAATAAGAGAGAAAGAGAAGAGAGAGAGAGAGAGAAATTGGCCCACAATAACAAGAAGATCAATATAGTTGCGGAGAAACACTTACGCACAAGGGAAACGATCGCATGCGCCTCGATATCCAGCTCCCGATTATCAGCAATGAGAACCGTTGAAGAGAGTGAACTGGATATGGTCGGCCTGCCTATTTATGCCCCACACACAATACAATTCAATGGTCCCTACAATCTCATTGTTCATTGGACACAGGAATTCGGCTTTGCATTATAACAAAAGGTCATAGGTTGATTCATACAGGTGGGCTGTAACTGCTTCCAACTGTTCAGGTGGGTGGGATACTGGGTTTCCCGCCGCATGACTAAATAAGAACAAATAATAGTAAATGGACATAAACTTCTTATGTCCATAACTATTCGCACGAGCGATTAATCCGCTCCAAACCAACACCGGAATATTGCTATTTAAATACTCTTCCGATGGGTACCAAACACCACTGTATGACCCCTGTTAGACCCTTCGTACAATACAAAGAGGGATCTCTCTGTTCAGGAACATGCTATGTTAACTAAACTTTCAGAATCTATCAAAGGGACCATGATCTACAAAATACATTATATAGTGAAAATATGTAACGATTGAGTCGCACGCTACGATCACATAAACTCTACCGTAAATACGCATACCGTGCGCCTGCGGGTGCCCGCGACTGTGAGTATGCGCACATACGGGAGAGCGTACGCATGCGCAGCACGGACCTGTATGAGGTGCAAATATGGTAGTGTGCATAGAGATATTTTTCTGACTTTGACAGGTCATGCCTCCAACAATTAGAACATGAACCCAAAATTATATATATATATATATATATATATATATTTGCTGGACTATTCACAGACACTAATCATTGCCCTGTCTCTGAGGTATGCTGACTTTTGTTAGTACGCAATCTCTGGCATGCTTCTGGCAGAAAATAACTGTAATTGTCATTCTGGCACTTGTAGTTCTTCAATAATCAGAAGGACCAAGCAGTCAGTGGCTGGCAGAACTTGCACGCATTGACACCATTTTCCTGGAGACCTATGCATGGACAGTAGACTCTGCACACTGCTAGAATCTACTGCCCCACAAGAGAGTAAGGGGCCCAGACAGACACTGCACACGGGCCCCCTCCTTTCTTAATCCGCCCCTGCGGATAAACAAGGGGGCAGTGTCATCACCCTTCAGGGTGGTTAGTCATGGAGAAGGTCTGACTGGATACCTATGTTTGAATGGTAGTTTGATTGGTTCACTGATTGGGTTAGTTTAATTAGCTTGGGGTTTTTGTTTTTGATGTTGGATTTCAGCCGTTCTTTTTTTCTGGCCAGCATACTCTTTTTCTTAACTATCAAAATTAATCTAATTTGATTACAGGTTTTTCTAGTTATCAGCTCAAAATAATAAATAGCTAATAACTTTCTGCAAAAATACATGTCTCTGTGTCGTTATTTTATAGCATAACTTGGTTTGGAAGGTTTCACTGTCACGAGGAAGGTGCAGCCCTTAGACATTAGGAGGTTTATGAATTTGCAATGGCTGACTAGGCATACCCAGAAAACTGTCCGACATCGACATTGTGTGCACTTCTGAATCCGACCCAGTGTGTATACAATAATACCCCTTTCACACCGCAGCTTGTACCCGGTAATTTGCCGTTTTTACTGGCTTCCTAAACGGTTCGAGCTGCGATGTGAAAGGGTCACCTTCAATTTACCGTTTACAAAATACCGGTATTTTGAAACTGTAAAAAAGCAGGGTCCTACCCTTTTCAGACCCGTTTAATTGTGCAGTGTGAAAGGGTCTGAAACGGTATTTGCAAGCCCCAGAAGGTGATAGGCTGTCTCCATGTGTGATCTCACCAGGCAGAAGCAGGAAATAAACATTTAAAATAGAGATGAGCGGGTTCGGTTCCTCGGAATCCGAACCCGCCCGAACTTCATGTTTTTTTACAGGGGTCCGAGCGACTCGGATCTTCCCGCCTTGCTCGGTTAACCCGAGCGCGCCCGAACGTCATCATCCCGCTGTCGGATTCTCGCGAGACTCGGATTCTATATAAGGAGCCGCGCGTCGCCGCCATTTTCACACGTGCATTGAGATTCATAGGGAGAGGACGTGGCTGGCGTCCTCTCCGTTTATAGAGAAGAGAGTGAGACAGTAGAGAGAGACACAGTAGTAATTTTGGGGAGCATTAGGAGGAGTACTAGACTAGTTACTTGCTGAAGTGATAGATAGTGTGAGTGTGACTGTATTATCTGACTTGTGGGGGAGACACTGACAGTGGGGAGCAGTTAGAGTCTGAGAGCAGGACTCAGGAGTACATATAACGTACAGTGCACACTTTTGCTGCCAGAGTGCCACACTGCCATTGTGACCACACTGACCACCAGTATAATATATATTGTGATTGTCTGCTTAGGAGTACTACTTGCAAGTTGCTGATAGTGTGACCAGTGACCTGACCACCAGTTTAATAATCACCACCAGTTTAATATATATATATATATATAATTGTATATAATATATATATATAATATTGTATACCACCTACCCGTGGTTTTTTTTTTTTTCTTCTTTATACATACTACTATAGTAGCTTACTGTAGCAGTCTGCGGTGCTGCTGAGCTGACAGTGTCCAGCAGGTCCGTCATCAGTCATTACATAATAAATATATCTACCTGTCCGGCTGCAGTACTAGTGTGATATAATATATATTGATTTCATCTCATTATCATCCAGTCTATATTAGCAGCAGACACAGTACGGTAGTCCACGGCTGTAGCTACCTCTGTGTCGGCACTCGGCAGTCGCTCGTCCATCCATAATTGTATACCACCTACCCGTGGTTTTTTCTTTTTCTTTCTTCTTTATACATACTACTATAGTAGCTTACTGTAGCAGTCTGCGGTGCTGCTGAGCTGACAGTGTCCAGCAGGTCCGTCATCAGTCATTACATAATAAATATATCTACCTGTCCGGCTGCAGTACTAGTGTGATATAATATATATTGATTTCATCTCATTATCATCCAGTCTATATTAGCAGCAGACACAGTACGGTAGTCCACGGCTGTAGCTACCTCTGTGTCGGCACTCGGCAGTCGCTCGTCCATCCATAATTGTATACCACCTACCCGTGGTTTTTTTTCTTTCTTTCTTCTTTATACATACTACTATAGTAGCTTACTGTAGCAGTCTGCGGTGCTGCTGAGCTGACAGTGTCCAGCAGGTCCGTCATCAGTCATTACATAATAAATATATATACCTGTCTGGCTGCAGTACTAGTGTGATATAATATATATTGATTTCATCTCATTATCATCCAGTCTATATTAGCAGCAGACACAGTACGGTAGTCCACGGCTGTAGCTACCTCTGTGTCGGCAGTCGCTCGTCCATCCATAATTGTATACCACCTACCCGTGTTTTTTTTTTTTTTCTTTCTTCTTTATACATACTACTATAGTAGCTTACTGTAGCAGTCTGCGGTGCTGCTGAGCTGACAGTGTCCAGCAGGTCCGTCATCAGTCATTACATAATAAATATATCTACCTGTCCGGCTGCAGTACTAGTGTGATATAATATATATTGATTTCATCTCATTATCATCCAGTCTATATTAGCAGCAGACACAGTACGGTAGTCCACGGCTGTAGCTACCTCTGTGTCGGCAGTCGCTCGTCCATCCATAATTGTATACCACCTACCCGTGGTTGTTTTTTTCTTTCTTCTTTATACATACTACTATAGTAGCTTACTGTAGCAGTCTGCGGTGCTGCTGAGCTGACAGTGTCCAGCAGGTCCGTCATCAGTCATTACATAATAAATATATCTACCTGTCCGGCTGCAGTACTAGTGATATTATATATATATATATATTGATTTCATCTCATTATCATCCAGTCTATATTAGCAGCAGACACAGTACGGTAGTCCACGGCTGTAGCTACCTCTGTGTCGGCAGTCGCTCGTCCATCCATAATTGTATACCACCTACCCGTGGTTTTTTTTTTTTTCTTCTTTATACATACTACTATAGTAGCTTACTGTAGCAGTCTGCGGTGCTGCTGAGCTGACAGTGTCCAGCAGATCCGTCATCAGTCATTACATAATAAATATATCTAGCTGTCCGGCTGCAGTACTAGTGTGATATAATATATATTGATTTCATCTCATTATCATCCAGTCTATATTAGCAGCAGACACAGTACGGTAGTCCACGGCTGTAGCTACCTCTGTGTCGGCACTCGGCAGTCGCTCGTCCATCCATAATTGAATATCACCTACCCGTGGTTTTTTTTCTTTCTTTCTTCTTTATACATACTACTATAGTAGCTTACTGTAGCAGTCTGCGGTGCTGCTGAGCTGACAGTGTCCAGCAGGTCCGTCATCAGTCATTACATAATAAATATATATACCTGTCCGGCTGCAGTACTAGTGTGATATAATATATATTGATTTCATCTCATTATCATCCAGTCTATATTAGCAGCAGACACAGTACGGTAGTCCACGGCTGTAGCTACCTCTGTGTCGGCAGTCGCTCGTCCATCCATAATTGTATACCACCTATTCGTGGTTTTTTTTTTCTTTCTTCTTTATACATACTACTATAGTAGCTTACTGTAGCAGTCTGCGGTGCTGCTGAGCTGACAGTTTCCAGCAGGTCCGTCATCAGTCATTACATAATAAATATATCTACCTGTCCGGCTGCAGTACTAGTGTGATATAATATATATTGATTTCATCTCATTATCATCCAGTCTATATTAGCAGCAGACACAGTACGGTAGTCCACGGCTGTAGCTAACTCTGTGTCGGCAGTCGCTCGTCCATCCATAATTGTATACCACCTACCCGTGGTTTTTTTTTTTTCTTTCTTCTTTATACATACTACTATAGTAGCTTACTGTAGCAGTCTGCGGTGCTGCTGAGCTGACAGTGTCCAGCAGGTCCGTCATCAGTCATTACATAATAAATATATCTACCTGTCCGGCTGCAGTACTAGTGATATTATATATATATATATATATATATATATATTGATTTCATCTCATTATCATCCAGTCTATATTAGCAGCAGACACAGTACGGTAGTCCACGGCTGTAGCTACCTCTGTGTCGGCAGTCGCTCGTCCATCCATAATTGTATACCACCTACCCGTGGTTTTTTTTTTCTTTCTTCTTTATACATACTACTATAGTAGCTTACTGTAGCAGTCTGCGGTGCTGCTGAGCTGACAGTGTCCAGCAGGTCCGTCATCAGTCATTACATAATAAATATATCTACCTGTCCGGCTGCAGTACTAGTGTGATATAATATATATTGATTTCATCTCATTATCATCCAGTCTATATTAGCAGCAGACACAGTACGGTAGTCCACGGCTGTAGCTACCTCTGTGTCGGCACTCGGCAGTCGCTCGTCCATCCATAATTGTATACCACCTACCCGTGGTTTTTTTTTCTTTCTTCTTTATACATACTACTATAGTAGCTTACTGTAGCAGTCTGCGGTGCTGCTGAGCTGACAGTGTCTAGCAGGTCCGTCATCAGTCATTACATAATAAATATATCTACCTGTCCGGCTGCAGTACTAGTGTGATATAATATATATTGATTTCATCTCATTATCATCCAGTCTATATTAGCAGCAGACACAGTACGGTAGTCCACGGCTGTAGCTACCTCTGTGTCGGCACTCGGCAGTCGTTCGTCCATCCATAATTGTATTCCACCTACCCGTGGTTTTTTTTTTTTTCTTCTTTATACATACTACTATAGTAGCTTACTGTAGCAGTCTGCGGTGCTGCTGAGCTGACAGTGTCCAGCAGATCCGTCATCAGTCATTACATAATAAATATATCTACCTGTCCGGCTGCAGTACTAGTGTGATATAATATATATTGATTTCATCTCATTATCATCCAGTCTATATTAGCAGCAGACACAGTACGGTAGTCCACGGCTGTAGCTACCTCTGTGTCGGCACTCGGCAGTCGCTCGTCCATCCATAATTGTATACCACCTACCCGTGGTTTTTTTTCTTTCTTTCTTCTTTATACATACTACTATAGTAGCTTACTGTAGCAGTCTGCGGTGCTGCTGAGCTGACAGTGTCCAGCAGGTCCGTCATCAGTCATTACATAATAAATATATATACCTGTCCGGCTGCAGTACTAGTGTGATATAATATATATTGATTTCATCTCATTATCATCCAGTCTATATTAGCAGCAGACACAGTACGGTAGTCCACGGCTGTAGCTACCTCTGTGTCGGCAGTCGCTCGTCCATCCATAATTGTATACCACCTATTCGTGGTTTTTTTTTTCTTTCTTCTTTATACATACTACTATAGTAGCTTACTGTAGCAGTCTGCGGTGCTGCTGAGCTGACAGTGTCCAGCAGGTCCGTCATCAGTCATTACATAATAAATATATCTACCTGTCCGGCTGCAGTACTAGTGATATTATATATATATATATATATATATATATATATATTGATTTCATCTCATTATCATCCAGTCTATATTAGCAGCAGACACAGTACGGTAGTCCACGGCTGTAGCTACCTCTGTGTCGGCAGTCGCTCGTCCATCCATAATTGTATACCACCTACCCGTGGTTTTTTTTTTCTTTCTTCTTTATACATACTACTATAGTAGCTTACTGTAGCAGTCTGCGGTGCTGCTGAGCTGACAGTGTCCAGCAGGTCCGTCATCAGTCATTACATAATAAATATATCTACCTGTCCGGCTGCAGTACTAGTGTGATATAATATATATTGATTTCATCTCATTATCATCCAGTCTATATTAGCAGCAGACACAGTACGGTAGTCCACGGCTGTAGCTACCTCTGTGTCGGCACTCGGCAGTCGCTCGTCCATCCATAATTGTATACCACCTACCCGTGGTTTTTTTTTTCTTTCTTCTTTATACATACTACTATAGTAGCTTACTGTAGCAGTCTGCGGTGCTGCTGAGCTGACAGTGTCCAGCAGGTCCGTCATCAGTCATTACATAATAAATATATCTACCTGTCCGGCTGCAGTACTAGTGTGATATAATATATATTGATTTCATCTCATTATCATCCAGTCTATATTAGCAGCAGACACAGTACGGTAGTCCACGGCTGTAGCTACCTCTGTGTCGGCACTCGGCAGTCGCTCGTCCATCCATAATTGTATACCACCTACCCGTGGTTTTTTCTTTTTCTTTCTTCTTTATACATACTACTATAGTAGCTTACTGTAGCAGTCTGCGGTGCTGCTGAGCTGACAGTGTCCAGCAGGTCCGTCATCAGTCATTACATAATAAATATATCTACCTGTCCGGCTGCAGTACTAGTGTGATATAATATATATTGATTTCATCTCATTATCATCCAGTCTATATTAGCAGCAGACACAGTACGGTAGTCCACGGCTGTAGCTACCTCTGTGTCGGCACTCGGCAGTCGCTCGTCCATCCATAATTGTATACCACCTACCCGTGGTTTTTTTTCTTTCTTTCTTCTTTATACATACTACTATAGTAGCTTACTGTAGCAGTCTGCGGTGCTGCTGAGCTGACAGTGTCCAGCAGGTCCGTCATCAGTCATTACATAATAAATATATATACCTGTCCGGCTGCAGTACTAGTGTGATATAATATATATTGATTTCATCTCATTATCATCCAGTCTATATTAGCAGCAGACACAGTACGGTAGTCCACGGCTGTAGCTACCTCTGTGTCGGCAGTCGCTCGTCCATCCATAATTGTATACCACCTACCCGTGTTTTTTTTTTTTCTTTCTTCTTTATACATACTACTATAGTAGCTTACTGTAGCAGTCTGCGGTGCTGCTGAGCTGACAGTGTCCAGCAGGTCCGTCATCAGTCATTACATAATAAATATATCTACCTGTCCGGCTGCAGTACTAGTGTGATATAATATATATTGATTTCATCTCATTATCATCCAGTCTATATTAGCAGCAGACACAGTACGGTAGTCCACGGCTGTAGCTACCTCTGTGTCGGCAGTCGCTCGTCCATCCATAATTGTATACCACCTACCCGTGGTTTTTTTTTTCTTTCTTCTTTATACATACTACTATAGTAGCTTACTGTAGCAGTCTGCGGTGCTGCTGAGCTGACAGTGTCCAGCAGGTCCGTCATCAGTCATTACATAATAAATATATCTACCTGTCCGGCTGCAGTACTAGTGATATTATATATATATATATATTGATTTCATCTCATTATCATCCAGTCTATATTAGCAGCAGACACAGTACGGTAGTCCACGGCTGTAGCTACCTCTGTGTCGGCAGTCGCTCGTCCATCCATAATTGTATACCACCTACCCGTGGTTTTTTTTTTTCTTCTTTATACATACTACTATAGTAGCTTACTGTAGCAGTCTGCGGTGCTGCTGAGCTGACAGTGTCCAGCAGATCCGTCATCAGTCATTACATAATAAATATATCTAGCTGTCCGGCTGCAGTACTAGTGTGATATAATATATATTGATTTCATCTCATTATCATCCAGTCTATATTAGCAGCAGACACAGTACGGTAGTCCACGGCTGTAGCTACCTCTGTGTCGGCACTCGGCAGTCGCTCGTCCATCCATAATTGAATATCACCTACCCGTGGTTTTTTTTCTTTCTTTCTTCTTTATACATACTACTATAGTAGCTTACTGTAGCAGTCTGCGGTGCTGCTGAGCTGACAGTGTCCAGCAGGTCCGTCATCAGTCATTACATAATAAATATATATACCTGTCCGGCTGCAGTACTAGTGTGATATAATATATATTGATTTCATCTCATTATCATCCAGTCTATATTAGCAGCAGACACAGTACGGTAGTCCACGGCTGTAGCTACCTCTGTGTCGGCAGTCGCTCGTCCATCCATAATTGTATACCACCTATTCGTGGTTTTTTTTTTCTTTCTTCTTTATACATACTACTATAGTAGCTTACTGTAGCAGTCTGCGGTGCTGCTGAGCTGACAGTTTCCAGCAGGTCCGTCATCAGTCATTACATAATAAATATATCTACCTGTCCGGCTGCAGTACTAGTGTGATATAATATATATTGATTTCATCTCATTATCATCCAGTCTATATTAGCAGCAGACACAGTACGGTAGTCCACGGCTGTAGCTAACTCTGTGTCGGCAGTCGCTCGTCCATCCATAATTGTATACCACCTACCCGTGGTTTTTTTTTTTTCTTTCTTCTTTATACATACTACTATAGTAGCTTACTGTAGCAGTCTGCGGTGCTGCTGAGCTGACAGTGTCCAGCAGGTCCGTCATCAGTCATTACATAATAAATATATCTACCTGTCCGGCTGCAGTACTAGTGATATTATATATATATATATATATATATATATTGATTTCATCTCATTATCATCCAGTCTATATTAGCAGCAGACACAGTACGGTAGTCCACGGCTGTAGCTACCTCTGTGTCGGCAGTCGCTCGTCCATCCATAATTGTATACCACCTACCCGTGGTTTTTTTTTTCTTTCTTCTTTATACATACTACTATAGTAGCTTACTGTAGCAGTCTGCGGTGCTGCTGAGCTGACAGTGTCCAGCAGGTCCGTCATCAGTCATTACATAATAAATATATCTACCTGTCCGGCTGCAGTACTAGTGTGATATAATATATATTGATTTCATCTCATTATCATCCAGTCTATATTAGCAGCAGACACAGTACGGTAGTCCACGGCTGTAGCTACCTCTGTGTCGGCACTCGGCAGTCGCTCGTCCATCCATAATTGTATACCACCTACCCGTGGTTTTTTTTTCTTTCTTCTTTATACATACTACTATAGTAGCTTACTGTAGCAGTCTGCGGTGCTGCTGAGCTGACAGTGTCTAGCAGGTCCGTCATCAGTCATTACATAATAAATATATCTACCTGTCCGGCTGCAGTACTAGTGTGATATAATATATATTGATTTCATCTCATTATCATCCAGTCTATATTAGCAGCAGACACAGTACGGTAGTCCACGGCTGTAGCTACCTCTGTGTCGGCACTCGGCAGTCGTTCGTCCATCCATAATTGTATTCCACCTACCCGTGGTTTTTTTTTTTTTCTTCTTTATACATACTACTATAGTAGCTTACTGTAGCAGTCTGCGGTGCTGCTGAGCTGACAGTGTCCAGCAGATCCGTCATCAGTCATTACATAATAAATATATCTACCTGTCCGGCTGCAGTACTAGTGTGATATAATATATATTGATTTCATCTCATTATCATCCAGTCTATATTAGCAGCAGACACAGTACGGTAGTCCACGGCTGTAGCTACCTCTGTGTCGGCACTCGGCAGTCGCTCGTCCATCCATAATTGTATACCACCTACCCGTGGTTTTTTTTCTTTCTTTCTTCTTTATACATACTACTATAGTAGCTTACTGTAGCAGTCTGCGGTGCTGCTGAGCTGACAGTGTCCAGCAGGTCCGTCATCAGTCATTACATAATAAATATATATACCTGTCCGGCTGCAGTACTAGTGTGATATAATATATATTGATTTCATCTCATTATCATCCAGTCTATATTAGCAGCAGACACAGTACGGTAGTCCACGGCTGTAGCTACCTCTGTGTCGGCAGTCGCTCGTCCATCCATAATTGTATACCACCTATTCGTGGTTTTTTTTTCTTTCTTCTTTATACATACTACTATAGTAGCTTACTGTAGCAGTCTGCGGTGCTGCTGAGCTGACAGTGTCCAGCAGGTCCGTCATCAGTCATTACATAATAAATATATCTACCTGTCCGGCTGCAGTACTAGTGATATTATATATATATATATATATATATATATATATATTGATTTCATCTCATTATCATCCAGTCTATATTAGCAGCAGACACAGTACGGTAGTCCACGGCTGTAGCTACCTCTGTGTCGGCAGTCGCTCGTCCATCCATAATTGTATACCACCTACCCGTGGTTTTTTTTTTCTTTCTTCTTTATACATACTACTATAGTAGCTTACTGTAGCAGTCTGCGGTGCTGCTGAGCTGACAGTGTCCAGCAGGTCCGTCATCAGTCATTACATAATAAATATATCTACCTGTCCGGCTGCAGTACTAGTGTGATATAATATATATTGATTTCATCTCATTATCATCCAGTCTATATTAGCAGCAGACACAGTACGGTAGTCCACGGCTGTAGCTACCTCTGTGTCGGCACTCGGCAGTCGCTCGTCCATCCATAATTGTATACCACCTACCCGTGGTTTTTTTTTCTTTCTTCTTTATACATACTACTATAGTAGCTTACTGTAGCAGTCTGCGGTGCTGCTGAGCTGACAGTGTCCAGCAGGTCCGTCATCAGTCATTACATAATAAATATATCTACCTGTCCGGCTGCAGTACTAGTGTGATATAATATATATTGATTTCATCTCATTATCATCCAGTCTATATTAGCAGCAGACACAGTACGGTAGTCCACGGCTGTAGCTACCTCTGTGTCGGCACTCGGCAGTCGCTCGTACATCCATAATTGTATACCACCTACCCGTGGTTTTTTTTTTTCTTCTTTATACATACTACTATAGTAGCTTACTGTAGCAGTCTGCGGTGCTGCTGAGCTGACAGTGTCCAGCAGATCCGTCATCAGTCATTACATAATAAATATATCTACCTGTCCGGCTGCAGTACTAGTGTGATATAATATATATTGATTTCATCTCATTATCATCCAGTCTATATTAGCAGCAGACACAGTACGGTAGTCCACGGCTGTAGCTACCTCTGTGTCGGCACTCGGCAGTCGCTCGTCCATCCATAATTGTATACCACCTACCCGTGGTTTTTTTTCTTTCTTTCTTCTTTATACATACTACTATAGTAGCTTACTGTAGCAGTCTGCGGTGCTGCTGAGCTGACAGTGTCCAGCAGGTCCGTCATCAGTCATTACATAATAAATATATATACCTGTCCGGCTGCAGTACTAGTGTGATATAATATATATTGATTTCATCTCATTATCATCCAGTCTATATTAACAGCAGACACAGTACGGTAGTCCACGGCTGTAGCTACCTCTGTGTCGGCAGTCGCTCGTCCATCCATAATTGTATACCACCTATTCGTGTTTTTTTTTTCTTTCTTCTTTATACATACTACTATAGTAGCTTACTGTAGCAGTCTGCGGTGCTGCTGAGCTGACAGTGTCCAGCAGGTCCGTCATCAGTCATTACATAATAAATATATCTACCTGTCCGGCTGCAGTACTAGTGTGATATAATATATATTGATTTCATCTCATTATCATCCAGTCTATATTAGCAGCAGACACAGTACGGTAGTCCACGGCTGTAGCTAACTCTGTGTCGGCAGTCGCTCGTCCATCCATAATTGTATACCACCTACCCGTGGTTTTTTTTTTCTTTCTTCTTTATACATACTACTATAGTAGCTTACTGTAGCAGTCTGCGGTGCTGCTGAGCTGACAGTGTCCAGCAGGTCCGTCATCAGTCATTACATAATAAATATATCTACCTGTCCGGCTGCAGTACTAGTGATATTATATATATATATATATATATATATATATATTGATTTCATCTCATTATCATCCAGTCTATATTAGCAGCAGACACAGTACGGTAGTCCACGGCTGTAGCTACCTCTGTGTCGGCAGTCGCTCGTCCATCCATAATTGTATACCACCTACCCGTGGTTTTTTTTTTTCTTTCTTCTTTATACATACTACTATAGTAGCTTACTGTAGCAGTCTGCGGTGCTGCTGAGCTGACAGTGTCCAGCAGGTCCGTCATCAGTCATTACATAATAAATATATCTACCTGTCCGGCTGCAGTACTAGTGTGATATAATATATATTGATTTCATCTCATTATCATCCAGTCTATATTAGCAGCAGACACAGTACGGTAGTCCACGGCTGTAGCTACCTCTGTGTCGGCACTCGGCAGTCACTCGTCCATCCATAATTGTATACCACCTACCCGTGGTTTTTTTTTCTTTCTTCTTTATACATACTACTATAGTAGCTTACTGTAGCAGTCTGCGGTGCTGCTGAGCTGACAGTGTCCAGCAGGTCCGTCATCAGTCATTACATAATAAATATATCTACCTGTCCGGCTGCAGTACTAGTGTGATATAATATATATTGATTTCATCTCATTATCATCCAGTCTATATTAGCAGCAGACACAGTACGGTAGTCCACGGCTGTAGCTACCTCTGTGTCGGCACTCGGCATTCGCTCGTCCATCCATAATTGTATACCACCTACCCGTGGTTTTTTTTCTTTCTTTCTTCTTTATACATACTACTATAGTAGCTTACTGTAGCAGTCTGCGGTGCTACTGAGCTGACAGTGTCCAGCAGGTCCGTCATCAGTCATTACATAATAAATATATCTACCTGTCCGGCTGCAGTACTAGTGTGATATAATATATATTGATTTCATCTCATTATCATCCAGTCTATATTAGCAGCAGACACAGTACGGTAGTCCACGGCTGTAGCTACCTCTGTGTCGGCAGTCGCTCGTCCATCCATAATTGTATACCACCTACCCGTGGTTTTTTCTTTTCTTTCTTCTTTATACATACTACTATAGTAGCTTACTGTAGCAGTCTGCGGTGCTGCTGAGCTGACAGTGTCCAGCAGGTCCGTCATCAGTCATTACATAATAAATATATCTACCTGTCCGGCTGCAGTACTAGTGTGATATAATATATATTGATTTCATCTCATTATCATCCAGTCTATATTAGCAGCAGACACAGTACGGTAGTCCACGGCTGTAGCTACCTCTGTGTCGGCAGTCGCTCGTCCATCCATAATTGTATACCACCTACCCGTGGTTTTTTTTTTTTTTTCTTTATACATACTACTATAGTAGCTTACTGTAGCAGTCTGCGGTGCTGCTGAGCTGACAGTGTCCAGCAGATCCGTCATCAGTCATTACATAATAAATATATCTACCTGTCCGGCTGCAGTACTAGTGTGATATAATATATATTGATTTCATCTCATTATCATCCAGTCTATATTAGCAGCAGACACAGTACGGTAGTCCACGGCTGTAGGTACCTCTGTGTCGGCACTCGGCAGTCGCTCGTCCATCCATAATTGTATACCACCTACCCGTGGTTTTTTTTTTCTTTCTTCTTTATACATACTACTATAGTAGCTTACTGTAGCAGTCTGCGGTGCTGCTGAGCTGACAGTGTCCAGCAGGTCCGTCATCAGTCATTACATAATAAATATATCTACCTGTCCGGCTGCAGTACTAGTGTGATATAATATATATTGATTTCATCTCATTATCATCCAGTCTATATTAGCAGCAGACACAGTACGGTAGTCCACGGCTGTAGCTACCTCTGTGTCGGCACTCGGCAGTCGCTCGTCCATCCATAATTGTATACCACCTACCCGTGGTTTTTTTTCTTTCTTTCTTCTTTATACATACTACTATAGTAGCTTACTGTAGCAGTCTGCGGTGCTGCTGAGCTGACAGTGTCCAGCAGGTCCGTCATCAGTCATTACATAATAAATATATATACCTGTCCGGCTGCAGTACTAGTGTGATATAATATATATTGATTTCATCTCATTATCATCCAGTCTATATTAGCAGCAGACACAGTACGGTAGTCCACGGCTGTAGCTACCTCTGTGTCGGCAGTCGCTCGTCCATCCATAATTGTATACCACCTATTCGTGGTTTTTTTTTTCTTTCTTCTTTATACATACTACTATAGTAGCTTACTGTAGCAGTCTGCGGTGCTGCTGAGCTGACAGTGTCCAGCAGGTCCGTCATCAGTCATTACATAATAAATATATCTACCTGTCCGGCTGCAGTACTAGTGTGATATAATATATATTGATTTCATCTCATTATCATCCAGTCTATATTAGCAGCAGACACAGTACGGTAGTCCACGGCTGTAGCTACCTCTGTGTCGGCACTCGGCAGTCGCTCGTCCATCCATAATTGTATACCACCTACCCGTGGTTTTTTTTCTTTCTTTCTTCTTTATACATACTACTATAGTAGCTTACTGTAGCAGTCTGCGGTGCTGCTGAGCTGACAGTGTCCAGCAGGTCCGTCATCAGTCATTACATAATAAATATATATACCTGTCCGGCTGCAGTACTAGTGTGATATAATATATATTGATTTCATCTCATTATCATCCAGTCTATTTTAGCAGCAGACACAGTACGGTAGTCCACGGCTGTAGCTACCTCTGTGTCGGCAGTCGCTCGTCCATCCATAATTGTATACCACCTACCCGTGTTTTTTTTTTTCTTTCTTCTTTATACATACTACTATAGTAGCTTACTGTAGCAGTCTGCGGTGCTGCTGAGCTGACAGTGTCCAGCAGGTCCGTCATCAGTCATTACATAATAAATATATCTACCTGTCCGGCTGCAGTACTAGTGTGATATAATATATATTGATTTCATCTCATTATCATCCAGTCTATATTAGCAGCAGACACAGTACGGTAGTCCACGGCTGTAGCTACCTCTGTGTCGGCAGTCGCTCGTCCATCCATAATTGTATACCACCTACCCGTGGTTTTTTTTTTCTTTATACATACTACTATAGTAGCTTACTGTAGCAGTCTGCGGTGCTGCTGAGCTGACAGTGTCCAGCAGGTCCGTCATCAGTCATTACATAATAAATATATCTACCTGTCCGGCTGCAGTACTAGTGATATTATATATATATATATATTGATTTCATCTCATTATCATCCAGTCTATATTAGCAGCAGACACAGTACGGTAGTCCACGGCTGTAGCTACCTCTGTGTCGGCAGTCGCTCGTCCATCCATAATTGTATACCACCTACCCGTGGTTTTTTTTTTTTTCTTCTTTATACATACTACTATAGTAGCTTACTGTAGCAGTCTGCGGTGCTGCTGAGCTGACAGTGTCCAGCAGGTCCGTCATCAGTCATTACATAATAAATATATATACCTGTCCGGCTGCAGTACTAGTGTGATATAATATATATTGATTTCATCTCATTATCATCCAGTCTATATTAGCAGCAGACACAGTACGGTAGTCCACGGCTGTAGCTACCTCTGTGTCGGCAGTCGCTCGTCCATCCATAATTGTATACCACCTATTCGTGTTTTTTTTTTTCTTTCTTCTTTATACATACTACTATAGTAGCTTACTGTAGCAGTCTGCGGTGCTGCTGAGCTGACAGTGTCCAGCAGGTCCGTCATCAGTCATTACATAATAAATATATCTACCTGTCCGGCTGCAGTACTAGTGTGATATAATATATATTGATTTCATCTCATTATCATCCAGTCTATATTAGCAGCAGACACAGTACGGTAGTCCACGGCTGTAGCTAACTCTGTGTCGGCAGTCGCTCGTCCATCCATAATTGTATACCACCTACCCGTGGTTTTTTTTTTCTTTCTTCTTTATACATACTACTATAGTAGCTTACTGTAGCAGTCTGCGGTGCTGCTGAGCTGACAGTGTCCAGCAGGTCCGTCATCAGTCATTACATAATAAATATATCTACCTGTCCGGCTGCAGTACTAGTGATATTATATATATATATATATATATATATATATATTGATTTCATCTCATTATCATCCAGTCTATATTAGCAGCAGACACAGTACGGTAGTCCACGGCTGTAGCTACCTCTGTGTCGGCAGTCGCTCGTCCATCCATAATTGTATACCACCTACCCGTGGTTTTTTTTTTCTTTCTTCTTTATACATACTATTATAGTAGCTTACTGTAGCAGTCTGCGGTGCTGCTGAGCTGACAGTGTCCAGCAGGTCCGTCATCAGTCATTACATAATAAATATATCTACCTGTCCGGCTGCAGTACTAGTGTGATATAATATATATTGATTTCATCTCATTATCATCCAGTCTATATTAGCAGCAGACACAGTACGGTAGTCCACGGCTGTAGCTACCTCTGTGTCGGCACTCGGCAGTCGCTCGTCCATCCATAATTGTATACCACCTACCCGTGGTTTTTTTTTCTTTCTTCTTTATACATACTACTATAGTAGCTTACTGTAGCAGTCTGCGGTGCTGCTGAGCTGACAGTGTCCAGCAGGTCCGTCATCAGTCATTACATAATAAATATATCTACCTGTCCGGCTGCAGTACTAGTGTGATATAATATATATTGATTTCATCTCATTATCATCCAGTCTATATTAGCAGCAGACACAGTACGGTAGTCCACGGCTGTAGCTACCTCTGTGTCGGCACTCGGCAGTCGCTCGTACATCCATAATTGTATACCACCTACCCGTGGTTTTTTTTTTTTCTTCTTTATACATACTACTATAGTAGCTTACTGTAGCAGTCTGCGGTGCTGCTGAGCTGACAGTGTCCAGCAGATCCGTCATCAGTCATTACATAATAAATATATCTACCTGTCCGGCTGCAGTACTAGTGTGATATAATATATATTGATTTCATCTCATTATCATCCAGTCTATATTAGCAGCAGACACAGTACGGTAGTCCACGGCTGTAGCTACCTCTGTGTCGGCACTCGGCAGTCGCTCGTCCATCCATAATTGTATACCACCTACCCGTGGTTTTTTTTCTTTCTTTCTTCTTTATACATACTACTATAGTAGCTTACTGTAGCAGTCTGCGGTGCTGCTGAGCTGACAGTGTCCAGCAGGTCCGTCATCAGTCATTACATAATAAATATATATACCTGTCCGGCTGCAGTACTAGTGTGATATAATATATATTGATTTCATCTCATTATCATCCAGTCTATATTAGCAGCAGACACAGTACGGTAGTCCACGGCTGTAGCTACCTCTGTGTCGGCAGTCGCTCGTCCATCCATAATTGTATACCACCTATTCGTGTTTTTTTTTTCTTTCTTCTTTATACATACTACTATAGTAGCTTACTGTAGCAGTCTGCGGTGCTGCTGAGCTGACAGTGTCCAGCAGGTCCGTCATCAGTCATTACATAATAAATATATCTACCTGTCCGGCTGCAGTACTAGTGTGATATAATATATATTGATTTCATCTCATTATCATCCAGTCTATATTAGCAGCAGACACAGTATGGTAGTCCACGGCTGTAGCTAACTCTGTGTCGGCAGTCGCTCGTCCATCCATAATTGTATACCACCTACCCGTGGTTTTTTTTTTCTTTCTTCTTTATACATACTACTATAGTAGCTTACTGTAGCAGTCTGCGGTGCTGCTGAGCTGACAGTGTCCAGCAGGTCCGTCATCAGTCATTACATAATAAATATATCTACCTGTCCGGCTGCAGTACTAGTGATATTATATATATATATATATATATATATATATTGATTTCATCTCATTATCATCCAGTCTATATTAGCAGCAGACACAGTACGGTAGTCCACGGCTGTAGCTACCTCTGTGTCGGCAGTCGCTCGTCCATCCATAATTGTATACCACCTACCCGTGGTTTTTTTTTTTCTTTCTTCTTTATACATACTACTATAGTAGCTTACTGTAGCAGTCTGCGGTGCTGCTGAGCTGACAGTGTCCAGCAGGTCCGTCATCAGTCATTACATAATAAATATATCTACCTGTCCGGCTGCAGTACTAGTGTGATATAATATATATTGATTTCATCTCATTATCATCCAGTCTATATTAGCAGCAGACACAGTACGGTAGTCCACGGCTGTAGCTACCTCTGTGTCGGCACTCGGCAGTCGCTCGTCCATCCATAATTGTATACCACCTACCCGTGGTTTTTTTTTCTTTCTTCTTTATACATACTACTATAGTAGCTTACTGTAGCAGTCTGCGGTGCTGCTGAGCTGACAGTGTCCAGCAGGTCCGTCATCAGTCATTACATAATAAATATATCTACCTGTCCGGCTGCAGTACTAGTGTGATATAATATATATTGATTTCATCTCATTATCATCCAGTCTATATTAGCAGCAGACACAGTACGGTAGTCCACGGCTGTAGCTACCTCTGTGTCGGCACTCGGCATTCGCTCGTCCATCCATAATTGTATACCACCTACCCGTGTTTTTTTTTCTTTCTTTCTTCTTTATACATACTACTATAGTAGCTTACTGTAGCAGTCTGCGGTGCTACTGAGCTGACAGTGTCCAGCAGGTCCGTCATCAGTCATTACATAATAAATATATCTACCTGTCCGGCTGCAGTACTAGTGTGATATAATATATATTGATTTCATCTCATTATCATCCAGTCTATATTAGCAGCAGACACAGTACGGTAGTCCACGGCTGTAGCTACCTCTGTGTCGGCAGTCGCTCGTCCATCCATAATTGTATACCACCTACCCGTGGTTTTTTTCTTTTCTTTCTTCTTTATACATACTACTATAGTAGCTTACTGTAGCAGTCTGCGGTGCTGCTGAGCTGACAGTGTCCAGCAGGTCCGTCATCAGTCATTACATAATAAATATATCTACCTGTCCGGCTGCAGTACTAGTGTGATATAATATATATTGATTTCATCTCATTATCATCCAGTCTATATTAGCAGCAGACACAGTACGGTAGTCCACGGCTGTAGCTACCTCTGTGTCGGCAGTCGCTCGTCCATCCATAATTGTATACCACCTACCCGTGGTTTTTTTTTTCTTTCTTTATACATACTACTATAGTAGCTTACTGTAGCAGTCTGCGGTGCTGCTGAGCTGACAGTGTCCAGCAGATCCGTCATCAGTCATTACATAATAAATATATCTACCTGTCCGGCTGCAGTACTAGTGTGATATAATATATATTGATTTCATCTCATTATCATCCAGTCTATATTAGCAGCAGACACAGTACGGTAGTCCACGGCTGTAGCTACCTCTGTGTCGGCACTCGGCAGTCGCTCGTCCATCCATAATTGTATACCACCTACCCGTGGTTTTTTTTTTCTTTCTTCTTTATACATACTACTATAGTAGCTTACTGTAGCAGTCTGCGGTGCTGCTGAGCTGACAGTGTCCAGCAGGTCCGTCATCAGTCATTACATAATAAATATATCTACCTGTCCGGCTGCAGTACTAGTGTGATATAATATATATTGATTTCATCTCATTATCATCCAGTCTATATTAGCAGCAGACACAGTACGGTAGTCCACGGCTGTAGCTACCTCTGTGTCGGCACTCGGCAGTCGCTCGTCCATCCATAATTGTATACCACCTACCCGTGGTTTTTTTTCTTTCTTTCTTCTTTATACATACTACTATAGTAGCTTACTGTAGCAGTCTGCGGTGCTGCTGAGCTGACAGTGTCCAGCAGGTCCGTCATCAGTCATTACATAATAAATATATCTACCTGTCCGGCTGCAGTACTAGTGTGATATAATATATATTGATTTCATCTCATTATCATCCAGTCTATATTAGCAGCAGACACAGTACGGTAGTCCACGGCTGTAGCTACCTCTGTGTCGGCAGTCGCTCGTCCATCCATAATTGTATACCACCTACCCGTGGTTTTTTTTTTTTTTCTTTATACATACTACTATAGTAGCTTACTGTAGCAGTCTGCGGTGCTGCTGAGCTGACAGTGTCCAGCAGATCCGTCATCAGTCATTACATAATAAATATATCTACCTGTCCGGCTGCAGTACTAGTGTGATATAATATATATTGATTTCATCTCATTATCATCCAGTCTATATTAGCAGCAGACACAGTACGGTAGTCCACGGCTGTAGCTACCTCTGTGTCGGCACTCGGCAGTCGCTCGTCCATCCATAATTGTATACCACCTACCCGTGGTTTTTTTTTTCTTTCTTCTTTATACATACTACTATAGTAGCTTACTGTAGCAGTCTGCGGTGCTGCTGAGCTGACAGTGTCCAGCAGGTCCGTCATCAGTCATTACATAATAAATATATCTACCTGTCCGGCTGCAGTACTAGTGTGATATAATATATATTGATTTCATCTCATTATCATCCAGTCTATATTAGCAGCAGACACAGTACGGTAGTCCACGGCTGTAGCTACCTCTGTGTCGGCACTCGGCAGTCGCTCGTCCATCCATAATTGTATACCACCTACCCGTGGTTTTTTTTCTTTCTTTCTTCTTTATACATACTACTATAGTAGCTTACTGTAGCAGTCTGCGGTGCTGCTGAGCTGACAGTGTCCAGCAGGTCCGTCATCAGTCATTACATAATAAATATATCTACCTGTCCGGCTGCAGTACTAGTGTGATATAATATATATTGATTTCATCTCATTATCATCCAGTCTATATTAACAGCAGACACAGTACGGTAGTCCACGGCTGTAGCTACCTCTGTGTCGGCACTCGGCAGTCGCTCGTCCATCCATAATTGTATACCACCTACCCGTGGTTTTTTTTCTTTCTTTCTTCTTTATACATACTACTATAGTAGCTTACTGTAGCAGTCTGCGGTGCTGCTGAGCTGACAGTGTCCAGCAGGTCCGTCATCAGTCATTACATAATAAATATATATACCTGTCCGGCTGCAGTACTAGTGTGATATAATATATATTGATTTCATCTCATTATCATCCAGTCTATATTAGCAGCAGACACAGTACGGTAGTCCACGGCTGTAGCTACCTCTGTGTCGGCAGTCGCTCGTCCATCCATAATTGTATACCACCTACCCGTGTTTTTTTTTTTTCTTTCTTCTTTATACATACTACTATAGTAGCTTACTGTAGCAGTCTGCGGTGCTGCTGAGCTGACAGTGTCCAGCAGGTCCGTCATCAGTCATTACATAATAAATATATCTACCTGTCCGGCTGCAGTACTAGTGTGATATAATATATATTGATTTCATCTCATTATCATCCAGTCTATATTAGCAGCAGACACAGTACGGTAGTCCACGGCTGTAGCTACCTCTGTGTCGGCAGTCGCTCGTCCATCCATAATTGTATACCACCTACCCGTGGTTTTTTTTTTCTTTCTTCTTTATACATACTACTATAGTAGCTTACTGTAGCAGTCTGCGGTGCTGCTGAGCTGACAGTGTCCAGCAGGTCCGTCATCAGTCATTACATAATAAATATATCTACCTGTCCGGCTGCAGTACTAGTGATATTATATATATATATATATTGATTTCATCTCATTATCATCCAGTCTATATTAGCAGCAGACACAGTACGGTAGTCCACGGCTGTAGCTACCTCTGTGTCGGCAGTCGCTCGTCCATCCATAATTGTATACCACCTACCCGTGGTTTTTTTTTTTTCTTCTTTATACATACTACTATAGTAGCTTACTGTAGCAGTCTGCGGTGCTGCTGAGCTGACAGTGTCCAGCAGATCCGTCATCAGTCATTACATAATAAATATATCTAGCTGTCCGGCTGCAGTACTAGTGTGATATAATATATATTGATTTCATCTCATTATCATCCAGTCTATATTAGCAGCAGACACAGTACGGTAGTCCACGGCTGTAGCTACCTCTGTGTCGGCACTCGGCAGTCGCTCGTCCATCCATAATTGTATACCACCTACCCGTGGTTTTTTTTCTTTCTTTCTTCTTTATACATACTACTATAGTAGCTTACTGTAGCAGTCTGCGGTGCTGCTGAGCTGACAGTGTCCAGCAGGTCCGTCATCAGTCATTACATAATAAATATATATACCTGTCCGGCTGCAGTACTAGTGTGATATAATATATATTGATTTCATCTCATTATCATCCAGTCTATATTAGCAGCAGACACAGTACGGTAGTCCACGGCTGTAGCTACCTCTGTGTCGGCAGTCGCTCGTCCATCCATAATTGTATACCACCTATTCGTGGTTTTTTTTTTCTTTCTTCTTTATACATACTACTATAGTAGCTTACTGTAGCAGTCTGCGGTGCTGCTGAGCTGACAGTGTCCAGCAGGTCCGTCATCAGTCATTACATAATAAATATATCTACCTGTCCGGCTGCAGTACTAGTGTGATATAATATATATTGATTTCATCTCATTATCATCCAGTCTATATTAGCAGCAGACACAGTACGGTAGTCCACGGCTGTAGCTAACTCTGTGTCGGCAGTCGCTCGTCCATCCATAATTGTATACCACCTACCCGTGGTTTTTTTTTTCTTTCTTCTTTATACATACTACTATAGTAGCTTACTGTAGCAGTCTGTGGTGCTGCTGAGCTGACAGTGTCCAGCAGGTCCGTCATCAGTCATTACATAATAAATATATCTACCTGTCCGGCTGCAGTACTAGTGATATTATATATATATATATATATATATATATATATATTGATTTCATCTCATTATCATCCAGTCTATATTAGCAGCAGACACAGTACGGTAGTCCACGGCTGTAGCTACCTCTGTGTCGGCAGTCGCTCGTCCATCCATAATTGTATACCACCTACCCGTGGTTTGTTTTTTTTTTCTTCTTTATACATACTACTATAGTAGCTTACTGTAGCAGTCTGCGGTGCTGCTGAGCTGACAGTGTCCAGCAGGTCCGTCATCAGTCATTACATAATAAATATATCTACCTGTCCGGCTGCAGTACTAGTGTGATATAATATATATTGATTTCATCTCATTATCATCCAGTCTATATTAGCAGCAGACACAGTACGGTAGTCCACGGCTGTAGCTACCTCTGTGTCGGCACTCGGCAGTCGCTCGTCCATCCATAATTGTATACCACCTACCCGTGGTTTTTTTTTCTTTCTTCTTTATACATACTACTATAGTAGCTTACTGTAGCAGTCTGCGGTGCTGCTGAGCTGACAGTGTCCAGCAGGTCCGTCATCAGTCATTACATAATAAATATATCTACCTGTCCGGCTGCAGTACTAGTGTGATATAATATATATTGATTTCATCTCATTATCATCCAGTCTATATTAGCAGCAGACACAGTACGGTAGTCCACGGCTGTAGCTACCTCTGTGTCGGCACTCGGCAGTCGCTCGTCCATCCATAATTGTATACCACCTACCCGTGGTTTTTTTTCTTTCTTTCTTCTTTATACATACTACTATAGTAGCTTACTTTAGCAGTCTGCGGTGCTACTGAGCTGACAGTGTCCAGCAGGTCCGTCATCAGTCATTACATAATAAATATATCTACCTGTCCGGCTGCAGTACTAGTGTGATATAATATATATTGATTTCATCTCATTATCATCCAGTCTATATTAGCAGCAGACACAGTACGGTAGTCCACGGCTGTAGCTACCTCTGTGTCGGCAGTCGCTCGTCCATCCATAATTGTATACCACCTACCCGTGGTTTTTTTCTTTTCTTTCTTCTTTATACATACTACTATAGTAGCTTACTGTAGCAGTCTGCGGTGCTGCTGAGCTGACAGTGTCCAGCAGGTCCGTCATCAGTCATTACATAATAAATATATCTACCTGTCCGGCTGCAGTACTAGTGTGATATAATATATATTGATTTCATCTCATTATCATCCAGTCTATATTAGCAGCAGACACAGTACGGTAGTCCACGGCTGTAGCTACCTCTGTGTCGGCAGTCGCTCGTCCATCCATAATTGTATACCACCTACCCGTGTTTTTTTTTTCTTCTTCTTTATACATACTACTATAGTAGCTTACTGTAGCAGTCTGCGGTGCTGCTGAGCTGACAGTGTCCAGCAGGTCCGTCATCAGTCATTACATAATAAATATATCTACCTGTCCGGCTGCAGTACTAGTGTGATATAATATATATTGATTTCATCTCATTATCATCCAGTCTATATTAGCAGCAGACACAGTACGGTAGTCCACGGCTGTAGCTACCTCTGTGTCGGCAGTCGCTCGTCCATCCATAATTGTATACCACCTACCCGTGGTTTTTTTCTTCTTCTTTCTTCTTTATACATACTACTATAGTAGCTTACTGTAGCAGTCTGCGGTGCTGCTGAGCTGACAGTGTCCAGCAGGTCCGTCATCAGTCATTACATAATAAATAAATCTACCTGTCCGGCTGCAGTACTAGTGTGATATAATATATATTGATTTCATCTCATTATCATCCAGTCTATATTAGCAGCAGACACAGTACGGTAGTCCACGGCTGTAGCTACCTCTGTGTCGGCACTCGGCATTCGCTCGTCCATCCATAATTGTATACCACCTACCCGTGGTTTTTTTTCTTTCTTTCTTCTTTATACATACTACTATAGTAGCTTACTGTAGCAGTCTGCGGTGCTACTGAGCTGACAGTGTCCAGCAGGTCCGTCATCAGTCATTACATAATAAATATATCTACCTGTCCGGCTGCAGTACTAGTGTGATATAATATATATTGATTTCATCTCATTATCATCCAGTCTATATTAGCAGAAGACACAGTACGGTAGTCCACGGCTGTAGCTACCTCTGTGTCGGCAGTCGCTCGTCCATCCATAATTGTATACCACCTACCCGTGGTTTTTTCTTTTCTTTCTTCTTTATACATACTACTATAGTAGCTTACTGTAGCAGTCTGCGGTGCTGCTGAGCTGACAGTGTCCAGCAGGTCCGTCATCAGTCATTACATAATAAATATATCTACCTGTCCGGCTGCAGTACTAGTGTGATATAATATATATTGATTTCATCTCATTATCATCCAGTCTATATTAGCAGCAGACACAGTACGGTAGTCCACGGCTGTAGCTACCTCTGTGTCGGCAGTCGCTCGTCCATCCATAATTGTATACCACCTACCCGTGGTTTTTTTTTTTTTCTTTATACATACTACTATAGTAGCTTACTGTAGCAGTCTGCGGTGCTGCTGAGCTGACAGTGTCCAGCAGATCCGTCATCAGTCATTACATAATAAATATATCTACCTGTCCGGCTGCAGTACTAGTGTGATATAATATATATTGATTTCATCTCATTATCATCCAGTCTATATTAGCAGCAGACACAGTACGGTAGTCCACGGCTGTAGCTACCTCTGTGTCGGCACTCGGCAGTCGCTCGTCCATCCATAATTGTATACCACCTACCCGTGGTTTTTTTTTTCTTTCTTCTTTATACATACTACTATAGTAGCTTACTGTAGCAGTCTGCGGTGCTGCTGAGCTGACAGTGTCCAGCAGGTCCGTCATCAGTCATTACATAATAAATATATCTACCTGTCCGGCTGCAGTACTAGTGTGATATAATATATATTGATTTCATCTCATTATCATCCAGTCTATATTAGCAGCAGACACAGTACGGTAGTCCACGGCTGTAGCTACCTCTGTGTCGGCACTCGGCAGTCGCTCGTCCATCCATAATTGTATACCACCTACCCGTGGTTTTTTTTCTTTCTTTCTTCTTTATACATACTACTATAGTAGCTTACTGTAGCAGTCTGCGGTGCTGCTGAGCTGACAGTGTCCAGCAGGTCCGTCATCAGTCATTACATAATAAATATATATACCTGTCCGGCTGCAGTACTAGTGTGATATAATATATATTGATTTCATCTCATTATCATCCAGTCTATATTAGCAGCAGACACAGTACGGTAGTCCACGGCTGTAGCTACCTCTGTGTCTGCAGTCGCTCGTCCATCCATAATTGTATACCACCTATTCGTGGTTTTTTTTTTCTTCTTTATACATACTACTATAGTAGCTTACTGTAGCAGTCTGCGGTGCTGCTGAGCTGACAGTGTCCAGCAGGTCCGTCATCAGTCATTACATAATAAATATATCTACCTGTCCGGCTGCAGTACTAGTGTGATATAATATATATTGATTTCATCTCATTATCATCCAGTCTATATTAGCAGCAGACACAGTACGGTAGTCCACGGCTGTAGCTACCTCTGTGTCGGCACTCGGCAGTCGCTCGTCCATCCATAATTGTATACCACCTACCCGTGGTTTTTTTTCTTTCTTTCTTCTTTATACATACTACTATAGTAGCTTACTGTAGCAGTCTGCGGTGCTGCTGAGCTGACAGTGTCCAGCAGGTCCGTCATCAGTCATTACATAATAAATATATATACCTGTCCGGCTGCAGTACTAGTGTGATATAATATATATTGATTTCATCTCATTATCATCCAGTCTATTTTAGCAGCAGACACAGTACGGTAGTCCACGGCTGTAGCTACCTCTGTGTCGGCAGTCGCTCGTCCATCCATAATTGTATACCACCTACCCGTGTTTTTTTTTTCTTTCTTCTTTATACATACTACTATAGTAGCTTACTGTAGCAGTCTGCGGTGCTGCTGAGCTGACAGTGTCCAGCAGGTCCGTCATCAGTCATTACATAATAAATATATCTACCTGTCCGGCTGCAGTACTAGTGTGATATAATATATATTGATTTCATCTCATTATCATCCAGTCTATATTAGCAGCAGACACAGTACGGTAGTCCACGGCTGTAGCTACCTCTGTGTCGGCAGTCGCTCGTCCATCCATAATTGTATACCACCTACCCGTGGTTTTTTTTTTCTTTATACATACTACTATAGTAGCTTACTGTAGCAGTCTGCGGTGCTGCTGAGCTGACAGTGTCCAGCAGGTCCGTCATCAGTCATTACATAATAAATATATCTACCTGTCCGGCTGCAGTACTAGTGATATTATATATATATATATATTGATTTCATCTCATTATCATCCAGTCTATATTAGCAGCAGACACAGTACGGTAGTCCACGGCTGTAGCTACCTCTGTGTCGGCAGTCGCTCGTCCATCCATAATTGTATACCACCTACCCGTGGTTTTTTTTTTTTTCTTCTTTATACATACTACTATAGTAGCTTACTGTAGCAGTCTGCGGTGCTGCTGAGCTGACAGTGTCCAGCAGGTCCGTCATCAGTCATTACATAATAAATATATATACCTGTCCGGCTGCAGTACTAGTGTGATATAATATATATTGATTTCATCTCATTATCATCCAGTCTATATTAGCAGCAGACACAGTACGGTAGTCCACGGCTGTAGCTACCTCTGTGTCGGCAGTCGCTCGTCCATCCATAATTGTATACCACCTATTCGTGTTTTTTTTTTTCTTTCTTCTTTATACATACTACTATAGTAGCTTACTGTAGCAGTCTGCGGTGCTGCTGAGCTGACAGTGTCCAGCAGGTCCGTCATCAGTCATTACATAATAAATATATCTACCTGTCCGGCTGCAGTACTAGTGTGATATAATATATATTGATTTCATCTCATTATCATCCAGTCTATATTAGCAGCAGACACAGTACGGTAGTCCACGGCTGTAGCTAACTCTGTGTCGGCAGTCGCTCGTCCATCCATAATTGTATACCACCTACCCGTGGTTTTTTTTTTCTTTCTTCTTTATACATACTACTATAGTAGCTTACTGTAGCAGTCTGCGGTGCTGCTGAGCTGACAGTGTCCAGCAGGTCCGTCATCAGTCATTACATAATAAATATATCTACCTGTCCGGCTGCAGTACTAGTGATATTATATATATATATATATATATATTGATTTCATCTCATTATCATCCAGTCTATATTAGCAGCAGACACAGTACGGTAGTCCACGGCTGTAGCTACCTCTGTGTCGGCAGTCGCTCGTCCATCCATAATTGTATACCACCTACCCGTGGTTTTTTTTTTCTTTCTTCTTTATACATACTATTATAGTAGCTTACTGTAGCAGTCTGCGGTGCTGCTGAGCTGACAGTGTCCAGCAGGTCCGTCATCAGTCATTACATAATAAATATATCTACCTGTCCGGCTGCAGTACTAGTGTGATATAATATATATTGATTTCATCTCATTATCATCCAGTCTATATTAGCAGCAGACACAGTACGGTAGTCCACGGCTGTAGCTACCTCTGTGTCGGCACTCGGCAGTCGCTCGTCCATCCATAATTGTATACCACCTACCCGTGGTTTTTTTTTCTTTCTTCTTTATACATACTACTATAGTAGCTTACTGTAGCAGTCTGCGGTGCTGCTGAGCTGACAGTGTCCAGCAGGTCCGTCATCAGTCATTACATAATAAATATATCTACCTGTCCGGCTGCAGTACTAGTGTGATATAATATATATTGATTTCATCTCATTATCATCCAGTCTATATTAGCAGCAGACACAGTACGGTAGTCCACGGCTGTAGCTACCTCTGTGTCGGCACTCGGCAGTCGCTCGTACATCCATAATTGTATACCACCTACCCGTGGTTTTTTTTTTTTCTTCTTTATACATACTACTATAGTAGCTTACTGTAGCAGTCTGCGGTGCTGCTGAGCTGACAGTGTCCAGCAGATCCGTCATCAGTCATTACATAATAAATATATCTACCTGTCCGGCTGCAGTACTAGTGTGATATAATATATATTGATTTCATCTCATTATCATCCAGTCTATATTAGCAGCAGACACAGTACGGTAGTCCACGGCTGTAGCTACCTCTGTGTCGGCACTCGGCAGTCGCTCGTCCATCCATAATTGTATACCACCTACCCGTGGTTTTTTTCTTTCTTTCTTCTTTATACATACTACTATAGTAGCTTACTGTAGCAGTCTGCGGTGCTGCTGAGCTGACAGTGTCCAGCAGGTCCGTCATCAGTCATTACATAATAAATATATATACCTGTCCGGCTGCAGTACTAGTGTGATATAATATATATTGATTTCATCTCATTATCATCCAGTCTATATTAGCAGCAGACACAGTACGGTAGTCCACGGCTGTAGCTACCTCTGTGTCGGCAGTCGCTCGTCCATCCATAATTGTATACCACCTATTCGTGTTTTTTTTTTCTTTCTTCTTTATACATACTACTATAGTAGCTTACTGTAGCAGTCTGCGGTGCTGCTGAGCTGACAGTGTCCAGCAGGTCCGTCATCAGTCATTACATAATAAATATATCTACCTGTCCGGCTGCAGTACTAGTGTGATATAATATATATTGATTTCATCTCATTATCATCCAGTCTATATTAGCAGCAGACACAGTACGGTAGTCCACGGCTGTAGCTAACTCTGTGTCGGCAGTCGCTCGTCCATCCATAATTGTATACCACCTACCCGTGGTTTTTTTTTTCTTTCTTCTTTATACATACTACTATAGTAGCTTACTGTAGCAGTCTGCGGTGCTGCTGAGCTGACAGTGTCCAGCAGGTCCGTCATCAGTCATTACATAATAAATATATCTACCTGTCCGGCTGCAGTACTAGTGATATTATATATATATATATATATATATATATATATATTGATTTCATCTCATTATCATCCAGTCTATATTAGCAGCAGACACAGTACGGTAGTCCACGGCTGTAGCTACCTCTGTGTCGGCAGTCGCTCGTCCATCCATAATTGTATACCACCTACCCGTGGTTTTTTTTTTTCTTTCTTCTTTATACATACTACTATAGTAGCTTACTGTAGCAGTCTGCGGTGCTGCTGAGCTGACAGTGTCCAGCAGGTCCGTCATCAGTCATTACATAATAAATATATCTACCTGTCCGGCTGCAGTACTAGTGTGATATAATATATATTGATTTCATCTCATTATCATCCAGTCTATATTAGCAGCAGACACAGTACGGTAGTCCACGGCTGTAGCTACCTCTGTGTCGGCACTCGGCAGTCGCTCGTCCATCCATAATTGTATACCACCTACCCGTGGTTTTTTTTTCTTTCTTCTTTATACATACTACTATAGTAGCTTACTGTAGCAGTCTGCGGTGCTGCTGAGCTGACAGTGTCCAGCAGGTCCGTCATCAGTCATTACATAATAAATATATCTACCTGTCCGGCTGCAGTACTAGTGTGATATAATATATATTGATTTCATCTCATTATCATCCAGTCTATATTAGCAGCAGACACAGTACGGTAGTCCACGGCTGTAGCTACCTCTGTGTCGGCACTCGGCATTCGCTCGTCCATCCATAATTGTATACCACCTACCCGTGGTTTTTTTTCTTTCTTTCTTCTTTATACATACTACTATAGTAGCTTACTGTAGCAGTCTGCGGTGCTACTGAGCTGACAGTGTCCAGCAGGTCCGTCATCAGTCATTACATAATAAATATATCTACCTGTCCGGCTGCAGTACTAGTGTGATATAATATATATTGATTTCATCTCATTATCATCCAGTCTATATTAGCAGCAGACACAGTACGGTAGTCCACGGCTGTAGCTACCTCTGTGTCGGCAGTCGCTCGTCCATCCATAATTGTATACCACCTACCCGTGGTTTTTTTCTTTTCTTTCTTCTTTATACATACTACTATAGTAGCTTACTGTAGCAGTCTGCGGTGCTGCTGAGCTGACAGTGTCCAGCAGGTCCGTCATCAGTCATTACATAATAAATATATCTACCTGTCCGGCTGCAGTACTAGTGTGATATAATATATATTGATTTCATCTCATTATCATCCAGTCTATATTAGCAGCAGACACAGTACGGTAGTCCACGGCTGTAGCTACCTCTGTGTCGGCAGTCGCTCGTCCATCCATAATTGTATACCACCTACCCGTGGTTTTTTTTTTTTTTTCTTTATACATACTACTATAGTAGCTTACTGTAGCAGTCTGCGGTGCTGCTGAGCTGACAGTGTCCAGCAGGTCCGTCATCAGTCATTACATAATAAATATATCTACCTGTCCGGCTGCAGTACTAGTGTGATATAATATATATTGATTTCATCTCATTATCATCCAGTCTATATTAGCAGCAGACACAGTACGGTAGTCCACGGCTGTAGCTACCTCTGTGTCGGCACTCGGCAGTCGCTCGTCCATCCATAATTGTATACCACCTACCCGTGGTTTTTTTTCTTTCTTTCTTCTTTATACATACTACTATAGTAGCTTACTGTAGCAGTCTGCGGTGCTGCTGAGCTGACAGTGTCCAGCAGGTCCGTCATCAGTCATTACATAATAAATATATATACCTGTCCGGCTGCAGTACTAGTGTGATATAATATATATTGATTTCATCTCATTATCATCCAGTCTATATTAGCAGCAGACACAGTACGGTAGTCCACGGCTGTAGCTACCTCTGTGTCGGCAGTCGCTCGTCCATCCATAATTGTATACCACCTATTCGTGGTTTTTTTTTTCTTTCTTCTTTATACATACTACTATAGTAGCTTACTGTAGCAGTCTGCGGTGCTGCTGAGCTGACAGTGTCCAGCAGGTCCGTCATCAGTCATTACATAATAAATATATCTACCTGTCCGGCTGCAGTACTAGTGTGATATAATATATATTGATTTCATCTCATTATCATCCAGTCTATATTAGCAGCAGACACAGTACGGTAGTCCACGGCTGTAGCTACCTCTGTGTCGGCACTCGGCAGTCGCTCGTCCATCCATAATTGTATACCACCTACCCGTGGTTTTTTTTCTTTCTTTCTTCTTTATACATACTACTATAGTAGCTTACTGTAGCAGTCTGCGGTGCTGCTGAGCTGACAGTGTCCAGCAGGTCCGTCATCAGTCATTACATAATAAATATATATACCTGTCCGGCTGCAGTACTAGTGTGATATAATATATATTGATTTCATCTCATTATCATCCAGTCTATATTAGCAGCAGACACAGTACGGTAGTCCACGGCTGTTGCTACCTCTGTGTCGGCAGTCGCTCGTCCATCCATAATTGTATACCACCTACCCGTGTTTTTTTTTTTTCTTTCTTCTTTATACATACTACTATAGTAGCTTACTGTAGCAGTCTGCGGTGCTGCTGAGCTGACAGTGTCCAGCAGGTCCGTCATCAGTCATTACATAATAAATATATCTACCTGTCCGGCTGCAGTACTAGTGTGATATAATATATATTGATTTCATCTCATTATCATCCAGTCTATATTAGCAGCAGACACAGTACGGTAGTCCACGGCTGTAGCTACCTCTGTGTCGGCAGTCGCTCGTCCATCCATAATTGTATACCACCTACCCGTGGTTTTTTTTTTCTTTCTTCTTTATACATACTACTATAGTAGCTTACTGTAGCAGTCTGCGGTGCTGCTGAGCTGACAGTGTCCAGCAGGTCCGTCATCAGTCATTACATAATAAATATATCTACCTGTCCGGCTGCAGTACTAGTGATATTATATATATATATATATATTGATTTCATCTCATTATCATCCAGTCTATATTAGCAGCAGACACAGTACGGTAGTCCACGGCTGTAGCTACCTCTGTGTCGGCAGTCGCTCGTCCATCCATAATTGTATACCACCTACCCGTGGTTTTTTTTTTCTTCTTTATACATACTACTATAGTAGCTTACTGTAGCAGTCTGCGGTGCTGCTGAGCTGACAGTGTCCAGCAGATCCGTCATCAGTCATTACATAATAAATATATCTAGCTGTCCGGCTGCAGTACTAGTGTGATATAATATATATTGATTTCATCTCATTATCATCCAGTCTATATTAGCAGCAGACACAGTACGGTAGTCCACGGCTGTAGCTACCTCTGTGTCGGCACTCGGCAGTCGCTCGTCCATCCATAATTGTATACCACCTACCCGTGGTTTTTTTTCTTTCTTTCTTCTTTATACATACTACTATAGTAGCTTACTGTAGCAGTCTGCGGTGCTGCTGAGCTGACAGTGTCCAGCAGGTCCGTCATCAGTCATTACATAATAAATATATATACCTGTCCGGCTGCAGTACTAGTGTGATATAATATATATTGATTTCATCTCATTATCATCCAGTCTATATTAGCAGCAGACACAGTACGGTAGTCCACGGCTGTAGCTACCTCTGTGTCGGCAGTCGCTCGTCCATCCATAATTGTATACCACCTATTCGTGGTTTTTTTTTTCTTTCTTCTTTATACATACTACTATAGTAGCTTACTGTAGCAGTCTGCGGTGCTGCTGAGCTGACAGTGTCCAGCAGGTCCGTCATCAGTCATTACATAATAAATATATCTACCTGTCCGGCTGCAGTACTAGTGTGATATAATATATATTGATTTCATCTCATTATCATCCAGTCTATATTAGCAGCAGACACAGTACGGTAGTCCACGGCTGTAGCTAACTCTGTGTCGGCAGTCGCTCGTCCATCCATAATTGTATACCACCTACCCGTGGTTTTTTTTTTCTTTCTTCTTTATACATACTACTATAGTAGCTTACTGTAGCAGTCTGTGGTGCTGCTGAGCTGACAGTGTCCAGCAGGTCCGTCATCAGTCATTACATAATAAATATATCTACCTGTCCGGCTGCAGTACTAGTGATATTATATATATATATATATATATATATATATATATATATATTGATTTCATCTCATTATCATCCAGTCTATATTAGCAGCAGACACAGTACGGTAGTCCACGGCTGTAGCTACCTCTGTGTCGGCAGTCGCTCGTCCATCCATAATTGTATACCACCTACCCGTGGTTTTTTTTTTTTTCTTCTTTATACATACTACTATAGTAGCTTACTGTAGCAGTCTGCGGTGCTGCTGAGCTGACAGTGTCCAGCAGGTCCGTCATCAGTCATTACATAATAAATATATCTACCTGTCCGGCTGCAGTACTAGTGTGATATAATATATATTGATTTCATCTCATTATCATCCAGTCTATATTAGCAGCAGACACAGTACGGTAGTCCACGGCTGTAGCTACCTCTGTGTCGGCACTCGGCAGTCGCTCGTCCATCCATAATTGTATACCACCTACCCGTGGTTTTTTTTTCTTTCTTCTTTATACATACTACTATAGTAGCTTACTGTAGCAGTCTGCGGTGCTGCTGAGCTGACAGTGTCCAGCAGGTCCGTCATCAGTCATTACATAATAAATATATCTACCTGTCCGGCTGCAGTACTAGTGTGATATAATATATATTGATTTCATCTCATTATCATCCAGTCTATATTAGCAGCAGACACAGTACGGTAGTCCACGGCTGTAGCTACCTCTGTGTCGGCACTCGGCAGTCGCTCGTCCATCCATAATTGTATACCACCTACCCGTGGTTTTTTTTCTTTCTTTCTTCTTTATACATACTACTATAGTAGCTTACTTTAGCAGTCTGCGGTGCTACTGAGCTGACAGTGTCCAGCAGGTCCGTCATCAGTCATTACATAATAAATATATCTACCTGTCCGGCTGCAGTACTAGTGTGATATAATATATATTGATTTCATCTCATTATCATCCAGTCTATATTAGCAGCAGACACAGTACGGTAGTCCACGGCTGTAGCTACCTCTGTGTCGGCAGTCGCTCGTCCATCCATAATTGTATACCACCTACCCGTGGTTTTTTTCTTTTCTTTCTTCTTTATACATACTACTATAGTAGCTTACTGTAGCAGTCTGCGGTGCTGCTGAGCTGACAGTGTCCAGCAGGTCCGTCATCAGTCATTACATAATAAATATATCTACCTGTCCGGCTGCAGTACTAGTGTGATATAATATATATTGATTTCATCTCATTATCATCCAGTCTATATTAGCAGCAGACACAGTACGGTAGTCCACGGCTGTAGCTACCTCTGTGTCGGCAGTCGCTCGTCCATCCATAATTGTATACCACCTACCCGTGTTTTTTTTTTCTTCTTCTTTATACATACTACTATAGTAGCTTACTGTAGCAGTCTGCGGTGCTGCTGAGCTGACAGTGTCCAGCAGGTCCGTCATCAGTCATTACATAATAAATATATCTACCTGTCCGGCTGCAGTACTAGTGTGATATAATATATATTGATTTCATCTCATTATCATCCAGTCTATATTAGCAGCAGACACAGTACGGTAGTCCACGGCTGTAGCTACCTCTGTGTCGGCAGTCGCTCGTCCATCCATAATTGTATACCACCTACCCGTGGTTTTTTTCTTCTTCTTTCTTCTTTATACATACTACTATAGTAGCTTACTGTAGCAGTCTGCGGTGCTGCTGAGCTGACAGTGTCCAGCAGGTCCATCATCAGTCATTACATAATAAATATATATACCTGTCCGGCTGCAGTACTAGTGTGATATAATATATATTGATTTCATCTCATTATCATCCAGTCTATATTAGCAGCAGACACAGTACGGTAGTCCACGGCTGTAGCTACCTCTGTGTCGGCAGTCGCTCGTCCATCCATAATTGTATACCACCTACCCGTGGTTTTTTTTTTCTTTCTTCTTTATACATACTACTATAGTAGCTTACTGTAGCAGTCTGCGGTGCTGCTGAGCTGACAGTGTCCAGCAGGTCCGTCATCAGTCATTACATAATAAATATATCTACCTGTCCGGCTGCAGTACTAGTGTGATATAATATATATTGATTTCATCTCATTATCATCCAGTCTATATTAGCAGCAGACACAGTACGGTAGTCCACGGCTGTAGCTACCTCTGTGTCGGCAGTCGCTCGTCCATCCATAATTGTATACCACCTACCCGTGTTTTTTTTTTCTTCTTCTTTATACATACTACTATAGTAGCTTACTGTAGCAGTCTGCGGTGCTGCTGAGCTGACAGTGTCCAGCAGGTCCGTCATCAGTCATTACATAATAAATATATCTACCTGTCCGGCTGCAGTACTAGTGTGATATAATATATATTGATTTCATCTCATTATCATCCAGTCTATATTAGCAGCAGACACAGTACGGTAGTCCACGGCTGTAGCTACCTCTGTGTCGGCAGTCGCTCGTCCATCCATAATTGTATACCACCTACCCGTGTTTTTTTTTTCTTCTTCTTTATACATACTACTATAGTAGCTTACTGTAGCAGTCTGCGGTGCTGCTGAGCTGACAGTGTCCAGCAGGTCCGTCATCAGTCATTACATAATAAATATATCTACCTGTCCGGCTGCAGTACTAGTGTGATATAATATATATTGATTTCATCTCATTATCATCCAGTCTATATTAGCAGCAGACACAGTACGGTAGTCCACGGCTGTAGCTACCTCTGTGTCGGCAGTCGCTCGTCCATCCATAATTGTATACCACCTACCCGTGGTTTTTTTCTTCTTCTTTCTTCTTTATACATACTACTATAGTAGCTTACTGTAGCAGTCTGCGGTGCTGCTGAGCTGACAGTGTCCAGCAGGTCCGTCATCAGTCATTACATAATAAATAAATCTACCTGTCCGGCTGCAGTACTAGTGTGATATAATATATATTGATTTCATCTCATTATCATCCAGTCTATATTAGCAGCAGACACAGTACGGTAGTCCACGGCTGTAGCTACCTCTGTGTCGGCAGTCGCTCGTCCATCCATAATTGTATACCACCTACCCGTGTTTTTTTTTTTTCTTTCTTCTTTATACATACTACTATAGTAGCTTACTGTAGCAGTCTGCGGTGCTGCTGAGCTGACAGTGTCCAGCAGGTCCGTCATCAGTCATTACATAATAAATATATATACCTGTCCGGCTGCAGTACTAGTGTGATATAATATATATTGATTTCATCTCATTATCATCCAGTCTATATTAGCAGCAGACACAGTACGGTAGTCCACGGCTGTAGCTACCTCTGTGTCGGCAGTCGCTCGTCCATCCATAATTGTATACCACCTACCCGTGGTTTTTTCTTTTCTTTCTTCTTTATACATACTACTATAGTAGCTTACTGTAGCAGTCTGCGGTGCTGCTGAGCTGACAGTGTCCAGCAGGTCCGTCATCAGTCATTACATAATAAATATATCTACCTGTCCGGCTGCAGTACTAGTGTGATATAATATATATTGATTTCATCTCATTATCATCCAGTCTTTATTAGCAGCAGACACAGTACGGTAGTCCACGGCTGTAGCTAACTCTGTGTCGGCAGTCGCTCGTCCATCCATAATTGTATACCACCTACCCGTGGTTTTTTTTTCTTTCTTCTTTATACATACTACTATAGTAGCTTACTGTAGCAGTCTGCGGTGCTGCTGAGCTGACAGTGTCCAGCAGGTCCGTCATCAGTCATTACATAATAAATATATCTACCTGTCCGGCTGCAGTACTAGTGATATTATATATATATATATATATATATATATATATTGATTTCATCTCATTATCATCCAGTCTATATTAGCAGCAGACACAGTACGGTAGTCCACGGCTGTAGCTACCTCTGTGTCGGCAGTCGCTCGTCCATCCATAATTGTATACCACCTACCCGTGGTTTGGTTTTTTTTTCTTCTTTATACATACTACTATAGTAGCTTACTGTAGCAGTCTGCGGTGCTGCTGAGCTGACAGTGTCCAGCAGGTCCGTCATCAGTCATTACATAATAAATATATCTACCTGTCCGGCTGCAGTACTAGTGTGATATAATATATATTGATTTCATCTCATTATCATCCAGTCTATATTAGCAGCAGACACAGTACGGTAGTCCACGGCTGTAGCTACCTCTGTGTCGGCACTCGGCAGTCGCTCGTCCATCCATAATTGTATACCACCTACCCGTGGTTTTTTTTTCTTTCTTCTTTATACATACTACTATAGTAGCTTACTGTAGCAGTCTGCGGTGCTGCTGAGCTGACAGTGTCCAGCAGGTCCGTCATCAGTCATTACATAATAAATATATCTACCTGTCCGGCTGCAGTACTAGTGTGATATAATATATATTGATTTCATCTCATTATCATCCAGTCTATATTAGCAGCAGACACAGTACGGTAGTCCACGGCTGTAGCTACCTCTGTGTCGGCACTCGGCAGTCGCTCGTCCATCCATAATTGTATACCACCTACCCGTGGTTTTTTTTCTTTCTTTCTTCTTTATACATACTACTATAGTAGCTTACTTTAGCAGTCTGCGGTGCTACTGAGCTGACAGTGTCCAGCAGGTCCGTCATCAGTCATTACATAATAAATATATCTACCTGTCCGGCTGCAGTACTAGTGTGATATAATATATATTGATTTCATCTCATTATCATCCAGTCTATATTAGCAGCAGACACAGTACGGTAGTCCACGGCTGTAGCTACCTCTGTGTCGGCAGTCGCTCGTCCATCCATAATTGTATACCACCTACCCGTGGTTTTTTTCTTTTCTTTCTTCTTTATACATACTACTATAGTAGCTTACTGTAGCAGTCTGCGGTGCTGCTGAGCTGACAGTGTCCAGCAGGTCCGTCATCAGTCATTACATAATAAATATATCTACCTGTCCGGCTGCAGTACTAGTGTGATATAATATATATTGATTTCATCTCATTATCATCCAGTCTATAGTAGCAGCAGACACAGTACGGTAGTCCACGGCTGTAGCTACCTCTGTGTCGGCAGTCGCTCGTCCATCCATAATTGTATACCACCTACCCGTGTTTTTTTTTTCTTCTTCTTTATACATACTACTATAGTAGCTTACTGTAGCAGTCTGCGGTGCTGCTGAGCTGACAGTGTCCAGCAGGTCCGTCATCAGTCATTACATAATAAATATATCTACCTGTCCGGCTGCAGTACTAGTGTGATATAATATATATTGATTTCATCTCATTATCATCCAGTCTTTATTAGCAGCAGACACAGTACGGTAGTCCACGGCTGTAGCTACCTCTGTGTCGGCAGTCGCTCGTCCATCCATAATTGTATACCACCTACCCGTGGTTTTTTTCTTCTTCTTTCTTCTTTATACATACTACTATAGTAGCTTACTGTAGCAGTCTGCGGTGCTGCTGAGCTGACAGTGTCCAGCAGGTCCGTCATCAGTCATTACATAATAAATAAATCTACCTGTCCGGCTGCAGTACTAGTGTGATATAATATATATTGATTTCATCTCATTATCATCCAGTCTATATTAGCAGCAGACACAGTACGGTAGTCCACGGCTGTAGCTACCTCTGTGTCGGCAGTCGCTCGTCCATCCATAATTGTATACCACCTACCCGTGGTTTTTTTCTTTCTTTCTTCTTTATACATACTACTATAGTAGCTTACTGTAGCAGTCTGCGGTGCTGCTGAGCTGACAGTGTCCAGCAGGTCCGTCATCAGTCATTACATAATAAATATATATACCTGTCCGGCTGCAGTACTAGTGTGATATAATATATATTGATTTCATCTCATTATCATCCAGTCTATATTAGCAGCAGACACAGTACGGTAGTCCACGGCTGTAGCTACCTCTGTGTCGGCAGTCGCTCGTCCATCCATAATTGTATACCACCTACCCGTGGTTTTTTTTTTCTTTCTTCTTTATACATACTACTATAGTAGCTTACTGTAGCAGTCTGCGGTGCTGCTGAGCTGACAGTGTCCAGCAGGTCCGTCATCAGTCATTACATAATAAATATATCTACCTGTCCGGCTGCAGTACTAGTGTGATATAATATATATTGATTTCATCTCATTATCATCCAGTCTATATTAGCAGCAGACACAGTACGGTAGTCCACGGCTGTAGCTACCTCTGTGTCGGCAGTCGCTCGTCCATCCATAATTGTATACCACCTACCCGTGTTTTTTTTTTCTTCTTCTTTATACATACTACTATAGTAGCTTACTGTAGCAGTCTGCGGTGCTGCTGAGCTGACAGTGTCCAGCAGGTCCGTCATCAGTCATTACATAATAAATATATCTACCTGTCCGGCTGCAGTACTAGTGTGATATAATATATATTGATTTCATCTCATTATCATCCAGTCTATATTAGCAGCAGACACAGTACGGTAGTCCACGGCTGTAGCTACCTCTGTGTCGGCAGTCGCTCGTCCATCCATAATTGTATACCACCTACCCGTGGTTTTTTTCTTCTTCTTTCTTCTTTATACATACTACTATAGTAGCTTACTGTAGCAGTCTGCGGTGCTGCTGAGCTGACAGTGTCCAGCAGGTCCGTCATCAGTCATTACATAATAAATAAATCTACCTGTCCGGCTGCAGTACTAGTGTGATATAATATATATTGATTTCATCTCATTATCATCCAGTCTATATTAGCAGCAGACACAGTACGGTAGTCCACGGCTGTAGCTACCTCTGTGTCGGCAGTCGCTCGTCCATCCATAATTGTATACCACCTACCCGTGTTTTTTTTTTCTTCTTCTTTATACATACTACTATAGTAGCTTACTGTAGCAGTCTGCGGTGCTGCTGAGCTGACAGTGTCCAGCAGGTCCGTCATCAGTCATTACATAATAAATATATCTACCTGTCCGGCTGCAGTACTAGTGTGATATAATATATATTGATTTCATCTCATTATCATCCAGTCTATATTAGCAGCAGACACAGTACGGTAGTCCACGGCTGTAGCTACCTCTGTGTCGGCAGTCGCTCGTCCATCCATAATTGTATACCACCTACCCGTGGTTTTTTTCTTCTTCTTTCTTCTTTATACATACTACTATAGTAGCTTACTGTAGCAGTCTGCGGTGCTGCTGAGCTGACAGTGTCCAGCAGGTCCGTCATCAGTCATTACATAATAAATAAATCTACCTGTCCGGCTGCAGTACTAGTGTGATATAATATATATTGATTTCATCTCATTATCATCCAGTCTATATTAGCAGCAGACACAGTACGGTAGTCCACGGCTGTAGCTACCTCTGTGTCGGCAGTCGCTCGTCCATCCATAATTGTATACCACCTACCCGTGGTTTTTTTCTTTCTTTCTTCTTTATACATACTACTATAGTAGCTTACTGTAGCAGTCTGCGGTGCTGCTGAGCTGACAGTGTCCAGCAGGTCCGTCATCAGTCATTACATAATAAATATATATACCTGTCCGGCTGCAGTACTAGTGTGATATAATATATATTGATTTCATCTCATTATCATCCAGTCTATATTAGCAGCAGACACAGTACGGTAGTCCACGGCTGTAGCTACCTCTGTGTCGGCAGTCGCTCGTCCATCCATAATTGTATACCACCTACCCGTGGTTTTTTTTTTCTTTCTTCTTTATACATACTACTATAGTAGCTTACTGTAGCAGTCTGCGGTGCTGCTGAGCTGACAGTGTCCAGCAGGTCCGTCATCAGTCATTACATAATAAATATATCTACCTGTCCGGCTGCAGTACTAGTGTGATATAATATATATTGATTTCATCTCATTATCATCCAGTCTATATTAGCAGCAGACACAGTACGGTAGTCCACGGCTGTAGCTACCTCTGTGTCGGCAGTCGCTCGTCCATCCATAATTGTATACCACCTACCCGTGTTTTTTTTTTCTTCTTCTTTATACATACTACTATAGTAGCTTACTGTAGCAGTCTGCGGTGCTGCTGAGCTGACAGTGTCCAGCAGGTCCGTCATCAGTCATTACATAATAAATATATCTACCTGTCCGGCTGCAGTACTAGTGTGATATAATATATATTGATTTCATCTCATTATCATCCAGTCTATATTAGCAGCAGACACAGTACGGTAGTCCACGGCTGTAGCTACCTCTGTGTCGGCAGTCGCTCGTCCATCCATAATTGTATACCACCTACCCGTGGTTTTTTTCTTCTTCTTTCTTCTTTATACATACTACTATAGTAGCTTACTGTAGCAGTCTGCGGTGCTGCTGAGCTGACAGTGTCCAGCAGGTCCGTCATCAGTCATTACATAATAAATAAATCTACCTGTCCGGCTGCAGTACTAGTGTGATATAATATATATTGATTTCATCTCATTATCATCCAGTCTATATTAGCAGCAGACACAGTACGGTAGTCCACGGCTGTAGCTACCTCTGTGTCGGCAGTCGCTCGTCCATCCATAATTGTATACCACCTACCCGTGTTTTTTTTTTTTTCTTTCTTCTTTATACATACTACTATAGTAGCTTACTGTAGCAGTCTGCGGTGCTGCTGAGCTGACAGTGTCCAGCAGGTCCGTCATCAGTCATTACATAATAAATATATATACCTGTCCGGCTGCAGTACTAGTGTGATATAATATATATTGATTTCATCTCATTATCATCCAGTCTATATTAGCAGCAGACACAGTACGGTAGTCCACGGCTGTAGCTACCTCTGTGTCGGCAGTCGCTCGTCCATCCATAATTGTATACCACCTACCCGTGGTTTTTTCTTTTCTTTCTTCTTTATACATACTACTATAGTAGCTTACTGTAGCAGTCTGCGGTGCTGCTGAGCTGACAGTGTCCAGCAGGTCCGTCATCAGTCATTACATAATAAATATATCTACCTGTCCGGCTGCAGTACTAGTGTGATATAATATATATTGATTTCATCTCATTATCATCCAGTCTATATTAGCAGCAGACACAGTACTGTAGTCCACGGCTGTAGCTACCTCTGTGTCGGCAGTCGCTCGTCCATCCATAATTGTATACCACCTACCCGTGGTTTTTTTCTTCTTCTTTCTTCTTTATACATACTACTATAGTAGCTTACTGTAGCAGTCTGCGGTGCTGCTGAGATGACAGTGTCCAGCAGGTCCGTCATCAGTCATTACATAATAAATAAATCTACCTGTCCGGCTGCAGTACTAGTGTGATATAATATATATTGATTTCATCTCATTATCATCCAGTCTATATTAGCAGCAGACACAGTACGGTAGTCCACGGCTGTAGCTACCTCTGTGTCGGCAGTCGCTCGTCCATCCATAATTGTATACCACCTACCCGTGGTTTTTTTTTTTCTTTCTTCTTTATACATACTACTATAGTAGCTTACTGTAGCAGTCTGCGGTGCTGCTGAGCTGACAGTGTCCAGCAGGTCCGTCATCAGTCATTACATAATAAATATATATACCTGTCCGGCTGCAGTACTAGTGTGATATAATATATATTGATTTCATCTCATTATCATCCAGTCTATATTAGCAGCAGACACAGTACGGTAGTCCACGGCTGTAGCTACCTCTGTGTCGGCAGTCGCTCGTCCATCCATAATTGTATACCACCTACCCGTGGTTTTTTTTTTTCTTTCTTCTTTATACATACTACTATAGTAGCTTACTGTAGCAGTCTGCGGTGCTGCTGAGCTGACAGTGTCCAGCAGGTCCGTCATCAGTCATTACATAATAAATATATCTACCTGTCCGGCTGCAGTACTAGTGTGATATAATATATATTGATTTCATCTCATTATCATCCAGTCTATATTAGCAGCAGACACAGTACTGTAGTCCACGGCTGTAGCTACCTCTGTGTCGGCAGTCGCTCGTCCATCCATAATTGTATACCACCTACCCGTGGTTTTTTTTTTCTTTCTTCTTTATACATACTACTATAGTAGCTTACTGTAGCAGTCTGCGGTGCTGCTGAGCTGACAGTGTCCAGCAGGTCCGTCATCAGTCATTACATAATAAATATATATACCTGTCCGGCTGCAGTACTAGTGTGATATAATATATATTGATTTCATCTCATTATCATCCAGTCTATATTAGCAGCAGACACAGTACGGTAGTCCACGGCTGTAGCTACCTCTGTGTCGGCAGTCGCTCGTCCATCCATATTTGTATACCACCTACCCGTGGTTTTTTTTTCTTTCTTCTTTATACATACTACTATAGTAGCTTACTGTAGCAGTCTGCGGTGCTGCTGAGCTGACAGTGTCCAGCAGGTCCGTCATCAGTCATTACATAATAAATATATCTACCTGTCCGGCTGCAGTACTAGTGTGATATAATATATATTGATTTCATCTCATTATCATCCAGTCTATATTAGCAGCAGACACAGTACGGTAGTCCACGGCTGTAACTACCTCTGTGTCGGCACTCGGCAGTCGTTCGTCCATCCATAATTGTATACCACCTACCCGTGGTTTTTTTTTCTTTCTTCTTTATACATACTACTATAGTAGCTTACTGTAGCAGTCTGCGGTGCTGCTGAGCTGACAGTATCCAGCAGGTCCATCATCAGTCATTACATAATAAATATATCTACCTGTCTGGCTGCAGTACTAGTGTGATATAATATATATTGATTTCATCTCATTATCATCCAGTCTATATTAGCAGCAGACACAGTACGGTAGTCCACGGCTGTAGCTACCTCTGTGTCGGCACTCGGCAGTCGCTCGTCCATCCATAATTGTATACCACCTACCCGTGGTTTTTTTTCTTTCTTCTTTATACATACTACTATAGTAGCTTACTGTAGCAGTCTGCGGTGCTACTGAGCTGACAGTGTCCAGCAGGTCCGTCATCAGTCATTACATAATAAATATATATACCTGTCCGGCTGCAGTACTAGTGTGATATAATATATATTGATTTCATCTCATTATCATCCATTCTATATTAGCAGCAGACACAGTACGGTAGTCCACGGCTGTAGCTACCTCTGTGTCGGCAGTCGCTCGTCCATCCATAATTGTATACCACCTACCCGTGGTTTTTTTTTTCTTTCTTCTTTATACATACTACTATAGTAGCTTACTGTAGCAGTCTGCGGTGTTGCTGAGCTGACAGTGTCCAGCAGGTCCGTCATCAGTCATTACATAATAAATATATCTACCTGTCCGGCTGCAGTACTAGTGTGATATAATATATATTGATTTCATCTCATTATCATCCAGTCTATATTAGCAGCAGACACAGTACGGTAGTCCACGGCTGTAGCTACCTCTGTGTCGGCAGTCGCTCGTCCATCCATAATTGTATACCACCTACCCGTGTTTTTTTTTTTCTTTCTTCTTTATACATACTACTATAGTAGCTTAGTGTAGCAGTCTGCGGTGCTGCTGAGCTGACAGTGTCCAGCAGGTCCGTCATCAGTCATTACATAATAAATATATCTACCTGTCCGGCTGCAGTACTAGTGTGATATAATATATATTGATTTCATCTCATTATCATCCAGTCTATATTAGCAGCAGACACAGTACGGTAGTCCACGGCTGTAGCTACCTCTGTGTCGGCAGTCGCTCGTCCATCCATAATTGTATACCACCTACCCGTGGTTTTTTTCTTCTTCTTTCTTCTTTATACATACTACTATAGTAGCTTACTGTAGCAGTCTGCGGTGCTGCTGAGCTGACAGTGTCCAGCAGGTCCGTCATCAGTCATTACATAATAAATATATCTACCTGTCCGGCTGCAGTACTAGTGTGATATAATATATATTGATTTCATCTCATTATCATCCAGTCTATATTAGCAGCAGACACAGTACGGTAGTCCACGGCTGTAGCTACCTCTGTGTCGGCAGTCGCTCGTCCATCCATAATTGTATACCACCTACCCGTGGTTTTTTTTTCTTTCTTCTTTATACATACTACTATAGTAGCTTACTGTAGCAGTCTGCGGTGCTGCTGAGCTGACAGTGTCCAGCAGGTCCGTCATCAGTCATTACATAATAAATATATCTACCTGTCCGGCTGCAGTACTAGTGTGATATAATATATATTGATTTCATCTCATTATCATCCAGTCTATATTAGCAGCAGACACAGTACGGTAGTCCACGGCTGTAGCTACCTCTGTGTCGGCAGTCGCTCGTCCATCCATAATTGTATACCACCTACCCGTGTTTTTTTTTTCTTCTTCTTTATACATACTACTATAGTAGCTTACTGTAGCAGTCTGCGGTGCTGCTGAGCTGACAGTGTCCAGCAGGTCCGTCATCAGTCATTACATAATAAATATATCTACCTGTCCGGCTGCAGTACTAGTGTGATATAATATATATTGATTTCATCTCATTATCATCCAGTCTATATTAGCAGCAGACACAGTACGGTAGTCCACGGCTGTAGCTACCTCTGTGTCGGCAGTCGCTCGTCCATCCATAATTGTATACCACCTACCCGTGGTTTTTTCTTCTTCTTTCTTCTTTATACATACTACTATAGTAGCTTACTGTAGCAGTCTGCGGTGCTGCTGAGCTGACAGTGTCCAGCAGGTCCGTCATCAGTCATTACATAATAAATAAATCTACCTGTCCGGCTGCAGTACTAGTGTGATATAATATATATTGATTTCATCTCATTATCATCCAGTCTATATTAGCAGCAGACACAGTACGGTAGTCCACGGCTGTAGCTACCTCTGTGTCGGCAGTCGCTCGTCCATCCATAATTGTATACCACCTACCCGTGTTTTTTTTTTTTTCTTTCTTCTTTATACATACTACTATAGTAGCTTACTGTAGCAGTCTGCGGTGCTGCTGAGCTGACAGTGTCCAGCAGGTCCGTCATCAGTCATTACATAATAAATATATATACCTGTCCGGCTGCAGTACTAGTGTGATATAATATATATTGATTTCATCTCATTATCATCCAGTCTATATTAGCAGCAGACACAGTACGGTAGTCCACGGCTGTAGCTACCTCTGTGTCGGCAGTCGCTCGTCCATCCATAATTGTATACCACCTACCCGTGGTTTTTTCTTTTCTTTCTTCTTTATACATACTACTATAGTAGCTTACTGTAGCAGTCTGCGGTGCTGCTGAGCTGACAGTGTCCAGCAGGTCCGTCATCAGTCATTACATAATAAATATATCTACCTGTCCGGCTGCAGTACTAGTGTGATATAATATATATTGATTTCATCTCATTATCATCCAGTCTATATTAGCAGCAGACACAGTACGGTAGTCCACGGCTGTAGCTAACTCTGTGTCGGCAGTCGCTCGTCCATCCATAATTGTATACCACCTACCCGTGGTTTTTTTTTCTTTCTTCTTTATACATACTACTATAGTAGCTTACTGTAGCAGTCTGCGGTGCTGCTGAGCTGACAGTGTCCAGCAGGTCCGTCATCAGTCATTACATAATAAATATATCTACCTGTCCGGCTGCAGTACTAGTGATATTATATATATATATATATATATATATATATATATTGATTTCATCTCATTATCATCCAGTCTATATTAGCAGCAGACACAGTACGGTAGTCCACGGCTGTAGCTACCTCTGTGTCGGCAGTCGCTCGTCCATCCATAATTGTATACCACCGACCCGTGGTTTTTTTTTTTTTTCTTCTTTATACATACTACTATAGTAGCTTACTGTAGCAGTCTGCGGTGCTGCTGAGCTGACAGTGTCCAGCAGGTCCGTCATCAGTCATTACATAATAAATATATCTACCTGTCCGGCTGCAGTACTAGTGTGATATAATATATATTGATTTCATCTCATTATCATCCAGTCTATATTAGCAGCAGACACAGTACGGTAGTCCACGGCTGTAGCTACCTCTGTGTCGGCACTCGGCAGTCGCTCGTCCATCCATAATTGTATACCACCTACCCGTGGTTTTTTTTTCTTTCTTCTTTATACATACTACTATAGTAGCTTACTGTAGCAGTCTGCGGTGCTGCTGAGCTGACAGTGTCCAGCAGGTCCGTCATCAGTCATTACATAATAAATATATCTACCTGTCTGGCTGCAGTACTAGTGTGATATAATATATATTGATTTCATCTCATTATCATCCAGTCTATATTAGCAGCAGACACAGTACGGTAGTCCACGGCTGTAGCTACCTCTGTGTCGGCACTCGGCAGTCGCTCGTCCATCCATAATTGTATACCACCTACCCGTGGTTTTTTTTCTTTCTTTCTTCTTTATACATACTACTATAGTAGCTTACTTTAGCAGTCTGCGGTGCTACTGAGCTGACAGTGTCCAGCAGGTCCGTCATCAGTCATTACATAATAAATATATCTACCTGTCCGGCTGCAGTACTAGTGTGATATAATATATATTGATTTCATCTCATTATCATCCAGTCTATATTAGCAGCAGACACAGTACGGTAGTCCACGGCTGTAGCTACCTCTGTGTCGGCAGTCGCTCGTCCATCCATAATTGTATACCACCTACCCGTGGTTTTTTTCTTCTTCTTTCTTCTTTATACATACTACTATAGTAGCTTACTGTAGCAGTCTGCGGTGCTGCTGAGCTGACAGTGTCCAGCAGGTCCGTCATCAGTCATTACATAATAAATAAATCTACCTGTCCGGCTGCAGTACTAGTGTGATATAATATATATTGATTTCATCTCATTATCATCCAGTCTATATTAGCAGCAGACACAGTACGGTAGTCCACGGCTGTAGCTACCTCTGTGTCGGCAGTCGCTCGTCCATCCATAATTGTATACCACCTACCCGTGGTTTTTTTCTTTCTTTCTTCTTTATACATACTACTATAGTAGCTTACTGTAGCAGTCTGCGGTGCTGCTGAGCTGACAGTGTCCAGCAGGTCCGTCATCAGTCATTACATAATAAATATATATACCTGTCCGGCTGCAGTACTAGTGTGATATAATATATATTGATTTCATCTCATTATCATCCAGTCTATATTAGCAGCAGACACAGTACGGTAGTCCACGGCTGTAGCTACCTCTGTGTCGGCAGTCGCTCGTCCATCCATAATTGTATACCACCTACCCGTGGTTTTTTTTTTCTTTCTTCTTTATACATACTACTATAGTAGCTTACTGTAGCAGTCTGCGGTGCTGCTGAGCTGACAGTGTCCAGCAGGTCCGTCATCAGTCATTACATAATAAATATATCTACCTGTCCGGCTGCAGTACTAGTGTGATATAATATATATTGATTTCATCTCATTATCATCCAGTCTATATTAGCAGCAGACACAGTACGGTAGTCCACGGCTGTAGCTACCTCTGTGTCAGCAGTCGCTCGTCCATCCATAATTGTATACCACCTACCCGTGTTTTTTTTTTCTTCTTCTTTATACATACTACTATAGTAGCTTACTGTAGCAGTCTGCGGTGCTGCTGAGCTGACAGTGTCCAGCAGGTCCGTCATCAGTCATTACATAATAAATATATCTACCTGTCCGGCTGCAGTACTAGTGTGATATAATATATATTGATTTCATCTCATTATCATCCAGTCTATATTAGCAGCAGACACAGTACGGTAGTCCACGGCTGTAGCTACCTCTGTGTCGGCAGTCGCTCGTCCATCCATAATTGTATACCACCTACCCGTGGTTTTTTTCTTCTTCTTTCTTCTTTATACATACTACTATAGTAGCTTACTGTAGCAGTCTGCGGTGCTGCTGAGCTGACAGTGTCCAGCAGGTCCGTCATCAGTCATTACATAATAAATAAATCTACCTGTCCGGCTGCAGTACTAGTGTGATATAATATATATTGATTTCATCTCATTATCATCCAGTCTATATTAGCAGCAGACACAGTACGGTAGTCCACGGCTGTAGCTACCTCTGTGTCGGCAGTCGCTCGTCCATCCATAATTGTATACCACCTACCCGTGTTTTTTTTTTTTTCTTTCTTCTTTATACATACTACTATAGTAGCTTACTGTAGCAGTCTGCGGTGCTGCTGAGCTGACAGTGTCCAGCAGGTCCGTCATCAGTCATTACATAATAAATATATCTACCTGTCCGGCTGCAGTACTAGTGTGATATAATATATATTGATTTCATCTCATTATCATCCAGTCTATATTAGCAGCAGACACAGTACTGTAGTCCACGGCTGTAGCTACCTCTGTGTCGGCAGTCGCTCGTCCATCCATAATTGTATACCACCTACCCGTGGTTTTTTTCTTCTTCTTTCTTCTTTATACATACTACTATAGTAGCTTACTGTAGCAGTCTGCGGTGCTGCTGAGATGACAGTGTCCAGCAGGTCCGTCATCAGTCATTACATAATAAATAAATCTACCTGTCCGGCTGCAGTACTAGTGTGATATAATATATATTGATTTCATCTCATTATCATCCAGTCTATATTAGCAGCAGACACAGTACGGTAGTCCACGGCTGTAGCTACCTCTGTGTCGGCAGTCGCTCGTCCATCCATAATTGTATACCACCTACCCGTGGTTTTTTTTTTTCTTTCTTCTTTATACATACTACTATAGTAGCTTACTGTAGCAGTCTGCGGTGCTGCTGAGCTGACAGTGTCCAGCAGGTCCGTCATCAGTCATTACATAATAAATATATATACCTGTCCGGCTGCAGTACTAGTGTGATATAATATATATTGATTTCATCTCATTATCATCCAGTCTATATTAGCAGCAGACACAGTACGGTAGTCCACGGCTGTAGCTACCTCTGTGTCGGCAGTCGCTCGTCCATCCATAATTGTATACCACCTACCCGTGGTTTTTTTTTTCTTTCTTCTTTATACATACTACTATAGTAGCTTACTGTAGCAGTCTGCGGTGCTGCTGAGCTGACAGTGTCCAGCAGGTCCGTCATCAGTCATTACATAATAAATATATCTACCTGTCCGGCTGCAGTACTAGTGTGATATAATATATATTGATTTCATCTCATTATCATCCAGTCTATATTAGCAGCAGACACAGTACTGTAGTCCACGGCTGTAGCTACCTCTGTGTCGGCACTCGGCAGTCGCTCGTCCATCCATAATTGTATACCACCTACCCGTGGTTTTTTTTCTTTCTTCTTTATACATACTACTATAGTAGCTTACTGTAGCAGTCTGCGGTGCTACTGAGCTGACAGTGTCCAGCAGGTCCGTCATCAGTCATTACATAATAAATATATATACCTGTCCGGCTGCAGTACTAGTGTGATATAATATATATTGATTTCATCTCATTATCATCCATTCTATATTAGCAGCAGACACAGTACGGTAGTCCACGGCTGTAGCTACCTCTGTGTCGGCAGTCGCTCGTCCATCCATAATTGTATACCACCTACCCGTGGTTTTTTTTTCTTTCTTCTTTATACATACTACTATAGTAGCTTACTGTAGCAGTCTGCGGTGTTGCTGAGCTGACAGTGTCCAGCAGGTCCGTCATCAGTCATTACATAATAAATATATCTACCTGTCCGGCTGCAGTACTAGTGTGATATAATATATATTGATTTCATCTCATTATCATCCAGTCTATATTAGCAGCAGACACAGTACGGTAGTCCACGGCTGTAGCTACCTCTGTGTCGGCAGTCGCTCGTCCATCCATAATTGTATACCACCTACCCGTGTTTTTTTTTTTTCTTTCTTCTTTATACATACTACTATAGTAGCTTAGTGTAGCAGTCTGCGGTGCTGCTGAGCTGACAGTGTCCAGCAGGTCCGTCATCAGTCATTACATAATAAATATATCTACCTGTCCGGCTGCAGTACTAGTGTGATATAATATATATTGATTTCATCTCATTATCATCCAGTCTATATTAGCAGCAGACACAGTACGGTAGTCCACGGCTGTAGCTACCTCTGTGTCGGCAGTCGCTCGTCCATCCATAATTGTATACCACCTACCCGTGGTTTTTTTTTTTTTCTTCTTTATACATACTACTATAGTAGCTTACTGTAGCAGTCTGCGGTGCTGCTGAGCTGACAGTGTCCAGCAGGTCCGTCATCAGTCATTACATAATAAATATATCTACCTGTCCGGCTGCAGTACTAGTGTGATATAATATATATTGATTTCATCTCATTATCATCCAGTCTATATTAGCAGCAGACACAGTACGGTAGTCCACGGCTGTAGCTACCTCTGTGTCGGCAGTCGCTCGTCCATCCATAATTGTATACCACCTACCCGTGGTTTTTTTCTTCTTCTTTCTTCTTTATACATACTACTATAGTAGCTTACTGTAGCAGTCTGCGGTGCTGCTGAGCTGACAGTGTCCAGCAGGTCCGTCATCAGTCATTACATAATAAATATATCTACCTGTCCGGCTGCAGTACTAGTGTGATATAATATATATTGATTTCATCTCATTATCATCCAGTCTATATTAGCAGCAGACACAGTACGGTAGTCCACGGCTGTAGCTACCTCTGTGTCGGCAGTCGCTCGTCCATCCATAATTGTATACCACCTACCCGTGGTTTTTTTTTCTTTCTTCTTTATACATACTACTATAGTAGCTTACTGTAGCAGTCTGCGGTGCTGCTGAGCTGACAGTGTCCAGCAGGTCCGTCATCAGTCATTACATAATAAATATATCTACCTGTCCGGCTGCAGTACTAGTGTGATATAATATATATTGATTTCATCTCATTATCATCCAGTCTATATTAGCAGCAGACACAGTACGGTAGTCCACGGCTGTAGCTACCTCTGTGTCGGCAGTCGCTCGTCCATCCATAATTGTATACCACCTACCCGTGGTTTTTTTTTTTCTTTCTTCTTTATACATACTACTATAGTAGCTTACTGTAGCAGTCTGCGGTGCTGCTGAGCTGACAGTGTCCAGCAGGTCCGTCATCAGTCATTACATAATAAATATATCTACCTGTCCGGCTGCAGTACTAGTGTGATATAATATATATTGATTTCATCTCATTATCATCCAGTCTATATTAGCAGCAGACACAGTACGGTAGTCCACGGCTGTAGCTACCTCTGTGTCGGCAGTCGCTCGTCCATCCATAATTGTATACCACCTACCCGTGGTTTTTTTTTCTTCTTCTTTATACATACTACTATAGTAGCTTACTGTAGCAGTCTGCGGTGCTGCTGAGCTGACAGTGTCCAGCAGGTCCGTCATCAGTCATTACATAATAAATATATCTACCTGTCCGGCTGCAGTACTAGTGTGATATAATATATATTGATTTCATCTCATTATCATCCAGTCTATATTAGCAGCAGACACAGTACTGTAGTCCACGGCTGTAGCTACCTCTGTGTCGGCAGTCGCTCGTCCATCCATAATTGTATACCACCTACCCGTGTTTTTTTTTTCTTCTTCTTTATACATACTACTATAGTAGCTTACTGTAGCAGTCTGCGGTGCTGCTGAGCTGACAGTGTCCAGCAGGTCCGTCATCAGTCATTACATAATAAATATATCTACCTGTCCGGCTGCAGTACTAGTGTGATATAATATATATTGATTTCATCTCATTATCATCCAGTCTATATTAGCAGCAGACACAGTACGGTAGTCCACGGCTGTAGCTACCTCTGTGTCGGCAGTCGCTCGTCCATCCATAATTGTATACCACCTACCCGTGGTTTTTTTCTTCTTCTTTCTTCTTTATACATACTACTATAGTAGCTTACTGTAGCAGTCTGCGGTGCTGCTGAGCTGACAGTGTCCAGCAGGTCCGTCATCAGTCATTACATAATAAATAAATCTACCTGTCCGGCTGCAGTACTAGTGTGATATAATATATATTGATTTCATCTCATTATCATCCAGTCTATATTAGCAGCAGACACAGTACGGTAGTCCACGGCTGTAGCTACCTCTGTGTCGGCAGTCGCTCGTCCATCCATAATTGTATACCACCTACCCGTGGTTTTTTTTTTCTTTCTTCTTTATACATACTACTATAGTAGCTTACTGTAGCAGTCTGCGGTGCTGCTGAGCTGACAGTGTCCAGCAGGTCCGTCATCAGTCATTACATAATAAATATATCTACCTGTCCGGCTGCAGTACTAGTGTGATATAATATATATTGATTTCATCTCATTATCATCCAGTCTATATTAGCAGCAGACACAGTACGGTAGTCCACGGCTGTAGCTACCTCTGTGTCGGCAGTCGCTCGTCCATCCATAATTGTATACCACCTACCCGTGGTTTTTTTTTTCTTTCTTCTTTATACATACTACTATAGTAGCTTACTGTAGCAGTCTGCGGTGCTGCTGAGCTGACAGTGTCCAGCAGGTCCGTCATCAGTCATTACATAATAAATATATCTACCTGTCCGGCTGCAGTACTAGTGTGATATAATATATATTGATTTCATCTCATTATCATCCAGTCTATATTAGCAGCAGACACAGTACGGTAGTCCACGGCTGTAGCTACCTCTGTGTCGGCAGTCGCTCGTCCATCCATAATTGTATACCACCTACCCGTGGTTTTTTTTTCTTTCTTCTTTATACATACTACTATAGTAGCTTACTGTAGCAGTCTGCGGTGCTGCTGAGCTGACAGTGTCCAGCAGGTCCGTCATCAGTCATTACATAATAAATATATCTACCTGTCCGGCTGCAGTACTAGTGTGATATAATATATATTGATTTCATCTCATTATCATCCAGTCTATATTAGCAGCAGACACAGTACGGTAGTCCACGGCTGTAGCTACCTCTGTGTCGGCAGTCGCTCGTCCATCCATAATTGTATACCACCTACCCGTGGTTTTTTTTTTTCTTTCTTCTTTATACATACTACTATAGTAGCTTACTGTAGCAGTCTGCGGTGCTGCTGAGCTGACAGTGTCCAGCAGGTCCGTCATCAGTCATTACATAATAAATATATATACCTGTCCGGCTGCAGTACTAGTGTGATATAATATATATTGATTTCATCTCATTATCATCCAGTCTATATTAGCAGCAGACACAGTACGGTAGTCCACGGCTGTAGCTACCTCTGTGTCGGCAGTCGCTCGTCCATCCATAATTGTATACCACCTACCCGTGGGTTTTTTTTTTTCTTCTTTATACATACTACTATAGTAGCTTACTGTAGCAGTCTGCGGTGCTGCTGAGCTGACAGTGTCCAGCAGGTCCGTCATCAGTCATTACATAATAAATATATCTACCTGTCCGGCTGCAGTACTAGTGTGATATAATATATATTGATTTCATCTCATTATCATCCAGTCTATATTAGCAGCAGACACAGTACGGTAGTCCACGGCTGTAGCTACCTCTGTGTCGGCAGTCGCTCGTCCATCCATAATTGTATACCACCTACCCGTGTTTTTTTTTTCTTCTTCTTTATACATACTACTATAGTAGCTTACTGTAGCAGTCTGCGGTGCTGCTGAGCTGACAGTGTCCAGCAGGTCCGTCATCAGTCATTACATAATAAATATATCTACCTGTCCGGCTGCAGTACTAGTGTGATATAATATATATTGATTTCATCTCATTATCATCCAGTCTATAATAGCAGCAGACACAGTACGGTAGTCCACGGCTGTAGCTACCTCTGTGTCGGCAGTCGCTCGTCCATCCATAATTGTATACCACCTACCCGTGTTTTTTTTTTCTTCTTCTTTATACATACTACTATAGTAGCTTACTGTAGCAGTCTGCGGTGCTGCTGAGCTGACAGTGTCCAGCAGGTCCGTCATCAGTCATTACATAATAAATATATCTACCTGTCCGGCTGCAGTACTAGTGTGATATAATATATATTGATTTCATCTCATTATCATCCAGTCTATATTAGCAGCAGACACAGTACGGTAGTCCACGGCTGTAGCTACCTCTGTGTCGGCAGTCGCTCGTCCATCCATAATTGTATACCACCTACCCGTGGTTTTTTTCTTCTTCTTTCTTCTTTATACATACTACTATAGTAGCTTACTGTAGCAGTCTGCGGTGCTGCTGAGCTGACAGTGTCCAGCAGGTCCGTCATCAGTCATTACATAATAAATAAATCTACCTGTCCGGCTGCAGTACTAGTGTGATATAATATATATTGATTTCATCTCATTATCATCCAGTCTATATTAGCAGCAGACACAGTACGGTAGTCCACGGCTGTAGCTACCTCTGTGTCGGCAGTCGCTCGTCCATCCATAATTGTATACCACCTACCCGTGGTTTTTTTTTTTTCTTTCTTCTTTATACATACTACTATAGTAGCTTACTGTAGCAGCCTGCGGTGCTGCTGAGCTGACAGTGTCCAGCAGGTCCATCATCAGTCATTACATAATAAATATATATACCTGTCCGGCTGCAGTACTAGTGTGATATAATATATATTGATTTTATCTCATTATCATCCAGTCTATATTAGCAGCAGACACAGTACGGTAGTCCACGGCTGTAGCTACCTCTGTGTCGGCAGTCGCTCGTCCATCCATAATTGTATACCACCTACCCGTGGTTTTTTTTTTCTTTCTTCTTTATACATACTACTATAGTAGCTTACTGTAGCAGTCTGCGGTGCTGCTGAGCTGACAGTGTCCAGCAGGTCCGTCATCAGTCATTACATAATAAATATATCTACCTGTCCGGCTGCAGTACTAGTGTGATATAATATATATTGATTTCATCTCATTATCATCCAGTCTATATTAGCAGCAGACACAGTACTGTAGTCCACGGCTGTAGCTACCTCTGTGTCGGCAGTCGCTCGTCCATCCATAATTGTATACCACCTACCCGTGGTTTTTTTTTTCTTTCTTCTTTATACATACTACTATAGTAGCTTACTGTAGCAGTCTGCGGTGCTGCTGAGCTGACAGTGTCCAGCAGGTCCGTCATCAGTCATTACATAATAAATATATATACCTGTCCGGCTGCAGTACTAGTGTGATATAATATATATTGATTTCATCTCATTATCATCCAGTCTATATTAGCAGCAGACACAGTACGGTAGTCCACGGCTGTAGCTACCTCTGTGTCGGCAGTCGCTCGTCCATCCATAATTGTATACCACCTACCCGTGGTTTTTTTCTTCTTTCTTCTTTCTTCTTTATACATACTACTATAGTAGCTTACTGTTGCAGTCTGCGGTGCTGCTGAGCTGACAGTGTCCAGCAGGTTCGTCATCAGTCATTACATAATAAATATATCTACCTGTCCGGCTGCAGTACTAGTGTGATATAATATATATTGATTTCATCTCATTATCATCCAGTCTATATTAGCAGCAGACACAGTACGGTAGTCCACGTCTGTAACTACCTCTGTGTCGGCACTCGGCAGTCGTTCGTCCATCCATAATTGTATACCACCTACCCGTGGTTTTTTTTTCTTTCTTCTTTATACATACTACTATAGTAGCTTACTGTAGCAGTCTGCGGTGCTGCTGAGCTGACAGTGTCCAGCAGGTCCGTCATCAGTCATTACATAATAAATATATCTACCTGTCTGGCTGCAGTACTAGTGTGATATAATATATATTGATTTCATCTCATTATCATCCAGTCTATATTAGCAGCAGACACAGTACGGTAGTCCACGGCTGTAGCTACCTCTGTGTCGGCACTCGGCAGTCGCTCGTCCATCCATAATTGTATACCACCTACCCGTGGTTTTTTTTCTTTCTTCTTTATACATACTACTATAGTAGCTTACTGTAGCAGTCTGCGGTGCTACTGAGCTGACAGTGTCCAGCAGGTCCGTCATCAGTCATTACATAATAAATATATATACCTGTCCGGCTGCAGTACTAGTGTGATATAATATATATTGATTTCATCTCATTATCATCCAGTCTATATTAGCAGCAGACACAATACGGTAGTCCACGGCTGTAGCTACCTCTGTGTCGGCAGTCGCTCGTCCATCCATAATTGTATACCACCTACCCGTGGTTTTTTTCTTCTTCTTTCTTCTTTATACATACTACTATAGTAGCTTACTGTAGCAGTCTGCGGTGCTGCTGAGCTGACAGTGTCCAGCAGGTCCGTCATCAGTCATTACATAATAAATATATCTACCTGTCCGGCTGCAGTACTAGTGTGATATAATATATATTGATTTCATCTCATTATCATCCAGTCTATATTAGCAGCAGACACAGTACGGTAGTCCACGGCTGTAGCTACCTCTGTGTCGGCAGTCGCTCGTCCATCCATAATTGTATACCACCTACCCGTGGTTTTTTTTTCTTTCTTCTTTATACATACTACTATAGTAGCTTACTGTAGCAGTCTGCGGTGCTGCTGAGCTGACAGTGTCCAGCAGGTCCGTCATCAGTCATTACATAATAAATATATCTACCTGTCCGGCTGCAGTACTAGTGTGATATAATATATATTGATTTCATCTCATTATCATCCAGTCTATATTAGCAGCAGACACAGTACGGTAGTCCACGGCTGTAGCTACCTCTGTGTCGGCAGTCGCTCGTCCATCCATAATTGTATACTACCTACCCGTGGTTTTTTTTTTCTTTCTTCTTTATACATACTACTATAGTAGCTTACTGTAGCAGTCTGCGGTGCTGCTGAGCTGACAGTGTCCAGCAGGTCCGTCATCAGTCATTACATAATAAATATATATACCTGTCCGGCTGCAGTACTAGTGTGATATAATATATATTGATTTCATCTCATTATCATCCAGTCTATATTAGCAGCAGACACAGTACGGTAGTCCACGGCTGTAGCTACCTCTGTGTCGGCACTCGGCAGTCGCTCGTCCATCCATAATTGTATACCACCTACCCGTGGTTTTTTTTTCTTCTTTCTTCTTTATACATACTACTATAGCAGCTTAGTGTAGCCGTCTGCGGTGCTGCTGAGCTGACAGTGTCCAGCAGGTCCGTCATCAGTCATTACATAATAAATATATCTACCTGTCCGGCTGCAGTACTAGTGTGATATAATATATATTGATTTCATCTCATTATCATCCAGTCTATATTAGCAGCAGACACAGTACGGTAGTCCACGGCTGTAGCTACCTCTGTGTCGGCAGTCGCTCGTCCATCCATAATTGTATACCACCTACCCGTGGTTTTTTTTTTCTTTCTTCTTTATACATACTACTATAGTAGCTTACTGTAGCAGTCTGCGGTGCTGCTGAGCTGACAGTGTCCAGCAGGTCCGTCATCAGTCATTACATAATAAATATATCTACCTGTCCGGCTGCAGTACTAGTGTGATATAATATATATTGATTTCATCTCATTATCATCCAGTCTATATTAGCAGCAGACACAGTACGGTAGTCCACGGCTGTAGCTACCTCTGTGTCGGCAGTCGCTCGTCCATCCATAATTGTATACCACCTACCCGTGGTTTTTTTCTTCTTCTTTCTTCTTTATACATACTACTATAGTAGCTTACTGTAGCAGTCTGCGGTGCTGCTGAGCTGACAGTGTCCAGCAGGTCCGTCATCAGTCATTACATAATAAATATATCTACCTGTCCGGCTGCAGTACTAGTGTGATATAATATATATTGATTTCATCTCATTATCATCCAGTCTATATTAGCAGCAGACACAGTACGGTAGTCCACGGCTGTAGCTACCTCTGTGTCGGCAGTCGCTCGTCCATCCATAATTGTATACCACCTACCCGTGGTTTTTTTTTCTTTCTTCTTTATACATACTACTATAGTAGCTTACTGTAGCAGTCTGCGGTGCTGCTGAGCTGACAGTGTCCAGCAGGTCCGTCATCAGTCATTACATAATAAATATATCTACCTGTCCGGCTGCAGTACTAGTGTGATATAATATATATTGATTTCATCTCATTATCATCCAGTCTATATTAGCAGCAGACACAGTACGGTAGTCCACGGCTGTAGCTACCTCTGTGTCGGCAGTCGCTCGTCCATCCATAATTGTATACCACCTACCCGTGGTTTTTTTTTCTTTCTTCTTTATACATACTACTATAGTAGCTTACTGTTGCAGTCTGCGGTGCTGCTGAGCTGACAGTGTCCAGCAGGTCCGTCATCAGTCATTACATAATAAATATATCTACCTGTCCGGCTGCAGTACTAGTGTGATATAATATATATTGATTTCATCTCATTATCATCCAGTCTATATTAGCAGCAGACACAGTACGGTAGTCCACGGCTGTAGCTACCTCTGTGTCGGCAGTCGCTCGTCCATCCATAATTGTATACCACCTACCCGTGTTTTTTTTTCTTCTTCTTTATACATACTACTATAGTAGCTTACTGTAGCAGTCTGCGGTGCTGCTGAGCTGACAGTGTCCAGCAGGTCCGTCATCAGTCATTACATAATAAATATATCTACCTGTCCGGCTGCAGTACTAGTGTGATATAATATATATTGATTTCATCTCATTATCATCCAGTCTATATTAGCAGCAGACACAGTACTGTAGTCCACGGCTGTAGCTACCTCTGTGTCGGCAGTCGCTCGTCCATCCATAATTGTATACCACCTACCCGTGGTTTTTTTTTCTTTCTTCTTTATACATACTACTATAGTAGCTTACTGTAGCAGTCTGCGGTGCTGCTGAGCTGACAGTGTCCAGCAGGTCCGTCATCAGTCATTACATAATAAATATATATACCTGTCCGGCTGCAGTACTAGTGTGATATAATATATATTGATTTCATCTCATTATCATCCAGTCTATATTAGCAGCAGACACAGTACGGTAGTCCACGGCTGTAGCTACCTCTGTGTCGGCAGTCGCTCGTCCATCCATAATTGTATACCACCTACCCGTGGTTTTTTTTTTCTTTCTTCTTTATACATACTACTATAGTAGCTTACTGTAGCAGTCTGCTGTGCTGCTGAGCTGACAGTGTCCAGCAGGTCCGTCATCAGTCATTACATAATAAATATATCTACCTGTCCGGCTGCAGTACTAGTGTGATATAATATATATTGATTTCATCTCATTATCATCCAGTCTATGTTAGCAGCAGACACAGTACGGTAGTCCACGGCTGTAACTACCTCTGTGTCGGCACTCGGCAGTCGTTCGTCCATCCATAATTGTATACCACCTACCCGTGGTTTTTTTTTTCTTTCTTCTTTATACATACTACTATAGTAGCTTACTGTAGCAGTCTGCGGTGCTGCTGAGCTGACAGTGTCCAGCAGGTCCGTCATCAGTCATTACATAATAAATATATCTACCTGTCTGGCTGCAGTACTAGTGTGATATAATATATATTGATTTCATCTCATTATCATCCAGTCTATATTAGCAGCAGACACAGTACGGTAGTCCACGGCTGTAGCTACCTCTGTGTCGGCACTCGGCAGTCGCTCGTCCATCCATAATTGTATACCACCTACCCGTGGTTTTTTTTCTTTCTTCTTTATACATACTACTATAGTAGCTTACTGTAGCAGTCTGCGGTGCTACTGAGCTGACAGTGTCCAGCAGGTCCGTCATCAGTCATTACATAATAAATATATATACCTGTCCGGCTGCAGTACTAGTGTGATATAATATATATTGATTTCATCTCATTATCATCCAGTCTATATTAGCAGCAGACACAGTACGGTAGTCCACGGCTGTAGCTACCTCTGTGTCGGCAGTCGCTCGTCCATCCATAATTGTATACCACCTACCCGTGGTTTTTTTTTTCCTTTCTTCTTTATACATACTACTATAGTAGCTTACTGTAGCAGTCTGCGGTGTTGCTGAGCTGACAGTGTCCAGCAGGTCCGTCATCAGTCATTACATAATAAATATATCTACCTGTCCGGCTGCAGTACTAGTGTGATATAATATATATTGATTTCATCTCATTATCATCCAGTCTATATTAGCAGCAGACACAGTACGGTAGTCCACGGCTGTAGCTACCTCTGTGTCGGCAGTCGCTCGTCCATCCATAATTGTATACCACCTACCCGTGGTTTTTTTTTTTCTTTCTTCTTTATACATACTACTATAGTAGCTTAGTGTAGCAGTCTGCGGTGCTGCTGAGCTGACAGTGTCCAGCAGGTCCGTCATCAGTCATTACATAATAAATATATCTACCTGTCCGGCTGCAGTACTAGTGTGATATAATATATATTGATTTCATCTCATTATCATCCAGTCTATATTAGCAGCAGACACAGTACGGTAGTCCACGGCTGTAGCTACCTCTGTGTCGGCAGTCGCTCGTCCATCCATAATTGTATACCACCTACCCGTGGTTTTTTTTTCTTTCGTCTTTATACATACTACTATAGTAGCTTACTGTAGCAGTCTGCGGTGCTGCTGAGCTGACAGTGTCCAGCAGGTCCGTCATCAGTCATTACATAATAAATATATCTACCTGTCCGGCTGCAGTACTAGTGTGATATAATATATATTGATTTCATCTCATTATCATCCAGTCTATAGTAGCAGCAGACACAGTACGGTAGTCCACGGCTGTAGCTACCTCTGTGTCGGCAGTCGCTCGTCCATCCATAATTGTATACCACCTACCCGTGGTTTTTTTCTTCTTCTTTCTTCTTTATACATACTACTATAGTAGCTTACTGTAGCAGTCTGCGGTGCTGCTGAGCTGACAGTGTCCAGCAGGTCCGTCATCAGTCATTACATAATAAATATATCTACCTGTCCGGCTGCAGTACTAGTGTGATATAATATATATTGATTTCATCTCATTATCATCCAGTCTATATTAGCAGCAGACACAGTACGGTAGTCCACGGCTGTAGCTACCTCTGTGTCGGCAGTCGCTCGTCCATCCATAATTGTATACCACCTACCCGTGGTTTTTTTTTTCTTTCTTCTTTATACATACTACTATAGTAGCTTACTGTAGCAGTCTGCGGTGCTGCTGAGCTGACAGTGTCCAGCAGGTCCGTCATCAGTCATTACATAATAAATATATCTACCTGTCCGGCTGCAGTACTAGTGTGATATAATATATATTGATTTCATCTCATTATCATCCAGTCTATATTAGCAGCAGACACAGTACGGTAGTCCACGGCTGTAGCTACCTCTGTGTCGGCAGTCGCTCGTCCATCCATAATTGTATACCACCTACCCGTGGTTTTTTTTTCTTTCTTCTTTATACATACTACTATAGTAGCTTACTGTTGCAGTCTGCGGTGCTGCTGAGCTGACAGTGTCCAGCAGGTCCGTCATCAGTCATTACATAATAAATATATATACCTGTCCGGCTGCAGTACTAGTGTGATATAATATATATTGATTTCATCTCATTATCATCCAGTCTATATTAGCAGCAGACACAGTACGGTAGTCCACGGCTGTAGCTACCTCTGTGTCGGCAGTCGCTCGTCCATCCATAATTGTATACCACCTACCCATGGTTTTTTTTTTTTCTTCTTTATACATACTACTATAGTAGCTTACTGTAGCAGACTGCGGTGCTGCTGAGCTGACAGTGTCCAGCAGGTCCATCATCAGTCATTACATAATAAATATATCTACCTGTCCGGCTGCAGTACTAGTGTGATATAATATATATTGATTTCATCTCATTATCATCCAGTCTATATTAGCAGCAGACACAGTACTGTAGTCCACGGCTGTAGCTACCTCTGTGTCGGCAGTCGCTCGTCCATCCATAATTGTATACCACCTACCCGTGTTTTTTTTTTTCTTTCTTCTTTATACATACTACTATAGTAGCTTACTGTAGCAGTCTGCGGTGCTGCTGAGCTGACAGTGTCCAGCAGGTCCGTCATCAGTCATTACATAATAAATATATATACCTGTCCGGCTGCAGTACTAGTGTGATATAATATATATTGATTTCATCTCATTATCATCCAGTCTATATTAGCAGCAGACACAGTACGGTAGTCCACGGCTGTAGCTACCTCTGTGTCGGCAGTCGCTCGTCCATCCATAATTGTATACCACCTACCCGTGGTTTTTTTTTTCTTTCTTCTTTATACATACTACTATAGTAGCTTACTGTAGCAGTCTGCGGTGCAGCTGAGCTGACAGTGTCCAGCAGGTCCGTCATCAGTCATTACATAATAAATATATCTACCTGTCCGGCTGCAGTACTAGTGTGATATAATATATATTGATTTCATCTCATTATCATCCAGTCTATATTAGCAGCAGACACAGTACGGTAGTCCACGGCTGTAACTACCTCTGTGTCGGCACTCGGCAGTCGTTCGTCCATCCATAATTATATACCACCTACCCGTGGTTTTTTTTTCTTTCTTCTTTATACATACTACTATAGTAGCTTACTGTAGCAGTCTGCGGTGCTGCTGAGCTGACAGTGTCCAGCAGGTCCGTCATCAGTCATTACATAATAAATATATCTACCTGTCTGGCTGCAGTACTAGTGTGATATAATATATATTGATTTCATCTCATTATCATCCAGTCTATATTAGCAGCAGACACAGTACGGTAGTCCACGGCTGTAGCTACCTCTGTGTCGGCACTCGGCAGTCGCTCGTCCATCCATAATTGTATACCACCTACCCGTGGTTTTTTTTTTCTTTCTTCTTTATACATACTACTATAGTAGCTTACTGTAGCAGTCTGCGGTGCTACTGAGCTGACAGTGTCCAGCAGGTCCGTCATCAGTCATTACATAATAAATATATATACCTGTCCGGCTGCAGTACTAGTGTGATATAATATATATTGATTTCATCTCATTATCATCCAGTCTATATTAGCAGCAGACACAGTACGGTAGTCCACGGCTGTAGCTACCTCTGTGTCGGCAGTCGCTCGTCCATCCATAATTGTATACCACCTACCCGTGGTTTTTTTTTTCTTTCTTCTTTATACATACTACTATAGTAGCTTACTGTAGCAGTCTGCGGTGTTGCTGAGCTGACAGTGTCCAGCAGGTCCGTCATCAGTCATTACATAATAAATATATCTACCTGTCCGGCTGCAGTACTAGTGTGATATAATATATATTGATTTCATCTCATTATCATCCAGTCTATATTAGCAGCAGACACAGTACGGTAGTCCACGGCTGTAGCTACCTCTGTGTCGGCAGTCGCTCGTCCATCCATAATTGTATACCACCTACCCGTGGTTTTTTTTTTTCTTTCTTCTTTATACATACTACTATAGTAGCTTAGTGTAGCAGTCTGCGGTGCTGCTGAGCTGACAGTGTCCAGCAGGTCCGTCATCAGTCATTACATAATAAATATATCTACCTGTCCGGCTGCAGTACTAGTGTGATATAATATATATTGATTTCATCTCATTATCATCCAGTCTATATTAGCAGCAGACACAGTACGGTAGTCCACGGCTGTAGCTACCTCTGTGTCGGCAGTCGCTCGTCCATCCATAATTGTATACCACCTACCCGTGGTTTTTTTTTTCTTTCTTCTTTATACATACTACTATAGTAGCTTACTGTAGCAGTCTGCGGTGCTGCTGAGCTGACAGTGTCCAGCAGGTCCGTCATCAGTCATTACATAATAAATATATCTACCTGTCCGGCTGCAGTACTAGTGTGATATAATATATATTGATTTCATCTCATTATCATCCAGTCTATATTAGCAGCAGACACAGTACGGTAGTCCACGGCTGTAGCTACCTCTGTGTCGGCAGTCGCTCGTCCATCCATAATTGTATACCACCTACCCGTGGTTTTTTTCTTCTTCTTTCTTCTTTATACATACTACTATAGTAGCTTACTGTAGCAGTCTGCGGTGCTGCTGAGCTGACAGTGTCCAGCAGGTCCGTCATCAGTCATTACATAATAAATATATCTACCTGTCCGGCTGCAGTACTAGTGTGATATAATATATATTGATTTCATCTCATTATCATCCAGTCTATATTAGCAGCAGACACAGTACGGTAGTCCACGGCTGTAGCTACCTCTGTGTCGGCAGTCGCTCGTCCATCCATAATTGTATACCACCTACCCGTGGTTTTTTTTTCTTTCTTCTTTATACATACTACTATAGTAGCTTACTGTAGCAGTCTGCGGTGCTGCTGAGCTGACAGTGTCCAGCAGGTCCGTCATCAGTCATTACATAATAAATATATCTACCTGTCCGGCTGCAGTACTAGTGTGATATAATATATATTGATTTCATCTCATTATCATCCAGTCTATATTAGCAGCAGACACAGTACGGTAGTCCACGGCTGTAGCTACCTCTGTGTCGGCAGTCGCTCGTCCATCCATAATTGTATGCCACCTACCCGTGGTTTTTTTTTTCTTTCTTCTTTATACATACTACTATAGTAGCTTACTGTTGCAGTCTGCGGTGCTGCTGAGCTGACAGTGTCCAGCAGGTCGGTCATCAGTCATTACATAATAAATATATATACCTGTCCGGCTGCAGTACTAGTGTGATATAATATATATTGATTTCATCTCATTATCATCCAGTCTATATTAGCAGCAGACACAGTACGGTAGTCCACGGCTGTAGCTACCTCTGTGTCGGCAGTCGCTCGTCCATCCATAATTGTATACCACCTACCCGTGGTTTTTTTTTTCTTTCTTCTTTATACATACTACTATAGTAGCTTACTGTAGCAGTCTGCGGTGCTGCTGAGCTGACAGTGTCCAGCAGGTCCGTCATCAGTCATTACATAATAAATATATCTACCTGTCCGGCTGCAGTACTAGTGTGATATAATATATATTGATTTCATCTCATTATCATCCAGTCTATATTAGCAGCAGACACAGTACGGTAGTCCACGGCTGTAGCTACCTCTGTGTCGGCAGTCGCTCGTCCATCCATAATTGTATACCACCTACCCGTGGTTTTTTTTTTCTTTCTTCTATATACATACTACTATAGTAGCTTACTGTAGCAGTCTGCGGTGCTGCTGAGCTGACAGTGTCCAGCAGGTCCGTCATCAGTCATTACATAATAAATATATATACCTGTCCGGCTGCAGTACTAGTGTGATATAATATATATTGATTTCATCTCATTATCATCCAGTCTATATTAGCAGCAGACACAGTACGGTAGTCCACGGCTGTAGCTACCTCTGTGTCGGCAGTCGCTCGTCCATCCATAATTGTATGCCACCTACCCGTGGTTTTTTTTTTCTTTCTTCTTTATACATACTACTATAGTAGCTTACTGTTGCAGTCTGCGGTGCTGCTGAGCTGACAGTGTCCAGCAGGTCCGTCATCAGTCATTACATAATAAATATATATACCTGTCCGGCTGCAGTACTAGTGTGATATAATATATATTGATTTCATCTCATTATCATCCAGTCTATATTAGCAGCAGACACAGTACGGTAGTCCACGGCTGTAGCTACCTCTGTGTCGGCAGTCGCTCGTCCATCCATAATTGTATACCACCTACCCGTGGTTTTTTTTTTCTTTCTTCTTTATACATACTACTATAGTAGCTTACTGTAGCAGTCTGCGGTGCTGCTGAGCTGACAGTGTCCAGCAGGTCCGTCATCAGTCATTACATAATAAATATATCTACCTGTCCGGCTGCAGTACTAGTGTGATATAATATATATTGATTTCATCTCATTATCATCCAGTCTATATTAGCAGCAGACACAGTACGGTAGTCCACGGCTGTAGCTACCTCTGTGTCGGCAGTCGCTCGTCCATCCATAATTGTATACCACCTACCCGTGGTTTTTTTTTTCTTTCTTCTATATACATACTACTATAGTAGCTTACTGTAGCAGTCTGCGGTGCTGCTGAGCTGACAGTGTCCAGCAGGTCCGTCATCAGTCATTACATAATAAATATATATACCTGTCCGGCTGCAGTACTAGTGTGATATAATATATATTGATTTCATCTCATTATCATCCAGTCTATATTAGCAGCAGACACAGTACGGTAGTCCACGGCTGTAGCTACCTCTGTGTCGGCAGTCGCTCGTCCATCCATAATTGTATACCACCTACCCGTGTTTTTTTTTTTTCTTTCTTCTTTATACATACTACTATAGTAGCTTACTGTAGCAGTCTGCGGTGCTGCTGAGCTGACAGTGTCCAGCAGGTCCGTCATCAGTCATTACATAATAAATATATCTACCTGTCCGGCTGCAGTACTAGTGTGATATAATATATATTGATTTCATCTCATTATCATCCAGTCTATATTAGCAGCAGACACAGTACGGTAGTCCACGGCTGTAGCTACCTCTGTGTCGGCAGTCGCTCGTCCATCCATAATTGTATACCACCTACCCGTGGTTTTTTTTTCCTTTCTTCTTTATACATACTACTATAGTAGCTTAGTGTAGCAGTCTGCGGTGCTGCTGAGCTGACAGTGTCCAGCAGGTCCATCATCAGTCATTACATAATAAATATATCTACCTGTCCGGCTGCAGTACTAGTGTGATATAATATATATTGATTTCATCTCATTATCATCCAGTCTATATTAGCAGCAGACACAGTACGGTAGTCCACGGCTGTAGCTACCTCTGTGTCGGCAGTCGCTCGTCCATCCATAATTGTATACCACCTACCCGTGGTTTTTTTTTCTTTCTTCTTTATACATACTACTATAGTAGCTTACTGTAGCAGTCTGCGGTGCTGCTGAGCTGACAGTGTCCAGCAGGTCCGTCATCAGTCATTACATAATAAATATATCTACCTGTCCGGCTGCAGTACTAGTGTGATATAATATATATTGATTTCATCTCATTATCATCCAGTCTATATTAGCAGCAGACACATTACGGTAGTCCACGGCTGTAGCTACCTCTGTGTCGGCAGTCGCTCGTCCATCCATAATTGTATACCACCTACCCGTGGTTTTTTTCTTCTTCTTTCTTCTTTATACATACTACTATAGTAGCTTACTGTAGCAGTCTGCGGTGCTGCTGAGCTGACAGTGTCCAGCAGGTCCGTCATCAGTCATTACATAATAAATATATCTACCTGTCCGGCTGCAGTACTAGTGTGATATAATATATATTAATTTCATCTCATTATCATCCAGTCTATATTAGCAGCAGACACAGTACGGTAGTCCACGGCTGTAGCTACCTCTGTGTCGGCAGTCGCTCGTCCATCCATAATTGTATACCACCTACCCGTGGTTTTTTTTTTCTTTCTTCTTTATACATACTACTATAGTAGCTTACTGTAGCAGTCTGCGGTGCTGCTGAGCTGACAGTGTCCAGCAGGTCCGTCATCAGTCATTACATAATAAATATATCTACCTGTCCGGCTGCAGTACTAGTGTGATATAATATATATTGATTTCATCTCATTATCATCCAGTCTATATTAGCAGCAGACACAGTACGGTAGTCCACGGCTGTAGCTACCTCTGTGTCGGCAGTCGCTCGTCCATCCATAATTGTATACCACCTACCCGTGGTTTTTTTTTTTCTTTCTTCTTTATACATACTACTATAGTAGCTTACTGTAGCAGTCTGCGGTGCAGCTGAGCTGACAGTGTCCAGCAGGTCCGTCATCAGTCATTACATAATAAATATATCTACCTGTCCGGCTGCAGTACTAGTGTGATATAATATATATTGATTTCATCTCATTATCATCCAGTCTATATTAGCAGCAGACACAGTACGGTAGTCCACGGCTGTAACTACCTCTGTGTCAGCACTCGGCAGTCGTTCGTCCATCCATAATTATATACCACCTACCCGTGGTTTTTTTTTCTTTCTTCTTTATACATACTACTATAGTAGCTTACTGTAGCAGTCTGCGGTGCTGCTGAGCTGACAGTGTCCAGCAGGTCCGTCATCAGTCATTACATAATAAATATATCTACCTGTCTGGCTGCAGTACTAGTGTGATATAATATATATTGATTTCATCTCATTATCATCCAGTCTATATTAGCAGCAGACACAGTACGGTAGTCCACGGCTGTAGCTACCTCTGTGTCGGCACTCGGCAGTCGCTCGTCCATCCATAATTGTATACCACCTACCCGTGGTTTTTTTTTTCTTTCTTCTTTATACATACTACTATAGTAGCTTACTGTAGCAGTCTGCGGTGCTACTGAGCTGACAGTGTCCAGCAGGTCCGTCATCAGTCATTACATAATAAATATATATACCTGTCCGGCTGCAGTACTAGTGTGATATAATATATATTGATTTCATCTCATTATCATCCAGTCTATATTAGCAGCAGACACAGTACGGTAGTCCACGGCTGTAGCTACCTCTGTGTCGGCAGTCGCTCGTCCATCCATAATTGTATACCACCTACCCGTGGTTTTTTTTTTCTTTCTTCTTTATACATACTACTATAGTAGCTTACTGTAGCAGTCTGCGGTGTTGCTGAGCTGACAGTGTCCAGCAGGTCCGTCATCAGTCATTACATAATAAATATATCTACCTGTCCGGCTGCAGTACTAGTGTGATATAATATATATTGATTTCATCTCATTATCATCCAGTCTATATTAGCAGCAGACACAGTACGGTAGTCCACGGCTGTAGCTACCTCTGTGTCGGCAGTCGCTCGTCCATCCATAATTGTATACCACCTACCCGTGGTTTTTTTTTTTCTTTCTTCTTTATACATACTACTATAGTAGCTTAGTGTAGCAGTCTGCGGTGCTGCTGAGCTGACAGTGTCCAGCAGGTCCGTCATCAGTCATTACATAATAAATATATCTACCTGTCCGGCTGCAGTACTAGTGTGATATAATATATATTGATTTCATCTCATTATCATCCAGTCTATATTAGCAGCAGACACAGTACGGTAGTCCACGGCTGTAGCTACCTCTGTGTCGGCAGTCGCTCGTCCATCCATAATTGTATACCACCTACCCGTGGTTTTTTTTTCTTTCTTCTTTATACATACTACTATAGTAGCTTACTGTAGCAGTCTGCGGTGCTGCTGAGCTGACAGTGTCCAGCAGGTCCGTCATCAGTCATTACATAATAAATATATCTACCTGTCCGGCTGCAGTACTAGTGTGATATAATATATATTGATTTCATCTCATTATCATCCAGTCTATATTAGCAGCAGACACAGTACGGTAGTCCACGGCTGTAGCTACCTCTGTGTCGGCAGTCGCTCGTCCATCCATAATTGTATACCACCTACCCGTGGTTTTTTTCTTCTTCTTTCTTCTTTATACATACTACTATAGTAGCTTACTGTAGCAGTCTGCGGTGCTGCTGAGCTGACAGTGTCCAGCAGGTCCGTCATCAGTCATTACATAATAAATATATCTACCTGTCCGGCTGCAGTACTAGTGTGATATAATATATATTGATTTCATCTCATTATCATCCAGTCTATATTAGCAGCAGACACAGTACGGTAGTCCACGGCTGTAGCTACCTCTGTGTCGGCAGTCGCTCGTCCATCCATAATTGTATACCACCTACCCGTGGTTTTTTTTTCTTTCTTCTTTATACATACTACTATAGTAGCTTACTGTAGCAGTCTGCGGTGCTGCTGAGCTGACAGTGTCCAGCAGGTCCGTCATCAGTCATTACATAATAAATATATCTACCTGTCCGGCTGCAGTACTAGTGTGATATAATATATATTGATTTCATCTCATTATCATCCAGTCTATAATAGCAGCAGACACAGTACGGTAGTCCACGGCTGTAGCTACCTCTGTGTCGGCAGTCGCTCGTCCATCCATAATTGTATGCCACCTATCCGTGGTTTTTTTTTTCTTTCTTCTTTATACATACTACTATAGTAGCTTACTGTTGCAGTCTGCGGTGCTGCTGAGCTGACAGTGTCCAGCAGGTCCGTCATCAGTCATTACATAATAAATATATATACCTGTCCGGCTGCAGTACTAGTGTGATATAATATATATTGATTTCATCTCATTATCATCCAGTCTATATTAGCAGCAGACACAGTACGGTAGTCCACGGCTGTAGCTACCTCTGTGTCGGCAGTCGCTCGTCCATCCATAATTGTATACCACCTACCCGTGGTTTTTTTTTTCTTTCTTCTTTATACATACTACTATAGTAGCTTACTGTAGCAGTCTGCGGTGCTGCTGAGCTGACAGTGTCCAGCAGGTCCGTCATCAGTCATTACATAATAAATATATCTACCTGTCCGGCTGCAGTACTAGTGTGATATAATATATATTGATTTCATCTCATTATCATCCAGTCTATATTAGCAGCAGACACAGTACGGTAGTCCACGGCTGTAGCTACCTCTGTGTCGGCAGTCGCTCGTCCATCCATAATTGTATACCACCTACCCGTGGTTTTTTTTTTCTTTCTTCTATATACATACTACTATAGTAGCTTACTGTAGCAGTCTGCGGTGCTGCTGAGCTGACAGTGTCCAGCAGGTCCGTCATCAGTCATTACATAATAAATATATATACCTGTCCGGCTGCAGTACTAGTGTGATATAATATATATTGATTTCATCTCATTATCATCCAGTCTATATTAGCAGCAGACACAGTACGGTAGTCCACGGCTGTAGCTACCTCTGTGTCGGCAGTCGCTCGTCCATCCATAATTGTATACCACCTACCCGTGTTTTTTTTTTTCTTTCTTCTTTATACATACTACTATAGTAGCTTACTGTAGCAGTCTGCGGTGCTGCTGAGCTGACAGTGTCCAGCAGGTCCGTCATCAGTCATTACATAATAAATATATCTACCTGTCCGGCTGCAGTACTAGTGTGATATAATATATATTGATTTCATCTCATTATCATCCAGTCTATATTAGCAGCAGACACAGTACGGTAGTCCACGGCTGTAGCTACCTCTGTGTCGGCAGTCGCTCGTCCATCCATAATTGTATACCACCTACCCGTGGTTTTTTTTTTCCTTTCTTCTTTATACATACTACTATAGTAGCTTAGTGTAGCAGTCTGCGGTGCTGCTGAGCTGACAGTGTCCAGCAGGTCCATCATCAGTCATTACATAATAAATATATCTACCTGTCCGGCTGCAGTACTAGTGTGATATAATATATATTGATTTCATCTCATTATCATCCAGTCTATATTAGCAGCAGACACAGTACGGTAGTCCACGGCTGTAGCTACCTCTGTGTCGGCAGTCGCTCGTCCATCCATAATTGTATACCACCTACCCGTGTTTTTTTTTTCTTTCTTCTTTATACATACTACTATAGTAGCTTACTGTAGCAGTCTGCGGTGCTGCTGAGCTGACAGTGTCCAGCAGGTCCGTCATCAGTCATTACATAATAAATATATCTACCTGTCCGGCTGCAGTACTAGTGTGATATAATATATATTGATTTCATCTCATTATCATCCAGTCTATATTAGCAGCAGACACATTACGGTAGTCCACGGCTGTAGCTACCTCTGTGTCGGCAGTCGCTCGTCCATCCATAATTGTATACCACCTACCCGTGGTTTTTTTCTTCTTCTTTCTTCTTTATACATACTACTATAGTAGCTTACTGTAGCAGTCTGCGGTGCTGCTGAGCTGACAGTGTCCAGCAGGTCCGTCATCAGTCATTACATAATAAATATATCTACCTGTCCGGCTGCAGTACTAGTGTGATATAATATATATTGATTTCATCTCATTATCATCCAGTCTATATTAGCAGCAGACACAGTACGGTAGTCCACGGCTGTAGCTACCTCTGTGTCGGCAGTCGCTCGTCCATCCATAATTGTATACCACCTACCCGTGGTTTTTTTTTTCTTTCTTCTTTATACATACTACTATAGTAGCTTACTGTAGCAGTCTGCGGTGCTGCTGAGCTGACAGTGTCCAGCAGGTCCGTCATCAGTCATTACATAATAAATATATCTACCTGTCCGGCTGCAGTACTAGTGTGATATAATATATATTGATTTCATCTCATTATCATCCAGTCTATATTAGCAGCAGACACAGTACGGTAGTCCACGGCTGTAGCTACCTCTGTGTCGGCAGTCGCTCGTCCATCCATAATTGTATACCACCTACCCGTGGTTTTTTTCTTCTTCTTTCTTCTTTATACATACTACTATAGTAGCTTACTGTAGCAGTCTGCGGTGCTGCTGAGCTGACAGTGTCCAGCAGGTCCGTCATCAGTCATTACATAATAAATATATCTACCTGTCCGGCTGCAGTACTAGTGTGATATAATATATATTGATTTCATCTCATTATCATCCAGTCTATACTAGCAGCAGACACAGTACGGTAGTCCACGGCTGTAGCTACCTCTGTGTCGGCAGTCGCTCGTCCATCCATAATTGTATACCACCTACCCGTGGTTTTTTTTTTCTTTCTTCTTTATACATACTACTATAGTAGCTTACTGTAGCAGTCTGCGGTGTTGCTGAGCTGACAGTGTCCAGCAGGTCCGTCATCAGTCATTACATAATAAATATATCTACCTGTCCGGCTGCAGTACTAGTGTGATATAATATATATTGATTTCATCTCATTATCATCCAGTCTATATTAGCAGCAGACACAGTACGGTAGTCCACGGCTGTAGCTACCTCTGTGTCGGCAGTCGCTCGTCCATCCATAATTGTATACCACCTACCCGTGTTTTTTTTTTTCTTTCTTCTTTATACATACTACTATAGTAGCTTAGTGTAGCAGTCTGCGGTGCTGCTGAGCTGACAGTGTCCAGCAGGTCCGTCATCAGTCATTACATAATAAATATATCTACCTGTCCGGCTGCAGTACTAGTGTGATATAATATATATTGATTTCATCTCATTATCATCCAGTCTATATTAGCAGCAGACACAGCACGGTAGTCCACGGCTGTAGCTACCTCTGTGTCGGCAGTCGCTCGTCCATCCATAATTGTATACCACCTACCCGTGGTTTTTTTTTTCTTTCTTCTTTATACATACTACTATAGTAGCTTACTGTAGCAGTCTGCGGTGCTGCTGAGCTGACAGTGTCCAGCAGGTCCGTCATCAGTCATTACATAATAAATATATCTACCTGTCCGGCTGCAGTACTAGTGTGATATAATATATATTGATTTCATCTCATTATCATCCAGTCTATATTAGCAGCAGACACAGTACGGTAGTCCACGGCTGTAGCTACCTCTGTGTCGGCAGTCGCTCGTCCATCCATAATTGTATACCACCTACCCGTGGTTTTTTTCTTCTTCTTTCTTCTTTATACATACTACTATAGTAGCTTACTGTAGCAGTCTGCGGTGCTGCTGAGCTGACAGTGTCCAGCAGGTCCGTCATCAGTCATTACATAATAAATATATCTACCTGTCCGGCTGCAGTACTAGTGTGATATAATATATATTGATTTCATCTCATTATCATCCAGTCTATATTAGCAGCAGACACAGTACGGTAGTCCACGGCTGTAGCTACCTCTGTGTCGGCAGTCGCTCGTCCATCCATAATTGTATGCCACCTACCCGTGGTTTTTTTTTTCTTTCTTCTTTATACATACTACTATAGTAGCTTACTGTTGCAGTCTGCGGTGCTGCTGAGCTGACAGTGTCCAGCAGGTCCGTCATCAGTCATTACATAATAAATATATATACCTGTCCGGCTGCAGTACTAGTGTGATATAATATATATTGATTTCATCTCATTATCATCCAGTCTATATTAGCAGCAGACACAGTACGGTAGTCCACGGCTGTAGCTACCTCTGTGTCGGCAGTCGCTTGTCCATCCATAATTGTATACCACCTACCCGTGGTTTTTTTTTTCTTTCTTCTTTATACATACTACTATAGTAGCTTACTGTAGCAGTCTGCGGTGCTGCTGAGCTGACAGTGTCCAGCAGGTCCGTCATCAGTCATTACATAATAAATATATCTACCTGTCCGGCTGCAGTACTAGTGTGATATAATATATATTGATTTCATCTCATTATCATCCAGTCTATATTAGCAGCAGACACAGTACGGTAGTCCACGGCTGTAGCTACCTCTGTGTCGGCAGTCGCTCGTCCATCCATAATTGTATACCACCTACCCGTGGTTTTTTTTTTCTTTCTTCTATATACATACTACTATAGTAGCTTACTGTAGCAGTCTGCGGTGCTGCTGAGCTGACAGTGTCCAGCAGGTCCGTCATCAGTCATTACATAATAAATATATATACCTGTCCGGCTGCAGTACTAGTGTGATATAATATATATTGATTTCATCTCATTATCATCCAGTCTATATTAGCAGCAGACACAGTACAGTAGTCCACGGCTGTAGCTACCTCTGTGTCGGCAGTCGCTCGTCCATCCATAATTGTATACCACCTACCCGTGTTTTTTTTTTTCTTTCTTCTTTATACATACTACTATAGTAGCTTACTGTAGCAGTCTGCGGTGCAGCTGAGCTGACAGTGTCCAGCAGGTCCGTCATCAGTCATTACATAATAAATATATCTACCTGTCCGGCTGCAGTACTAGTGTGATATAATATATATTGATTTCATCTCATTATCATCCAGTCTATATTAGCAGCAGACACAGTACGGTAGTCCACGGCTGTAGCTACCTCTGTGTCGGCAGTCGCTCGTCCATCCATAATTGTATACCACCTACCCGTGGTTTTTTTTTTCCTTTCTTCTTTATACATACTACTATAGTAGCTTAGTGTAGCAGTCTGCGGTGCTGCTGAGCTGACAGTGTCCAGCAGGTCCATCATCAGTCATTACATAATAAATATATCTACCTGTCCGGCTGCAGTACTAGTGTGATATAATATATATTGATTTCATCTCATTATCATCCAGTCTATATTAGCAGCAGACACAGTACGGTAGTCCACGGCTGTAGCTACCTCTGTGTCGGCAGTCGCTCGTCCATCCATAATTGTATACCACCTTCCCGTGGTTTTTTTTTCTTTCTTCTTTATACATACTACTATAGTAGCTTACTGTAGCAGTCTGCGGTGCTGCTGAGCTGACAGTGTCCAGCAGGTCCGTCATCAGTCATTACATAATAAATATATCTACCTGTCCGGCTGCAGTACTAGTGTGATATAATATATATTGATTTCATCTCATTATCATCCAGTCTATATTAGCAGCAGACACATTACGGTAGTCCACGGCTGTAGCTACCTCTGTGTCGGCAGTCGCTCGTCCATCCATAATTGTATACCACCTACCCGTGGTTTTTTTCTTCTTCTTTCTTCTTTATACATACTACTATAGTAGCTTACTGTAGCAGTCTGCGGTGCTGCTGAGCTGACAGTGTCCAGCAGGTCCGTCATCAGTCATTACATAATAAATATATCTACCTGTCCGGCTGCAGTACTAGTGTGATATAATATATATTGATTTCATCTCATTATCATCCAGTCTATATTAGCAGCAGACACAGTACGGTAGTCCACGGCTGTAGCTACCTCTGTGTCGGCAGTCGCTCGTCCATCCATAATTGTATACCACCTACCCGTGGTTTTTTTTTTCTTTCTTCTTTATACATACTACTATAGTAGCTTACTGTAGCAGTCTGCGGTGCTGCTGAGCTGACAGTGTCCAGCAGGTCCGTCATCAGTCATTACATAATAAATATATCTACCTGTCCGGCTGCAGTACTAGTGTGATATAATATATATTGATTTCATCTCATTATCATCCAGTCTATATTAGCAGCAGACACAGTACGGTAGTCCACGGCTGTAGCTACCTCTGTGTCGGCAGTCGCTCGTCCATCCATAATTGTATACCACCTACCCGTGGTTTTTTTCTTCTTCTTTCTTCTTTATACATACTACTATAGTAGCTTACTGTAGCAGTCTGCGGTGCTGCTGAGCTGACAGTGTCCAGCAGGTCCGTCATCAGTCATTACATAATAAATATATCTACCTGTCCGGCTGCAGTACTAGTGTGATATAATATATATTGATTTCATCTCATTATCATCCAGTCTATATTAGCAGCAGACACAGTACGGTAGTCCACGGCTGTAGCTACCTCTGTGTCGGCAGTCGCTCGTCCATCCATAATTGTATACCACCTACCCGTGGTTTTTTTTTTCTTTCTTCTTTATACATACTACTATAGTAGCTTACTGTAGCAGTCTGCGGTGCTGCTGAGCTGACAGTGTCCAGCAGGTCCGTCATCAGTCATTACATAATAAATATATCTACCTGTCCGGCTGCAGTACTAGTGTGATATAATATATATTGATTTCATCTCATTATCATCCAGTCTATATTAGCAGCAGACACAGTACGGTAGTCCACGGCTGTAGCTACCTCTGTGTCGGCAGTCGCTCGTCCATCCATAATTGTATGCCACCTACCCGTGGTTTTTTTTTTCTTTCTTCTTTATACATACTACTATAGTAGCTTACTGTTGCAGTCTGCGGTGCTGCTGAGCTGACAGTGTCCAGCAGGTCCGTCATCAGTCATTACATAATAAATATATATACCTGTCCGGCTGCAGTACTAGTGTGATATAATATATATTGATTTCATCTCATTATCATCCAGTCTATATTAGCAGCAGACACAGTACGGTAGTCCACGGCTGTAGCTACCTCTGTGTCGGCAGTCGCTCGTCCATCCATAATTGTATACCACCTACCCGTGGTTTTTTTTTTCTTTCTTCTTTATACATACTACTATAGTAGCTTACTGTAGCAGTCTGCGGTGCTGCTGAGCTGACAGTGTCCAGCAGGTCCGTCATCAGTCATTACATAATAAATATATCTACCTGTCCGGCTGCAGTACTAGTGTGATATAATATATATTGATTTCATCTCATTATCATCCAGTCTATATTAGCAGCAGACACAGTACGGTAGTCCACGGCTGTAGCTACCTCTGTGTCGGCAGTCGCTCGTCCATCCATAATTGTATACCACCTACCCGTGGTTTTTTTTTTCTTTCTTCTATATACATACTACTATAGTAGCTTACTGTAGCAGTCTGCGGTGCTGCTGAGCTGACAGTGTCCAGCAGGTCCGTCATCAGTCATTACATAATAAATATATATACCTGTCCGGCTGCAGTACTAGTGTGATATAATATATATTGATTTCATCTCATTATCATCCAGTCTATATTAGCAGCAGACACAGTACGGTAGTCCACGGCTGTAGCTACCTCTGTGTCGGCAGTCGCTCGTCCATCCATAATTGTATACCACCTACCCGTGTTTTTTCTTTTTCTTTCTTCTTTATACATACTACTATAGTAGCTTACTGTAGCAGTCTGCGGTGCTGCTGAGCTGACAGTGTCCAGCAGGTCCGTCATCAGTCATTACATAATAAATATATCTACCTGTCCGGCTGCAGTACTAGTGTGATATAATATATATTGATTTCATCTCATTATCATCCAGTCTATATTAGCAGCAGACACAGTACGGTAGTCCACGGCTGTAGCTACCTCTGTGTCGGCAGTCGCTCGTCCATCCATAATTGTATACCACCTACCCGTGGTTTTTTTTTTCCTTTCTTCTTTATACATACTACTATAGTAGCTTAGTGTAGCAGTCTGCGGTGCTGCTGAGCTGACAGTGTCCAGCAGGTCCATCATCAGTCATTACATAATAAATATATCTACCTGTCCGGCTGCAGTACTAGTGTGATATAATATATATTGATTTCATCTCATTATCATCCAGTCTATATTAGCAGCAGACACAGTACGGTAGTCCACGGCTGTAGCTACCTCTGTGTCGGCAGTCGCTCGTCCATCCATAATTGTATACCACCTACCCGTGGTTTTTTTTTCTTTCTTCTTTATACATACTACTATAGTAGCTTACTGTAGCAGTCTGCGGTGCTGCTGAGCTGACAGTGTCCAGCAGGTCCGTCATCAGTCATTACATAATAAATATATCTACCTGTCCGGCTGCAGTACTAGTGTGATATAATATATATTGATTTCATCTCATTATCATCCAGTCTATATTAGCAGCAGACACATTACGGTAGTCCACGGCTGTAGCTACCTCTGTGTCGGCAGTCGCTCGTCCATCCATAATTGTATACCACCTACCCGTGGTTTTTTTCTTCTTCTTTCTTCTTTATACATACTACTATAGTAGCTTACTGTAGCAGTCTGCGGTGCTGCTGAGCTGACAGTGTCCAGCAGGTCCGTCATCAGTCATTACATAATAAATATATCTACCTGTCCGGCTGCAGTACTAGTGTGATATAATATATATTGATTTCATCTCATTATCATCCAGTCTATATTAGCAGCAGACACAGTACGGTAGTCCACGGCTGTAGCTACCTCTGTGTCGGCAGTCGCTCGTCCATCCATAATTGTATACCACCTACAGATGTAGCCACCTTTATCTTGACTGTTTCTCCGCCGAGACGGGCGTTTAGCCACGCTAAGGCGATAGCTGAGTTTAATCACAGGCAGGCGCGTTGAGACGATCTAGATACTCATCATGCATTACACATCTCCACCACTGTGTGGCTAATGCTCCACTAATCCAGTACTTTCGATCGTACAGTATAGCGGCGGATTGATCTACAGCTCTGGCAATACTGTAGGCGTAACGGGAGGCGGTGGAAAAAGTATGGAGTACAGTACTGTATGTGTATGGAGACGCAACTACAGTAATTGTGTAAAAGGAAGAATGTACAGTACAATGTATAAACACCGTGCTTTTAAAATATATGAGCGTCTGAGTTCGCTAATGCATAATGGGAATGGAGGACTAGCAGAAGGCGGAGGAAAACACCGTGCTTTACAAATGCGAGCGTCCGAGTCCTCTAAGGCATAAACCAACAGCAATGGGGCGGGGGCCGGGCGCTGTTTGCAGTACTTTCACACATGAAATTAGAAATCTCTCATGAGGCATCGTGGGCTAGGGGTGAAGGCTCCCACCTCCCTCACTGGGGGTCCAGGGTTCGAGACATGATGTGCTTTCTTTCTTTTTTTTTTTTTTTTCTGTAATAATGCACTGTATTATTTTATTTACATTGTAAGACAGTCAATGGAAGGATGCACACAGGTTTCACATAAATCAAAGTACATCTGCAGGAGCGATTCTTTACGCTAAATGCACCCAAACAGCGTGAATGAAATGAGTGTATTCTGACGCTACCAACTAAGCAAAACAGTACTGTAGATCTTCAGCGTTTGTGCATTGCACAGGACCTGAATTTCCTCCCTGTGCAGGCCCCCAGGGGGGAAGGGCGATGGGGGTAGGGGGGAGACGATGGAAAATACTGTGCCTTTGAAATGCAATTACAGTACATGAGCGTCCGAGTACACTACGGCATACTGTAAACCAACACCAATGGGAAGGAAGTGCCAACCTTATTTTTAATGTGTTCCCGTGACATTCACTTTAACATTTTTTTTTTTCTCTCCAATACAGTACATCCAATGGAAGGATGCACACAGGTTTCACATAAATCAAAGTACATCTGCAGGAGCGATTCTTTACGCTAAATGCAACCTACAGTACGGTACTGTAAGTGAGCAAAATAGTACTACAGTGGGCGTTTGTGTATTGCACATGACCTGCATTCCCTCCCTGTCTACTGCATGATCTGTGCAGGCTCCCATGGGGGAAGGGCAACAGGCTAGCAGGAGGCGGAGGAAAACACCGTGCTTTACAAATGCGAGCGTCCGAGTCCTCTAAGGCATAAACCAACAGCAATGGGGCGAGGGCCGGGCGCTGTTTGCAGTACTTTCACACATGAAATTAGAAATCTCTCATGAGGCATCGTGGGCTAGGGGTGAAGGCTCCCACCTCCCTCACTGGGGGTCCAGGGTTCGAGACATGATGTGCTTTCTTTCTTTTTTTTTTTTTTTTCTGTAATAATGCACTGTATTATTTTATTTACATTGTAAGACAGTCAATGGAAGGATGCACACAGGTTTCACATAAATCAAAGTACATCTGCAGGAGCGATTCTTTACGCTAAATGCACCCAAACAGCGTGAATGAAATGAGTGTATTCTGACGCTACCAACTAAGCAAAACAGTACTGTAGATCTTCAGCGTTTGTGCATTGCACAGGACCTGAATTTCCTCCCTGTGCAGGCCCCCAGGGGGGAAGGGCGATGGGGGTAGGGGGGAGACGATGGAAAATACTGTGCCTTTGAAATGCAATTACAGTACATGAGCGTCCGAGTACACTACGGCATACTGTAAACCAACACCAATGGGAAGGAAGTGCCAACCTTATTTTTAATGTGTTCCCGTGACATTCACTTTAACATTTTTTTTTTTCTCTCCAATACAGTACATCCAATGGAAGGATGCACACAGGTTTCACATAAATCAAAGTACATCTGCAGGAGCGATTCTTTACGCTAAATGCAACCTACAGTACGGTACTGTAAGTGAGCAAAATAGTACTACAGTGGGCGTTTGTGTATTGCACATGACCTGCATTCCCTCCCTGTCTACTGCATGATCTGTGCAGGCTCCCATGGGGGAAGGGCAACAGGCTAGCAGGAGGCGGAGGAAAACACCGTGCTTTACAAATGCGAGCGTCCGAGTCCTCTAAGGCATAAACCAACAGCAATGGGGCGAGGGCCGGGCGCTGTTTGCAGTACTTTCACACATGAAATTAGAAATCTCTCATGAGGCATCGTGGGCTAGGGGTGAAGGCTCCCACCTCCCTCACTGGGGGTCCAGGGTTCGAGACATGATGTGCTTTCTTTCTTTTTTTTTTTTTTTTCTGTAATAATGCACTGTATTATTTTATTTACATTGTAAGACAGTCAATGGAAGGATGCACACAGGTTTCACATAAATCAAAGTACATCTGCAGGAGCGATTCTTTACGCTAAATGCACCCAAACAGCGTGAATGAAATGAGTGTATTCTGACGCTACCAACTAAGCAAAACAGTACTGTAGATCTTCAGCGTTTGTGCATTGCACAGGACCTGAATTTCCTCCCTGTGCAGGCCCCCAGGGGGGAAGGGCGATGGGGGTAGGGGGGAGACGATGGAAAATACTGTGCCTTTGAAATGCAATTACAGTACATGAGCGTCCGAGTACACTACGGCATACTGTAAACCAACACCAATGGGAAGGAAGTGCCAACCTTATTTTTAATGTGTTCCCGTGACATTCACTTTAACATTTTTTTTTTTCTCTCCAATACAGTACATCCAATGGAAGGATGCACACAGGTTTCACATAAATCAAAGTACATCTGCAGGAGCGATTCTTTACGCTAAATGCAACCTACAGTACGGTACTGTAAGTGAGCAAAATAGTACTACAGTGGGCGTTTGTGTATTGCACATGACCTGCATTCCCTCCCTGTCTACTGCATGATCTGTGCAGGCTCCCATGGGGGAAGGGCAACAGGCTAGCAGGAGGCGGAGGAAAACACCGTGCTTTACAAATGCGAGCGTCCGAGTCCTCTAAGGCATAAACCAACAGCAATGGGGCGAGGGCCGGGCGCTGTTTGCAGTACTTTCACACATGAAATTAGAAATCTCTCATGAGGCATTGTGGGCTAGGGGTGAAGGCTCCCACCTCCCTCACTGGGGGTCCAGGGTTCGAGACATGATGTGCTTTCTTTCTTTTTTTTTTTTTTTTCTGTAATAATGCACTGTATTATTTTATTTACATTGTAAGACAGTCAATGGAAGGATGCACACAGGTTTCACATAAATCAAAGTACATCTGCAGGAGCGATTCTTTACGCTAAATGCACCCAAACAGCGTGAATGAAATGAGTGTATTCTGACGCTACCAACTAAGCAAAACAGTACTGTAGATCTTCAGCGTTTGTGCATTGCACAGGACCTGAATTTCCTCCCTGTGCAGGCCCCCAGGGGGGAAGGGCGATGGGGGTAGGGGGGAGACGATGGAAAATACTGTGCCTTTGAAATGCAATTACAGTACATGAGCGTCCGAGTACACTACGGCATACTGTAAACCAACACCAATGGGAAGGAAGTGCCAACCTTATTTTTAATGTGTTCCCGTGACATTCACTTTAACATTTTTTTTTTTCTCTCCAATACAGTACATCCAATGGAAGGATGCACACAGGTTTCACATAAATCAAAGTACATCTGCAGGAGCGATTCTTTACGCTAAATGCAACCTACAGTACGGTACTGTAAGTGAGCAAAATAGTACTACAGTGGGCGTTTGTGTATTGCACATGACCTGCATTCCCTCCCTGTCTACTGCATGATCTGTGCAGGCTCCCATGGGGGAAGGGCAACAGGCTAGCAGGAGGCGGAGGAAAACACCGTGCTTTACAAATGCGAGCGTCCGAGTCCTCTAAGGCATAAACCAACAGCAATGGGGCGAGGGCCGGGCGCTGTTTGCAGTACTTTCACACATGAAATTAGAAATCTCTCATGAGGCATCGTGGGCTAGGGGTGAAGGCTCCCACCTCCCTCACTGGGGGTCCAGGGTTCGAGACATGATGTGCTTTCTTTCTTTTTTTTTTTTTTTTCTGTAATAATGCACTGTATTATTTTATTTACATTGTAAGACAGTCAATGGAAGGATGCACACAGGTTTCACATAAATCAAAGTACATCTGCAGGAGCGATTCTTTACGCTAAATGCACCCAAACAGCGTGAATGAAATGAGTGTATTCTGACGCTACCAACTAAGCAAAACAGTACTGTAGATCTTCAGCGTTTGTGCATTGCACAGGACCTGAATTTCCTCCCTGTGCAGGCCCCCAGGGGGGAAGGGCGATGGGGGTAGGGGGGAGACGATGGAAAATACTGTGCCTTTGAAATGCAATTACAGTACATGAGCGTCCGAGTACACTACGGCATACTGTAAACCAACACCAATGGGAAGGAAGTGCCAACCTTATTTTTAATGTGTTCCCGTGACATTCACTTTAACATTTTTTTTTTTCTCTCCAATACAGTACATCCAATGGAAGGATGCACACAGGTTTCACATAAATCAAAGTACATCTGCAGGAGCGATTCTTTACGCTAAATGCAACCTACAGTACGGTACTGTAAGTGAGCAAAATAGTACTACAGTGGGCGTTTGTGTATTGCACATGACCTGCATTCCCTCCCTGTCTACTGCATGATCTGTGCAGGCTCCCATGGGGGAAGGGCAACAGGCTAGCAGGAGGCAGAGGAAAACACCGTGCTTTACAAATGCGAGCGTCCGAGTCCTCTAAGGCATAAACCAACAGCAATGGGGCGAGGGCCGGGCGCTGTTTGCAGTACTTTCACACATGAAATTAGAAATCTCTCATGAGGCATCGTGGGCTAGGGGTGAAGGCTCCCACCTCCCTCACTGGGGGTCCAGGGTTCGAGACATGATGTGCTTTCTTTCTTTTTTTTTTTTTTTCTGTAATAATGCACTGTATTATTTTATTTACATTGTAAGACAGTCAATGGAAGGATGCACACAGGTTTCACATAAATCAAAGTACATCTGCAGGAGCGATTCTTTACGCTAAATGCACCCAAACAGCGTGAATGAAATGAGTGTATTCTGACGGACTGTGCATCTTCGGTATTTGTGTATAGCATAAGACCTGTGAAGGCTCCCAGGAGGGAAGGGCGTAGGGCAAGACAGTGGAAAATACTGTGGTCAAAGAAAGGGCATATTTAAAACTAAGGGAAACTGTCACAAAGTACAGTAACTACAGTACTGTACGTTGAATGCCTGGAACGCACGACGTCTGAGACGCACGACGTCTGAGACGCACGACGTCTGGATCGCTCATTGAGCATAAGCATGGCTGCTGTACGTGACCGTCCCTATGCTCTGGGTGAGCTGCGTCTCCTCGTTCGCTGGCGGGACAGAACTCTCGCCAGCAACGAGGAGAAAGTTAGAGCATATAGGAGGGCAAGTAGGGCTATCCTCCAGACCTACAACCGGAGGAGAACGGTGAGGTCTCTCCAGAGGAGATGGAGCGACCTCGTGAGGAGGACCCCACGACGCCTGCAGGCCATAAGGGATTGTAAGTACAGTACATTACTGTAGATTACTGTACTTTAAGTTACTGTAGTTACAGGTACAGTACATTATAGCAGGGGCTGCTGTAGCAGCAGGTATCCGGTCTATACAGCACTGTACAGTATTTGTGGTAAACAAATGGTTAAACAAGGACCAAACATTAACCCGGGTCAAAAGGTCAATTTGTTTTTTTGCGTCGACCTAGATGGTGCGGCTTTTGAAATTGGTTGACACCAGTTACTGTAGGTTGACATGGTCGTTAAGTTGACATGGAAAAAGATCGACATGCGTTTTACAAAAACAATTGTTATTTTTTTAAACTTGTGTATATACAGTCGTTCTTTACAATCCAGGTGGTCTACGATTGTGCAGTGTACAGTATCATGCAGTGTACAGTATATGCAATGTATCACAGTGTATCGTGCTGCGTAATTGCAGCGTGTCATGCAGTGTACATTCAGTATATGGTATTGTGCAGTGAGTGTAATACATAGTGAATCACATCGTGCAGCAGAGCCGGCCTTAGGCATAGGCAAACTACAGTAGGCAAATGCCTAGGGCATTTGCTATGCTTAGGGGCACCAGCAGCTTCTGCTGATTAAAATGATATGCGGCATGCCTATATTTTGCGTGACTGCGGCTGTATCTGTACCTGGCTAGGGCCAGCACTGTCGTGCAGTGTACTGTATACACATGTGGTAATTGCAGTTTTTTGTGTAGTGTACATTGTATCATATTTTGCAGGGAAATGTGCAGTTTGTCATATCACGCAGTGCATACACTATGCAGTCGTGCAGTGCATTGTGTGGTTTAATTGCAGTGTGTCGTGCAGTGTGCCGAAATTTGTGTTCAGATAGTACAGTGTTCTAAGGGATGTTACTTTGCAGAAATTATTCTAAGGGATGTTACAGTGGCTAATGTGTTCTGACGTGCATTACTCTTGCATAAGGTTCATGACTGGCAGATCTCTACTTTGTGACGTAATGTGGATATACTACTGCACTACTGTGACGTACAGTACAGTAACGTGAATAAGGTGCTCTACTGTGTGACACAACGTGAATCAAGGACAGTACTGTGACGTGAATAACGGTGCTCTACTGTGTGACACAACGTGAATCAAGGACAGTACTGTGACGTGAATACGGTGCTCTACTGTGTGACACAACGTGAATCAAGGACAGTACTGTGACGTGAATACGGTGCTCTACTGTGTGACACAACGTGAATCAAGGACAGTACTGTGACGTGAATAAACTGCACTACTGTGACATGACGTGAATAAGATGAATTCAGGTGAGTACTGCATCATCTGTCATGAAATCAATTTGTAATGTAATGAACAGTACTGAGATGGTTAAGGGTGGGAGGGCTGCATGCTGATGTGTGTCATAATGTTTATAAGGGCAATGCTTATGTGTGTTACAATGTCTATAAAGGTAGTGTTCTGTCTAATACCCTGGACCTACTGTACTGTAGCGATACTGTAAGTGTACTGTATGTCACATTTAGAAATGTGCCCCTTAAGTTTTGAAGACAGTACAGTACACTATGCCCTCCTGAGTGATTAGGTGCAGGGTACTAGAATGAACAATTCCATTTATTGTGATGTCATAAAGATGCTGTCAATGTTGAATTTCATTGGCTGTACAGTATGCTGCCATTATACTGTATATATATTTTTACAGGGCTGGTAGCACGACGTCACAGGAGGCGGGACAGGCGCCGCCAAGCTGGTAAGTATTGTCAAATACAGTAGTGTACAGTACATAGTGATTTCTATAGTCCCAACCCCCTGTCCTGACCATCACAGATAACTCGCTGCAATCCGTTAATGTTAAGAATGTCTGTTTACAAAACTAAATGTAAATATTAAACACAAAGTATAAATAACATTGTAGATAGCTGAATACCCGTGCTTCGCTACGGGATGAGGATGGTAAATTCCAGTGATAGTTGTTTGTTAATTTACGTTTGTTGGCGATCTAGTATATAGTACTGTATACTTTAAGCATACTGTATCTTGCTTCTCTGATGCAGATTGTTTATTGGCCGGACCCCTTTTTGGTCCTGGATACTGTACAGTACATGTTTCAAATTGACAGCTTCACTTACAGTACTGTTATTTTTTTTCCCACAGTACCACCACCACCACCACCACCACCACCACCACCACCACCTGCTGCGCTGCCAGGTATTGTGTAACGAGAATTCTGGTGCTACTGTCATCGTTGTTACACTACTGTACATGTGTCCTGGATACTGTACAGTACATGTTTCAAATTGATAGCTTCACTTACAGTACTGTTATTTTTTTTCCCACAGTACCAACAACACCACCACCACCACCACCTGCTGCGCTGCCAGGTATTGTGTAACGAGAATTCTGGTGTGACTGTCATCGTTACACTACTGTACATGTGTCCTGGATACTGTACAGTACATGTTTCCAATTGACAGCTTCACTTACAGTACTGTTATTTTTTTTCCCACAGTACCAACACCACCACCACCACCACCACCACCTGCTGCGCTGCCAGGTATTGTGTAACGAGAATTCTGGTGCTACTGTCATCGTTGTTACACTACTGTACATGTGTCCTGGATACTGTACAGTACATGTTTCAAATTGACAGCTTCACTTACAGTACTGTTATTTTTTTTCCCACAGTACCAACAACACCACCACCACCACCACCTGCTGCGCTGCCAGGTATTGTGTAACGAGAATTCTGGTGTGACTGTCATCGTTACACTACTGTACATGTGTCCTGGATACTGTACAGTACATGTTTCCAATTGACAGCTTCACTTACAGTACTGTTATTTTTTTTCCCACAGTACCAACAACACCACCACCACCACCACCACCACCTGCTGCGCTGCCAGGTATTGTGTAACGAGAATTCTGGTGTGACTGTCATCGTTACACTACTGTACATGTGTCCTGGATACTGTACAGTACATGTTTCCAATTGACAGCTTCACTTACAGTACTGTTATTTTTTTTCCCACAGTACCAACACCACCACCACCACCACCACCACCACCACCTGCTGCGCTGCCAGGTATTGTGTAACGAGAATTCTGGTGCTACTGTCATCGTTGTTACACTACTGTACATGTGTCCTGGATACTGTACAGTACATGTTTCAAATTGACAGCTTCACTTACAGTACTGTTATTTTTTTTCCCACAGTACCAACAACACCACCACCACCACCACCTGCTGCGCTGCCAGGTATTGTGTAACGAGAATTCTGGTGTGACTGTCATCGTTACACTACTGTACATGTGTCCTGGATACTGTACAGTACATGTTTCCAATTGACAGCTTCACTTACAGTACTGTTATTTTTTTTCCCACAGTACCAACAACACCACCACCACCACCACCACCACCTGCTGCGCTGCCAGGTATTGTGTAACGAGAATTCTGGTGTGACTGTCATCGTTGTTACACTACTGTACATGTGTCCTGGATACTGTATAGTACATGTTACAAATTGACAGCTTCACTTACAGCACTGTTGTTTTTTCTCACAGTACCACCACCACCACCACCACCACCAACACCGTCTGACCAGCAGAGCTCTGGAAGTGGTAATCATTATTTTTGTTACAGACACACTAGTTTCCTACAGTATTACTGTAATTTTTTTATTTTACAATACTTGTTATCTTGTACACACAGACCGCCTCGTTATTGATACCGAGGAGGAGGAAATGGGGGAGCCTTCAGGCCAGCCTGGTAAGAATTGTAATCTACTGTACAGTACTCTACATTCTACATTCATTGATTTATTAACAGTACCAATGGCTTGGGTTTGCGTGACCAGTGGTCAGGATTCCAGCAGTCAAGTGACCGACAGCGGTATCCTGATTGCAGAAATCCCATTGACTTTTCTTTTTGTTTTTTTTATATTCAACACAGATGTCACTTACGTGGACTCTGAGTCGTCGGAGGAGCCGCCACAGTATAGTAAGTACAGTAGGATTTTCTCAAGCCCATTCTTAAAAGTATTGACCAAGTCCACTTTTATTACTTTTCAGGCAGGGAATTCCAAACATGTACTGTACAGTATTTCCCTCACTGTGAAGACCCCTTTTCGCCTCTGTGTGCGAAATCGCCTCTCCTCCAACACGAGTTAAATACAGGCACAGTACAGTACTGTATGTCCCCTACCACTGGACAGTCATTCTGCTCCTACTGTATTATGAATATATCTCTGCCTCCTGTAGCACTGTACTACTGTGCAATTTTGTAGTAACTGTACTCTACTGTATTTTGTTTATAATATTTTTTTATTTTCCACTCAGTAATTATTGACAGTGATGAGGAAGGGGAGAAAAAGCCCTCTCCCCAACTTGGTAAGTAAACTAAAGTATTGTACTGTACTGTACATTGTGTTAAACCAATGGGTTGGGTTTGCATGACCAGCAGGGTGATCCTGATGCATCCTGATTGCAGCAATCCCAACAGGGTGAGGTACGGTATCCTAACCCTCCTCCACTACCCCCTGATTCTGGCCTCGACATTCTCGTCTCTGTGTGCGAAATCTACTCTCCTCCTCCAATTCCTGACTGAATTTTTGCTTTACTGTATTCAACACAGAATACAAAAGTATATTTCATGGAATTTTTGCTTTCACAGGCCCTACACTGTCACAGGCGGTGGCGGAGGACTCTATGTCCATCACCTCACTGCACCCATTAAGTAAGTCCAGTCCGGTACATCTTGCCTCTGTAGAGCCAGTTTGAGCAAGGAGAGATTGATTGCTTCTTTTTTTGGTGGGGGCCCAAACCAACCAGTCATTTCAGCCACAGTCGTGTGGCAGACCCTGTTTATATAACATAAGGGTGGTTGGGAGGGCCCAATCACAATTCCATCTTGCACCTCTTTTTTTATTTATTTATCTTTGCATCATGTGATGTTTGGGGAAAATTGTTATAAGTGACATCCTGTCTGCCACTGCACTGCCACTCCTAAATGGGCCAGGTGTTTGTGCCGGCCACTTGGGTCGCTTAGCTTAGTCATCCAGTGACCTCGGTGAAAATTTTAGGACTACAAATAATATTGTGAGGTGTTCAGAATAGACTGGAAATGAGTGGAAATTATGGTCATTGAGGTTAATAACACTATACAGTAGGATCAAAAATACCCCCAAATTCTACGATTTAAGCTGTTTTTGAGAGGTTTTTGAAAAAAAGCACCAGGATCCAAAACAAGTCCGAATCCAAAAGCAAACACAATAGGACACGAGGATGTGCACGGAGACTGGAGGGGGGCGAGGTTCAGGGGGAATTTTAAGAAAAATTACTTCACAGAAAGTGCAGTGGACAAGTGGAATAGCCTCCCATCAGAGGTGATAGAGCCTAAAACAGTAGAGCTACAGTATTTAAACATGCATGGAAGAGACATACATAAGGATATCCTTACAAAGAAATAAGGATCAAATAAGGTTTGATGTAAAAAAAAGGTTAAAAAAAAGAGGCAGATTAGATGGCCAAAGTGGTTCTTACAGTATTTGTCATCAAATTCTATGTTTCTGTATGCAGACCCTCCAACATGACCCGCCGCACTGCTCTGTTTCTAGACTTCCCTCTTAATTTATGATTTCCATCACCTGTGTTGAACTAGTTATATGATAAGAAAGCTGTTTCTTCACAGGTGATGGCAATAATAAATTAAGAGGGAAGTCCAGAACCAGAGCATTTTGTACCTAGTGGGGCGGGTCATGTTGGAGGGTATGTGTATTTCCTGGAATGAACCTTTTTTTTTTTCACATTAATGTTTTTTTTCACAGGCCCTACACTGGAACAGGCCATGGAGGAGGAGGAGGATGATGATGATGATGATGCTGCTGCATTTAGTGGTAAGAATTATTACTGACATTGATCTGATGCCATCAGAGTAGCACTTTTCATCAGATTTTTCTGGCAAATGCGTAGAAATCGGATGAAAATTGTTTTTGTTTGAACTGGTGATATTGCCCATACAGTAGCAACCGATCACATCCCACATTAACATTTACAGTATCTAGTTACACTTACAGACGATAATACAGTACAGTAGGTAATATTTGATTGGTTGCTACTGTATGGACAACATCCTGTTCTAAAAAAAACACCCATCTTACTCAATTTCTCTCTCTCTCTCTCTCTCTCTCTCTCTCTCTCTCTCTCTCACCCCTTGTCACTGTCTCTCCATTCATCTCTCTAGATACTGTCAGTGATGAATTTCCCATTAGGCACGAGAGGCACGTACTGTACCTAGTGGCGGCATCTGTTTGGGGGCCTCAGTTGGATGCTTACAGTATGCTAATACTGTCATCCCAAAAATTACCACTACAGTAACTGCTAAATATTTTAAGTGTACTGTACAATATGCACATACAGTACTGTACAGTATACATAATTCAAAAGAAAAAAGAGTTGCTACCTTATTCTAGTCATAATCACCGGCATACGGGTCACTCACAAATTTTCTGATGGTCTCGGTGGGGTCCCTTGGAATCACCATGCCTGTCACAAGCATACCTTTTTTTACCCACCTGACACTGGGCCTGGACACTAGTGTACTATTACTATACTTTTTACTGTATACTGTATCTTATAATATTCTTCTCTTTTACCCACAGACGACGAGCCAGAATACATTTTTGGTAAATATACTGTACAGTAGCAATAGTTGGTACTGTAATTACAGTATTTTTTTTCTCCAACATTATTTTAAGTCAAACTGATATGACTAACTGTATTTTATCTTTTTACAGTCCGTCGCCAACCAGTGGAGGAGACACCTGGTAATAAAATATAAATACATAATGCACTGTACTGTATTCTAACTTACTGTAACATGTATAACACTGAGCTGATCATCTTCACACCCTCTGACATAACCTTACAGTACATACAGTACTTTCTCTCTTTTTTCACCCTCTTCACTCCACAAATGCATGCTGCCTTTCCTGACTACTGATATAATAGTGTGCAGAGCGTAGCGAGGCACCGTGCCCACCGCATGGCGAGCGAAGCAAGCATAACGAGAATAAGAGACACTATTGCATGATATGTTGTGAATAAAGTTGCAGTACTGTGTGGCGTCATTTCAGATTGGGGAATTACTGTGTGTCCATGTGCCTTCCCAGCAAGAACATGCACCGTTTTGGGATGCACACCGAATGTGCACACTGTTGCTATTTTAAACATACAGTACTGTAGGTTGGAGGAGCACCAAAATGAGGACTGCTATGGTTGAGGGGTGATGGTGCTGGGAAAGGGGTACAGGATCAGAGGCGGAAATAGCGTCTGTGCAAGGGGGCAGCATCCAAAAACTTGACTAGGGAATCATAATATTTATGGCTGGCTCTGAGTACAGTCCACTATTATTGATAGTACTCCCTACAACACCACCTACAGTACTGTAACCCTCTTTTTTCTGAAGCGGTCATGAAATGTCATGACTGCTAATACATACAGTAAATGTCTACAGTATTTGTACTGTGGTGTTTTATTCCTTTGACAATTTGTTTATGACCTATTGAAGCTAAACTCTTGTACAGTACTTTATATTTTGAATACCAGCAATACAGTATAATACTGTACCTACAGTATACAGTAATAATTGTATAGTATTTGAATGTGACTAAATGTTTTTTTTTCTCCAATATAGTGCCAATGATTTATGGGGGCCCCAGACAGGGGCAAGATAGGTGGGCTGGCCCAGAAGCGGGCAGGCAGCAGCCCACTTATACAAGAGGTAAACTAAAGCAATGTTTAAATTACCTCGACAGCATACAGTAGTGTTTGATTTACTGTACTGACAATACAGTACTGTACATTGTAAATAACAAGATTGTCTAATATAGAGTAAAGTACTGTATTGCCATTACTACACTGTAAAGTATTCAGTATTTGTTTTGTAATACTGTCCTTTTTTTCCCACAGAACAGTTGCAGCGTGCCGTTCTGCTCCTGCGGGTGGTGGTCCACCTCTTAGTGGACCACTTTTTTAATTTGTTGTTAAGATCATTTTAAATTTTTTTTTTTTTTTTTAATAAATGTTTGTTATTGTACTCCATTGTATAGTATCTTTTTCTACTGTATAAGATAGGCATACTGTACACCATACAATTATCTGGCAGATAATCTGCAAGATCTGGCTGTTTGTAATGAAATTCTCTCGTAATTTAGCTGTGGTGTACCTCCTGAGTGTGCTGGCGTGCTTTCTGTCCAGTTTGGGGTGATTTGGAGCAAGTTTGGTCGGCCATCTGGCCGACATGTGCTGTCGACTGTTTGGCAAACATGTGTTTTCCCTCCAGCATGTGTGTGTCAGGCATTTTGTGTGTGTCAGGCATTTTGTGTGTGTCAGGCATTTTATGTGTGTCAGGCATTGCTGTGTGGTTCCACAAATGTTAGTGTGTCAAAGTGCTGACCACTGACACCACTATTTCACTTTGGACCGCATGCCTTTTGTGGAACCACACAGCCCAGCATGACTTATTGCTGGGCTGTGTGGTTCCACAAATGTTAGCGTGTCAAAGTGCTGACCACTGACACCACTATTTCACTTTGGACCGCATGCCTTTTGTGGAACCACACAGCCCAGCATGACTTATTGCTGGGCTGTGTGGTTCCACAAATGTTAGCGTGTCAAAGTGCTGACCACTGACACCACTATTTCACTTTGGACCGCATGCCTTTTGTGGAACCACACAGCCCAGCATGACTTATTGCTGGGCTGTGTGGTTCCACAAATTTTCTTGGAAAACAAATGAACATGAGTGTCTTTACTTTAATACTTTTTTTTTTTTTTCCCCACAGATATCTATATACACAAGAAAAGAATGTAACGAAGAACAAACTACTTTTTTGTTTTAATTAACTTTCAAACTTTATTTAAAAAAAAACACCTTTTTTTTCTTCAATAAACTTTTAAAAATAGAAGTTTCCTGTGGTTTTTATTAAAATATGAAATGCAAGATGCCTAACCAAGTTGTTTTACATACAGTATACCACTCTTAATTGAATTCCCATCATACAGTACAGTAGTACTAATTTATACAGTACAGGAAGTTGGGAATACAAACATTGGAAACCACGTCATGTTTATTTTAAGAAACACTTTATTTACGGACAAAATCATTTGGAACATGTAACATCACACATACTGTACTGTATTGTAATAAAGCCAACATCACACATACTGTACGGTACTTTAATCAAAAGGTAACAGCACAAATACAGTAACAATATCAACTTTAACATTTTTATAATTTATTTTTTTGTGGTGGTGGTGCGGGGTAATGGTTTTTGTACTTTATTTTTAGGTTTTGCTTTTTTGAATTATTTTTCGTTTTTGTCTTTTGCTTTTTAACACTGTCGCATACGGACACCAGAATAGAGGACTGACAACAGCAGCCCCTGGATGGAAACGCAGCCCAAGGCCCCAGATGGACACAGCACAATGGACTCGGCTGCTACTGGATAGATACAGCAGCGCCCAAAAAATCAACAGGAATAAAAGGGGCAACTTGTAACAGGCCCTTACATTACCAGGAATGTGGTGAGCCAAGTTCATGCACTCCCCTTTGAGTAACCAAGCTGCTCCAAGTGGATTCAGCACAGTGCATGCAGCCCCAGAAAATGTACAGGTCATACAGGTACATTGACACAATTTTTTAGCTTCAGCTGTGTGAAGCTGATGTGCTGAAGCTAGGAGGTAGGTAATGATCTGGTTTCATCATAGTCGAGCTTCCAAGTCATTTTCCTCTTCGTTCTCAGCACAGAGTTTATGGTATCCCTTATCTTCCTCTTTTCTGGATCACCAATCCTCACGCGGCGTTCACACCTAGCCATGATGTCATGTACCAGATTTTTGGGCAGCGGAAGTTTGCCCTTGGAACCATCAAAGCTCACACGATTGGCCCACGTCAAGTATTTGTCGTACCGTACATGGTGCTGGAACAGAGAATATGCATATTTCTGAATATGTCCATTTGAAGCTCTGTACAGATGGTCGTCCAGGGAAGTTGAGATGACAGCCAGGGCAATATTGTTCAGAGAGCCTCCGAATGTATTGCGAAGTGGCCTGTGAGCAGGTGTGCTGGTCATCATTGGTGTTCCTGGCAACAGCACACTTGAATCCAGGCCTCTGCGGTCGTCCAGCCCTCTGCGGTCGTCCAGGCCTCCTCTGCGGTCCTCCAGGCCTCCTCTGCGGTCCTCCAGGTCTCTTCTGCGGTCCTCCAGGTCTCTTCTGCGGTCCTCCAGGTCTCTTCTGCGGTCCTCCAGGCCTCCTCTGCGGTCGTCCAAGTCGCTGACTTCGTCCAGTCCGCTGCTGTGGTCCAGGCCTCCTCTGCGGTCCTCCAGGCCTCCTCTGCGGTCCTCCAGGCCTCCTCTGCGGTCCTCCAGGCCTCCTCTGCGGTCCTCCAGGCCTCCTCTGCGGTCCTCCAGGTCTCTTCTGCGGTCCTCCAGGCCTCCTCTGCGGTCCTCCAGGCCTCCTCTGCGGTCCTCCAGGCCTCCTCTGCGGTCCTCCAGGCCTCCTCTGCGGTCCTCCAGGTCTCTTCTGCGGTCCTCCAGGCCTCCTCTGCGGTCCTCCAGGCCTCCTCTGCGGTCCTCCAGGTTTCCTCTGCGGTCCTCCAGGCCTCTGTGGTCGTCCAGGCCTCCTCTGCGGTCGCCCAAGTCGCTGACTTCGTCCAGTCCGCTGCTGTGGTCCAGGCCTCTGCGGTCCTCCAGGTCTCTTCTGCGGTCCTCCAGGCCTCCTCTGCGGTCGTCCAAGTCGCTGACTTCGTCCAGTCCGCTGCTGCGGTCCCCCAGGCCTCCTCTACGGTCGTCCAGGCCTCCTCTGCGGTCGTCCAGGCCTCCTCTGCGGTCGTCCAGGCCTCCTCTGCAGTCGTCCAGGCCTCCTCTGCGGTCGCCCAAGTCGCTGACTTCGCCCAGTCCGCTGCTGTGGTCCAGGCCTCTGCGGTCCTCCAGGCCTCCTCTGCGGTCGTCCAAGTCGCTGACTTCGTCCAGTCCGCTGCTGCGGTCCCCCAGGCCTCCTCTACGGTCCCCCAGGCCTCCTCTGCGGTCGTCCAGGCCTCCTCTGCGGTCGTCCAGGCCTCCTCTGCGGTCGTCCAGGCCTCCTCTGCGGTCGTCCAGGCCTCCTCTGCGGTCCTCCAGGCCTCCTCTGCGGTCCTCCAGGCCTCCTCTGCGGTCCTCCAGGCCTCCTCTGCGGTCGTCCAAGTCGCTGACTTCGTCCAGTCCGCTGCTGCGGTCCCCCAGGCCTCCTCTACGGTCGTCCAGGCCTCCTCTGCGGTCGTCCAGGCCTCCTCTGCGGTCGTCCAGGCCTCCTCTGCGGTCGTCCAGGCCTCCTCTGCGGTCCTCCAGGTCTCTTCTGCGGTCCTCCAGGCCTCCTCTGCGGTCGTCCAAGTCGCTGACTTCGTCCAGTCCGCTGCTGCGGTCCCCCAGGCCTCCTCTGCGGTCGTCCAGGCCTCCTCTGCGGTCGTCCAGGCCTCCTCTGCGGTCGTCCAGGCCTCCTCTGCGGTCGTCCAGGCCTCCTCTGCGGTCCTCCAGGTCTCTTCTGCGGTCCTCCAGGCCTCCTCTGCGGTCGTCCAAGTCGCTGACTTCGTCCAGTCCGCTGCTGCGGTCCCCCAGGCCTCCTCTACGGTCGTCCAGGCCTCCTCTGCGGTCGTCCAGGCCTCCTCTGCGGTCGTCCAGGCCTCCTCTGCGGTCGTCCAGGCCTCCTCTGCGGTCGTCCAGGCCTCCTCTGCGGTCCTCCAGGCCTCCTCTGTGGTCGTCCATGCCGCTGACTTCGTCCAGTCCGCTGCGGTCCTCCAGGCCTCCTCTGCGGTCCTCCAGGCCTCCTCTGCGGTCCTCCAGGCCTCGGTCGTCCAGGCCGCTGACTTGAACCGCTTGGTGGTGTGTTGCAATGATGGTGCGGCAAACTCCAACTTGCCATTCTTCCCTCGTTTGTTCAATGACTTTCTTCATGGCTTCTACCATCTGTTCCTTTATGCCTTCTTTAAGGCCAGCCACATCGGTCTGCAGCTGATTGACCTGTCCACCAACTTCTGACTCCATATTGGTCACCTTACTGAGTAGCTCCTTTAGTAAAACAGGACAGGTACACTGGCAGTCCTGCACTTTGGTGTTCACATCTGTGAAATGCAACCTTCTTCGTGGTGAATGTGTCATGTCTTCTTGTCCAGGGGTGGCTACATGGTCCAAAAAAGAAGCTTCCTGATGCAGCGTGTTTGTCACGTCCTCTAGCACCGGTATTTCCAGATTCATTGGCTGAACACTGTGATCTGCAGGAGATGGAACAATTACATCATTTGCCACACCACATATCATCTCCAACGTATTATTCTTTGCCTTGGCATTTTTTCGTGGTTTCACCACATTTTCTTTCTGAGCCGCCTTGGCAGTTTTCTTCTTCTTTTGTGGGACTAATGCAGCAAGTTTCTGTGCCACTGATGGGTGGGTTTTGGCACTCCCGTAAAATCTGGTAGTCTGCATTCTTTGTCTTTTGTCTAAAAATATAAAAACCACAATAAGAAAACATGTAAAGCACAGCATGCTAAAAATAGCAAACAACTGTACATTTTCAAATAAAGTGCACAACAGTAAAGTGCAAATACTGTACAGTATTTGCCTTTTTTCCCTGTGCCTCCCAACAAGAACCTCTGCAGGAGGGACAGAATGCTCTGTTACGGACTTCAGTTTAAATATACAGTATGATTACCATCACCTGTGCGAACAACTATACTGTACAGTAGTTACTGTATTTGATAAGATAGGTGTTTCACCACAAGTGATAGCAATCATTCAGTACTACTGCACATACCTGTAGTACACCGGGATAAGCAAGGTCTATGTACATTACGTTATACCGAGCTGGATCGCTTAGCAACCTGACAAAATGGCCACCGACCGTGAACTCCCAGCACGTGGCAGCGCTTGGATATGGAGTGAGATACAGTATGGTACAGTCCAGGGGCAATGCTGAAGGAGCGTCACAATCCCCTAGCTCAATTACTAGAGCCATCTTAACAGCAGTGTGGGCCCCTGGACACAGCAATGCACTGGGGCCCCTACCCACTCACCAGCGGAAGGGGTGGGGGGAGCTATCAGCGGCAGCTTTGATGCTCCGCGGGGGATAGGGGGGGTTCTATCTTTCGCTCAGTATGTACAGTAGGACCTGGAGAAATAATTTCTGCTAATTATTCCTTTACTGCACAGATGGGGCAGGAAGGAGAACACTAAACTGTAGAAGGGGGCATTGTGCTGAATGAAGGGGCCCTGGTACATGACTTCCAGGGTGGTAGGGGGTGTTTAATACACAGGGGAGGAGTGGATAATGGAGTGGGCTTAATATTAGTGTTATGGACTGCAATTAGTTTCCTGTATGAAACAGATACAGTACAGTAAATAACCCTCCTTGGAAGTGCATGGGCCCTGTGAGACTTACAGTAGTGTACAGCATAAGGGTCGACTGACATGATGTACAAGCATTACATACAGTACATGTCAGTACTGTATGTAAATTCTTCAATTATTGCCTAACAACAATGCTGCTTACTGTATATTAAATACTGTAGGCCTAGAAATGTGCATCTCAATATAGTAGTTAAAAACACAGGGGCCTATGTGGATAAGCGAGTTCTATGCACACTAAAAATGGCCACCGACCGTGAACCCCCAGCACGTGGCAGCGCTCGTATATGTAGTGAGATACAGTATGGCATACATTTCACAGTTCAGGGGGCAATGCTGAAGGAGCGTCACAATCCCCTAGCTCAATTACATTGGGATAAGCGAGGTCTATGCACATTACGGTATACCGAGCTGGATCGCTTAGCAACCTGACAACATGGCCGCCGACCGTGAACTCCCAGCACGTGGCAGCGCTCGGATATGTAGTGAGATACAATATGGCATACATTTCACAGTTCAGGGGGCAATGCTGAAGGAGCGTCACAATCCCCTAGCTCAATTACATTGGGATAAGCGAGGTCTATGCACATTACGGTATACCGAGCTGGATCGCTTAGCAACCTGACAACATGGCCGCCGACCGTGAACTCCCAGCACGTGGCAGCGCTCGGATATGTAGTGAGATACAATATGGCATACATTTCACAGTTCAGGGGGCAATGCTGAAGGAGCGTCACAATCCCCTAGCTCAATTACATTGGGATAAGCGAGGTCTATGCACATTACGGTATACCGAGCTGGATCGCTTAGCAACCTGACAAAATGGCCGCCGACCGTGAACTCCCAGCACGTGGCAGCGCTCGGATATGGAGTGAGATACAATATGGCATACATTTCACAGTTCAGGGGGCAATGCTGAAGGAGCGTCACAATCCCCTAGCTCAATTACATTGGGATAAGCGAGGTCTATGCACATTACGGTATACCGAGCTGGATCGCTTAGCAACCTGACAACATGGCCGCCGACCGTGAACTCCCAGCACGTGGCAGCGCTCGGATATGTAGTGAGATACAATATGGCATACATTTCACAGTTCAGGGGGCAATGCTGAAGGAGCGTCACAATCCCCTAGCTCAATTACATTGGGATAAGCGAGGTCTATGCACATTACGGTATACCGAGCTGGATCGCTTAGCAACCTGACAAAATGGCCGCCGACCGTGAACTCCCAGCACGTGGCAGCGCTCGGATATGTAGTGAGATACAATATGGCATACATTTCACAGTTCAGGGGGCAATGCTGAAGGAGCATCACAATCCCCTAGCTCAATTACATTGGGATAAGCGAGGTCTATGCACATTACGGTATACCGAGCTGGATCGCTTAGCAACCTGACAAAATGGCCGCCGACCGTGAACTCCCAGCACGTGGCAGCGCTCGGATATGGAGTGAGAGATGGTATACATTTTAAAATACACCGGGATAAGTTGTACAGGCCATGGAGCAATGCACAGGGACATTCATCATTTACGTACAGTATATAAATAATTGTAAACCGTAAATGAAAGAATTACCGGTCAAATACTGTATGACGAAACTGTGTCAATGAGCTGGAACAGTATGGCCTGTGAAGAAGTTTTCGAAGGCAGAAACGGAGAGCAAATTATCAGGAGATTTCTGAAAGGTCGGAGAAGATCCACACAGCAAGTCTGCCTACGAGGAAACAGATTTGCAAAGTGGGTAGCGGGCGGTGACTGAGACGCTCTTTTATTCACATTCAAAAGTACAGTATGCTCTGTGATTGGTGTAAGGATGAATGCGCCTATATTGGCACCAATCACAGCGGTAAGAATTCCTTTTGTGTGAATGTGAATAAAAGAGCGTCTCAGTCACCGCCCCGCTACCCACTTTGCAAAGCTGTTTCCTCGTAAGCAGACTTGCTGTGTGGATCTTCTCCGACCTTTCAGAAATCTCCTGATAATTTGCTCTCCGTTTCTGCCTTCGAAAACTTCTTCACAGGCCATACTGTTCCAGCTCATTGACACAGTTTCGTCATACAGTATTTGACCGGTAATTCTTTCATTTACGGTTTACAATTATTTATATACTGTACGTAAATGATGAATGTCCCTGTGCATTGCTCCATGGCCTATACAACTTATCCCGGTGTATTTTAAAATGTATACCATCTCTCACTCCATATCCGAGCGCTGCCACGTGCTGGGAGTTCACGGTCGGCGGCCATTTTGTCAGGTTGCTAAGCGATCCAGCTCGGTATACCGTAATGTGCATAGACCTCGCTTATCCCAATGTAATTGAGCTAGGGGATTGTGACGCTCCTTCAGCATTGCCCCCTGAACTGTGAAATGTATGCCATATTGTATCTCACTACATATCCGAGCGCTGCCACGTGCTGGGAGTTCACGGTCGGCGGCCATGTTGTCAGGTTGCTAAGCGATCCAGCTCGGTATACCGTAATGTGCATAGACCTCGCTTATCCCAATGTAATTGAGCTAGGGGATTGTGACGCTCCTTCAGCATTGCCCCCTGAACTGTGAAATGTATGCCATGTTGTATCTCACTACATATCCGAGCGCTGCCACGTGCTGGGAGTTCACGGTCGGCGGCCATTTTGTCAGGTTGCTAAGCGATCCAGCTCGGTATACCGTAATGTGCATAGACCTCGCTTATCCCAATGTAATTGAGCTAGGGGATTGTGACGCTCCTTCAGCATTGCCCCCTGAACTGTGAAATGTATGCCATACTGTATCTCACTACATATACGAGCGCTGCCACGTGCTGGGGGTTCACGGTCGGTGGCCATTTTTAGTGTGCATAGAACTCGCTTATCCACATAGGCCCCTGTGTTTTTAACTACTATATTGAGATGCACATTTCTAGGCCTACAGTATTTAATATACAGTAAGCAGCATTGTTGTTAGGCAATAATTGAAGAATTTACATACAGTACTGACATGTACTGTATGTAATGCTTGTACATCATGTCAGTCGACCCTTATGCTGTACACTACTGTAAGTCTCACAGGGCCCATGCACTTCCAAGGAGGGTTATTTACTGTACTGTATCTGTTTCATACAGGAAACTAATTGCAGTCCATAACACTGAAGTTGTATTTTCAGTACTGTACAGTATACAATACTTAAATTTGAACATCAGGTACTGGATAGTAAACATGTACAGTATTAACTTCTATCATAAAACTCTTATGCATTTTCAGATGTGTAAATTTTAGACTACAGTATTCACAAATGTTTTCTCTCCATACAGGAATTATAGTTGGACAACATGCCAGTAACTATCAACAAAACGATGAGCAAGATAATCGCCAACATGAAAAAAGAAAATAAAACCATCAAAGAGATCCATGCATGGCTCAAGGAAAGTGGCATTATAGTCACTTTAGAAACGGTGCGCTATCATGCATTCGAGAGAACAACGCCCAGATTTGTATTTCCTACAAAATGCACATGGTACGTACTGTACACTACTGTAATGTTTAAATGACTTGCTTTATACCATAAACAATTTTTTTGAAATAAAATAAAAACTTCATCAATTGTAACTGTGATTGTGCTGTTCATGAATTCATATTTTTCATACTGTATTGTACTGTAGGAGAGTGCAACAAATTGTGGAGGAACTAACTCGTGAGGATGATGAGCGTACTGCTCTGCAAATAAAACGAATTCTCCATTCCAAGTATGACCTGGACATATCGGCCACCAGCATCAGAAGGATGCAACGGAAAATGGGATGGACCTTTGGCGCAACAAGGTAAAATACTGAAAGCAGTATAAACCATACAGTAAATGCACTGTTAATAATCCCTTGATACGTGATATAATAATGCCATAAATCATTATACAGAGTGTGTACTTTATACTATATACAGTATGTGTGTGTGTATATACTGTATATATTCTATCCCAAAAGAGATACCTACTGTATAGGCACTCAGAGACAGCAATGAAGCATTGCCGGCTTATTGTGATGATTACATACTGTATACTGTGTGTGTGTGTTTGTGTGTATGTACAGTATGTATATATATATTACTCTGTATGTAACTTAATGTACTGTATGTACAGTTTAATGTATACAGTAGGTATATAATACAGTATACTGCACATACAGTCTACTGTATATACAGTAATCTGTAAATCTGTAATTTCATAACTGTATCTGATTTCATTATTTTTGGCTCTTCACAGGATATCTCCAATGATAAGAGATGTGAATAAAGAAAAGAGAGTGGAACAGGCACGGCGATGGATTGAGAGTGGTGAAACATTTGATGATGTCATTTTCACAGATGAATCGTCTGTTGCCCTTGAGCGGTTCTCCAGAATGTCATTCAGGAAACGTAACCATATCTCTTTAAAACCACGCCCAAAGCATCCATTGAAAGTCCATGTATGGGGAGGCATATCACGATTAGGAGCTGGTCCCCTATTATTTTTCGAAGGTACAGTACTATACTTTATTCTGTGCCTGTGTTCTGTAAAAATACATGTTGTACTGTAGAGTACGTGTAACTGCACAATAAAAGGAGTTGCTTATTAATGAACAACATTTTTTGATTTCTGTAGGAATCATGGATAAGAAATATTTCCAAGAAACAATAGTAGAGAAATGTATGGTGCCATTTGTGAATAAATATTACCCAACTCACCATAGGATATTCCAAGACAATGATCCTAAACACTCCGCCTCAGCCAAATTTATGGAAGAGAAAGGTATGAATTGGGAACGCACACCACCAGAGTGAGTATTCTTTCAACAGTGTACAAGTAAAATTTTGGATAGCACTCTAGTACTGTAAAAAAAATTTTTGTTTAATAAACAGTACAATATTGTATGTTTAATTTTCTCTATTTACTGTAATGTAATTAATTTTTTCTATACGCTTTTTTTTTATTTTTATATAGATCACCAGACATGAACCCAATCGAATTAGTGTGGGCTCAATTGAAGAGGTACGTTAGGAGTGTTGCAAAGCCAACAACAAAACAGCAACTGGTGGATGGGATAAAGAAATTTTGGCTAGAAGTACTCACACCTGAACATTGTAATAATTATATAAATCACCTGTATAAAGTATTACCTGTTGTAGTTGAAAGAAATGGTCAAGCCACAAATATGTAGTTCTGTATTTTCTGTTTAAAATTTTAAATTGGTGCATTATTAAAAAAAATGATAAAATTGCCTTTGTCTGATTATTGCATAAACTAATGTAGAATATTATACAGTAGTAATGTTATTGATGTGTACTGTATGAACAGTTATTTTCAGTTTTATAAGTCCTGAATAAGAGTACTGTACATTTTGATCAGTGCAGTACATGGAATCGGATGTTGTAATACTTTATTTTTACATTAATATTGATGTTTTTCCAATAAATATTCAATTTTACAGTATGGTACGGTACAGTAAATGAGGGTACCTGTACAGTATGATACGTCATTATGGGGGAGAAATACTGTATCCACTAAATGTACAGTAAAATGTTTTTTTCTTATTACAAACACACAAATGCATCTCAGATGGAAATATGCTATACACAGCAGACAGCTTATGGTGACAGAACTTCCCTACTGTATCCCCACCCATAGTCGTGGTATATTTTAGATTGCCTAATGAGACACTCCTGCAGCATTGCCAATGATTCATGTAAAACCTGTGTGCAAACAGTATCTGTATTGAATGCAAAGTACAGTAAGAGTACAGTATACAGTATTATCAGAGCCAAACCTGACCAACATGATGCCCTAGGCTAGATTTTGGCTGATGCCCTCTTGCACAGATGCTACGTAGTTCCGCCTCTAACCCTGCACCCCTTTCCCAGCACCATCACCCATTTTGGCGCTCCTACCCCCTATAATCTAAATAAGAACAATGTGCACATTTAGTGCCAGCCCAAAACAGTGTACAGTATGTTCTTGCTGGGAAGGGGCATGGTAACACAATAATACCCGAAGATGAAATGACACAACACAGTACTGCAACTTTATTCACATTATATCATGCAGTGGTGTCTCTTATTCTCATGACATCATATCATAGTACCACATTACTCCTAACAGTAATGCCCCTTATTCACATTACACCCCACCACATTCATCTTTATTTACATTAGACCACAGGTTCTCAAACTCAGTCCTCAGGACCCCACACAGTGCAGGTTTTGCAGGTCTCACAGAATCACAAGTGAAAAAATTAGCTCCACCTACTGTATGGACCTTCTAAAATGTGTCAGTTAGTAATGAATACATCTGTGCACTTGCTGGTTTACCTGCAAAACATGCACTGTGTGGGGTCCTGAGGACCAAGTTTGAGAACCACTGCATTAGACCATGCAGTAGTGCCCTTTCCTTATGTTACACCAGAAAATATTGTAGTACACCTTATACACATACAGTACAGTAATGCCACACATTAGTAATGCATTTCATATTTAAATTTTCTGATTTAATTTCATAGAGCCGCAGTCACTCACAGAATATAGGCATGTACTGTAGCATCTCATTTTATTCTGCAGAAGCTGATTATTCCCGTTTGGCTAGTTTGCCGCCTCTGTACAGTATATCACAATAGAAAAAAGTTATAGTGTCAGTGAAAAAAGCACCTCATGACAGATACTGTACACAAGCTCATGTCTAAATACTGTATACTGTAAGCAGTGACATTAAGGGGTACAGTACTGTATATGCAATTGCAGTCGAATTCCGGAAGGAATACGGAAAAAATGGACACGGGATCCCCCATCTTTTTAGAACCAGCACCGGGCTCTGCGCCTGGTCCTGGTGCAAAAAATAAGGGGGACAAAAAAAGCGTAGGGGTTCCCCATATTTTTTGAATCAGCACTGGGCTCCACTAGCTGGACAGATAATGCACAGCCGGGGGAGACTTTTATACCGGTCCCTGCGGCCATGGAATTAAATACCCAACTAGTCACACCTGGCCGGAGTACCCTGGAGGAGTGGGGGCCACTTAAATCAAGGGGACCCCCCTCCAGCCACTCGATTATCTCTATCACCCCTGTGTATTGTAGCTAGGGGATTGTGACGCTCCTTCAGCATTGCCCCGTAGCCTGCAAAATCTGTGCTGTTATTTGCTCCATAGCTGAGTGCCTCCTAGGAGCTACTGTAGGAGTCACAGGCGGTAGCCATTTCAATTGAGTCTGCCCTGCTATAGAATTGTACAGGTATGTGTACATTACCGTACGGTGCATAGAACCTTTACAGTAGAAACTCTCCTGCAGCTTTGGCCTGCTTTACTGTATGTACTGTAAAACTTGTGTTTTGTCAGTTTGCTATGCGACCGAGCCCGGTGTAACGTACAGTACTGTAATGTGCATAGACCTCGCTTACAGTATCTCTGTGTATTTTGGCTAGGGGATTGTGACGCTCCTTCAGCATCGCCCCGTAGCCTGCACAGCTTATGCCATTTCTCATTCCATACCCAACTGCTGCATGCCACGAGGTGGGGGTTCAGGAGGTGGGGGTTCATGGGTAGTGGTCGTTTTGACAGTGTGCTATGCGATTGAGTCCGGTGTACCGTAATACTGTATGCAATCCTACAGTGGCTTATCCCTCCCCTGTGTATTTTGGCTAGGGGATTGTGACGCTCCTTCAGCATTGCCCCATAACCTGCACAAGGGTTCAGGGGCGGCGGCCATTTTGCCAGTGTGCTACAGTATGTCATCGAGTCCGGTGTACCATAATATGCATACTGTGTATTTTAGCTAGGGGATTGTGACGCTCCTTCAGCATTGCCCCATAGTCTGTACAATCTGGACTATTACTTGCTCCGTAGCCTAGGGCCTCTGTGGGGCAAGGAGTCATAGGTGGTAGCCATTTCTATTCAGTCTGCCCAGCTACAGAATTGTATGTGTACTGTGTACGGAGCATAGTACCTTAACCTGCATAGAACCTGCACATTATGGTACACCGGACTCGATCGCATAGAACCGCTCATGCAGCTACTGTATGCCCTGGTTTACAGTATGTGAATAAAAAAAATAATAAAGTGTCTGAAAAAAACTACAGTAACATGCATTCGTACTTAAGGAATCGAACCCTGGACTCTGAGTATAGGAAGCGAAACACTTCACCACTTCGCCGCAGACAAATGTATAAATCCGTTGGTTTTGATTATGCTGTAATGGCTACGGGATTAGGACGATAACATACTGTAGAAAATTCCTAATCTTGAGAGGCAATAGTGAACTTGTAACACACATCCATTTGCGACAGTGTACACTACTGGTTTTACAGTACTGTGTTTTGTCTGCGGGACTTGGACGCTCACATACAGTATTCATAAAGTATTGTAGATGGATCATATACTGTATGCTGTACTACTGTATTTGCGTCGGTGTCGTACTGTATATACAGTACTGTATTAAATAATGCAGCGTAATGAGTACAGTATTTGCTGTATGCAGCGTAATGAGACGCCTTAGTAAAGTAGTCCTTATTATGTATGTCAGTATTGTATTTTACGGGAGACCACACGCATGCGCAGTGGTGATTGTAAAAAGCGACATCTGGTGGCTGATCGCAGGTATTACACGTAAAGGTAACGCCAAACGTCAAATGTCTGTCTCCGTGCGATTAGATAGCCTCTCTGTGGCTAGGCGCGCCTCGCTACGCCACAGTACGCTGCGTATGGTCGAACGGGACAACCGCCGCGGCCACTCAAGATAAAGGTGGCTACATCTGTACCCGTGGTTTTTTTTTTTCTTTCTTCTTTATACATACTACTATAGTAGCTTACTGTAGCAGTCTGCGGTGCTGCTGAGCTGACAGTGTCCAGCAGGTCCGTCATCAGTCATTACATAATAAATATATCTACCTGTCCGGCTGCAGTACTAGTGTGATATAATATATATTGATTTCATCTCATTATCATCCAGTCTATATTAGCAGCAGACACAGTACGGTAGTCCACGGCTGTAGCTACCTCTGTGTCGGCAGTCGCTCGTCCATCCATAATTGTATACCACCTACCCGTGGTTTTTTTTTCTTTCTTCTTTATACATACTACTATAGTAGCTTACTGTATCAGTCTGCGGTGCTGCTGAGCTGACAGTGTCCAGCAGGTCCGTCATCAGTCATTACATAATAAATATATCTACCTGTCCGGCTGCAGTACTAGTGTGATATAATATATATTGATTTCATCTCATTATCATCCAGTCTATATTAGCAGCAGACACAGTACGGTAGTCCACGGCTGTAGCTACCTCTGTGTCGGCAGTCGCTCGTCCATCCATAATTGTATACCACCTACCCGTGGTTTTTTTTTTCTTTCTTCTTTATACATACTACTATAGTAGCTTACTGTAGCAGTCTGCGGTGCTGCTGAGCTGACAGTGTCCAGCAGGTCCGTCATCAGTCATTACATAATAAATATATCTACCTGTCCGGCTGCAGTACTAGTGTGATATAATATATATTGATTTCATCTCATTATCATCCAGTCTATATTAGCAGCAGACACAGTACTGTAGTCCACGGCTGTAGCTACCTCTGTGTCGGCAGTCGCTCGTCCATCCATAATTGTATACCACCTACCCGTGGTTTTTTTCTTCTTCTTTCTTCTTTATACATACTACTATAGTAGCTTACTGTAGCAGTCTGCGGTGCTGCTGAGCTGACAGTGTCCAGCAGGTCCGTCATCAGTCATTACATAATAAATATATCTACCTGTCCGGCTGCAGTACTAGTGTGATATAATATATATTGATTTCATCTCATTATCATCCAGTCTATATTAGCAGCAGACACAGTACGGTAGTCCACGGCTGTAGCTACCTCTGTGTCGGCAGTCGCTCGTCCATCCATAATTGTATACCACCTACCCGTGGTTTTTTTTTTCTTTCTTCTTTATACATACTACTATAGTAGCTTACTGTAGCAGTCTGCGGTGCTGCTGAGCTGACAGTGTCCAGCAGGTCCGTCATCAGTCATTACATAATAAATATATCTACCTGTCCGGCTGCAGTACTAGTGTGATATAATATATATTGATTTCATCTCATTATCATCCAGTCTATATTAGCAGCAGACACAGTACGGTAGTCCACGGCTGTAGCTACCTCTGTGTCGGCAGTCGCTCGTCCATCCATAATTGTATACCACCTACCCGTGGTTTTTTTTTTCTTTCTTCTTTATACATACTACTATAGTAGCTTACTGTTGCAGTCTGCGGTGCTGCTGAGCTGACAGTGTCCAGCAGGTCCGTCATCAGTCATTACATAATAAATATATATACCTGTCCGGCTGCAGTACTAGTGTGATATAATATATATTGATTTCATCTCATTATCATCCAGTCTATATTAGCAGCAGACACAGTACGGTAGTCCACGGCTGTAGCTACCTCTGTGTCGGCAGTCGCTCGTCCATCCATAATTGTATACCACCTACCCGTGGTTTTTTTTTTCTTTCTTCTTTATACATACTACTATAGTAGCTTACTGTAACAGTCTGCGGTGCTGCTGAGCTGACAGTGTCCAGCAGGTCCGTCATCAGTCATTACATAATAAATATATCTACCTGTCCGGCTGCAGTACTAGTGTGATATAATATATATTGATTTCATCTCATTATCATCCAGTCTATATTAGCAGCAGACACAGTACTGTAGTCCACGGCTGTAGCTACCTCTGTGTCGGCAGTCGCTCGTCCATCCATAATTGTATACCACCTACCCGTGGTTTTTTTTTTCTTTCTTCTTTATACATACTACTATAGTAGCTTACTGTAGCAGTCTGCGGTGCTGCTGAGCTGACAGTGTCCAGCAGGTCCGTCATCAGTCATTACATAATAAATATATATACCTGTCCGGCTGCAGTACTAGTGTGATATAATATATATTGATTTCATCTCATTATCATCCAGTCTATATTAGCAGCAGACACAGTACGGTAGTCCACGGCTGTAGCTACCTCTGTGTCGGCAGTCGCTCGTCCATCCATAATTGTATACCACCTACCCGTGGTTTTTTTTTCTTTCTTCTTTATACATACTACTATAGTAGCTTACTGTAGCAGTCTGCGGTGCTGCTGAGCTGACAGTGTCCAGCAGGTCCGTCATCAGTCATTACATAATAAATATATCTACCTGTCCGGCTGCAGTACTAGTGTGATATAATATATATTGATTTCATCTCATTATCATCCAGTCTATATTAGCAGCAGACACAGTACGGTAGTCCACGGCTGTAACTACCTCTGTGTCGGCACTCGGCAGTCGTTCGTCCATCCATAATTGTATACCACCTACCCGTGGTTTTTTTTCTTTCTTCTTTATACATACTACTATAGTAGCTTACTGTAGCAGTCTGCGGTGCTGCTGAGCTGACAGTGTCCAGCAGGTCCGTCATCAGTCATTACATAATAAATATATCTACCTGTCTGGCTGCAGTACTAGTGTGATATAATATATATTGATTTCATCTCATTATCATCCAGTCTATATTAGCAGCAGACACAGTACGGTAGTCCACGGCTGTAGCTACCTCTGTGTCGGCACTCGGCAGTCGCTCGTCCATCCATAATTGTATACCACCTACCCGTGGTTTTTTTTCTTTCTTCTTTATACATACTACTATAGTAGCTTACTGTAGCAGTCTGCGGTGCTGCTGAGCTGACAGTGTCCAGCAGGTCCGTCATCAGTCATTACATAATAAATATATATACCTGTCCGGCTGCAGTACTAGTGTGATATAATATATATTGATTTCATCTCATTATCATCCAGTCTATATTAGCAGCAGACACAGTACGGTAGTCCACGGCTGTAGCTACCTCTGTGTCGGCAGTCGCTCGTCCATCCATAATTGTATACCACCTACCCGTGGTTTTTTTTTTCTTTCTTCTTTATACATACTACTATAGTAGCTTACTGTAACAGTCTGCGGTGCTGCTGAGCTGACAGTGTCCAGCAGGTCCGTCATCAGTCATTACATAATAAATATATCTACCTGTCCGGCTGCAGTACTAGTGTGATATAATATATATTGATTTCATCTCATTATCATCCAGTCTATATTAGCAGCAGACACAGTACTGTAGTCCACGGCTGTAGCTACCTCTGTGTCGGCAGTCGCTCGTCCATCCATAATTGTATACCACCTACCCGTGGTTTTTTTTTTCTTTCTTCTTTATACATACTACTATAGTAGCTTACTGTAGCAGTCTGCGGTGCTGCTGAGCTGACAGTGTCCAGCAGGTCCGTCATCAGTCATTACATAATAAATATATATACCTGTCCGGCTGCAGTACTAGTGTGATATAATATATATTGATTTCATCTCATTATCATCCAGTCTATATTAGCAGCAGACACAGTACGGTAGTCCACGGCTGTAGCTACCTCTGTGTCGGCAGTCGCTCGTCCATCCATAATTGTATACCACCTACCCGTGGTTTTTTTTTCTTTCTTCTTTATACATACTACTATAGTAGCTTACTGTAGCAGTCTGCGGTGCTGCTGAGCTGACAGTGTCCAGCAGGTCCGTCATCAGTCATTACATAATAAATATATCTACCTGTCCGGCTGCAGTACTAGTGTGATATAATATATATTGATTTCATCTCATTATCATCCAGTCTATATTAGCAGCAGACACAGTACGGTAGTCCACGGCTGTAGCTACCTCTGTGTCGGCAGTCGCTCGTTTATCCATAATTGTATACCACCTACCCGTGTTTTTTTTTTTGTCTTTCTTCTTTATACATACTACTATAGTAGCTTAGTGTAGCAGTCTGCGGTGCTGCTGAGCTGACAGTGTCCAGCAGGTCCGTCATCAGTCATTACATAATAAATATATCTACCTGTCCGGCTGCAGTACTAGTGTGATATAATATATATTGATTTCATCTCATTATCATCCAGTCTATATTAGCAGCAGACACAGTACGGTAGTCCACGGCTGTAGCTACCTCTGTGTCGGCAGTCGCTCGTCCATCCATAATTGTATACCACCTACCCGTGGTTTTTTTTTTCTTTCTTCTTTATACATACTACTATAGTAGATTACTGTAGCAGTCTGCGGTGCTGCTGAGCTGACAGTGTCCAGCAGGTCCGTCATCAGTCATTACATAATAAATATATCTACCTGTCCGGCTGCAGTTCTAGTGTGATATAATATATATTGATTTCATCTCATTATCATCCAGTCTATATTAGCAGCAGACACAGTACGGTAGTCCACGGCTGTAGCTACCTCTGTGTCGGCAGTCGCTCGTCCATCCATAATTGTATACCACCTACCCGTGGTTTTTTTTTCTTTCTTCTTTATACATACTACTATAGTAGCTTACTGTAGCAGTCTGCGGTGCTGCTGAGCTGACAGTGTCCAGCAGGTCCGTCATCAGTCATTACATAATAAATATATCTACCTGTCCGGCTGCAGTACTAGTGTGATATAATATATATTGATTTCATCTCATTATCATCCAGTCTATATTAGCAGCAGACACAGTACGGTAGTCCACGGCTGTAGCTACCTCTGTGTCGGCAGTCGCTCGTCCATCCATAATTGTATACCACCTACCCGTGGGTTTTTTTTCTTTCTTCTTTATACATACTACTATAGTAGCTTACTGTAGCAGTCTGCGGTGCTGCTGAGCTGACAGTGTCCAGCAGGTCCGTCATCAGTCATTACATTATAAATATATCTACCTGTCCGGCTGCAGTACTAGTGTGATATAATATATATTGATTTCATCTCATTATCATCCAGTCTATATTAGCAGCAGACACAGTACGGTAGTCCACGGCTGTAGCTACCTCTGTGTCGGCAGTCGCTCGTCCATCCATAATTGTATACCACCTACCCGTGGTTTTTTTTTTCTTTCTTCTTTATACATACTACTATAGTAGCTTACTGTAGCAGTCTGCAGTGCTGCTGAGCTGACAGTGTCCAGCAGGTCCGTCATCAGTCATTACATAATAAATATATCTACCTGTCCGGCTGCAGTACTAGTGTGATATAATATATATTGATTTCATCTCATTATCATCCAGTCTATATTAGCAGCAGACACAGTACGGTAGTCCACGGCTGTAGCTACCTCTGTGTCGGCAGTCGCTCGTCCATCCATAATTGTATACCACCTACCCGTGTTTTTTTTTTTCTTTCTTCTATATACATACTACTATAGTAGCTTACTGTAGCAGTCTGCGGTGCTGCTGAGCTGACAGTGTCCAGCAGGTCCGTCATCAGTCATTACATAATAAATATATATACCTGTCCGGCTGCAGTACTAGTGTGATATAATATATATTGATTTCATCTCATTATCATCCAGTCTATATTAGCAGCAGACACAGTACGGTAGTCCACGGCTGTAGCTACCTCTGTGTCGGCAGTCGCTCGTCCATCCATAATTGTATACCACCTACCCGTGTTTTTTTTTTTCTTTCTTCTTTATACATACTACTATAGTAGCTTACTGTAGCAGTCTGCGGTGCTGCTGAGCTGACAGTGTCCAGCAGGTCCGTCATCAGTCATTACATAATAAATATATCTACCTGTCCGGCTGCAGTACTAGTGTGATATAATATATATTGATTTCATCTCATTATCATCCAGTCTATATTAGCAGCAGACACAGTACGGTAGTCCACGGCTGTAGCTACCTCTGTGTCGGCAGTCGCTCGTCCATCCATAATTGTATACCACCTACCCGTGTTTTTTTTTTTCTTTCTTCTATATACATACTACTATAGTAGCTTACTGTAGCAGTCTGCGGTGCTGCTGAGCTGACAGTGTCCAGCAGGTCCGTCATCAGTCATTACATAATAAATATATATACCTGTCCGGCTGCAGTACTAGTGTGATATAATATATATTGATTTCATCTCATTATCATCCAGTCTATATTAGCAGCAGACACAGTACGGTAGTCCACGGCTGTAGCTACCTCTGTGTCGGCAGTCGCTCGTCCATCCATAATTGTATACCACCTACCCGTGTTTTTTTCTTTTCTTTCTTCTTTATACATACTACTATAGTAGCTTACTGTAGCAGTCTGCGGTGCTGCTGAGCTGACAGTGTCCAGCAGGTCCGTCATCAGTCATTACATAATAAATATATCTACCTGTCCGGCTGCAGTACTAGTGTGATATAATATATATTGATTTCATCTCATTATCATCCAGTCTATATTAGCAGCAGACACAGTACGGTAGTCCACGGCTGTAGCTACCTCTGTGTCGGCAGTCGCTCGTCCATCCATAATTGTATACCACCTACCCGTGGTTTTTTTTTTCTTTCTTCTTTATACATACTACTATAGTAGCTTACTGTAGCAGTCTGCGGTGCTGCTGAGCTGACAGTGTCCAGCAGGTCCGTCATCAGTCATTACATAATAAATATATCTACCTGTCCGGCTGCAGTACTAGTGTGATATAATATATATTGATTTCATCTCATTATCATCCAGTCTATATTAGCAGCAGACACAGTACGGTAGTCCACGGCTGTAGCTACCTCTGTGTCGGCAGTCGCTCGTCCATCCATAATTGTATACCACCTACCTGTGGTTTTTTTTTTCTTTCTTCTTTATACATACTACTATAGTAGCTTACTGTAGCAGTTTGCGGTGCTGCTGAGCTGACAGTGTCCAGCAGGTCCGTCATCAGTCATTACATAATAAATATATATACCTGTCCGGCTGCAGTACTAGTGTGATATAATATATATTGATTTCATCTCATTATCATCCAGTCTATATTAGCAGCAGACACAGTACGGTAGTCCACGGCTGTAGCTACCTCTGTGTCGGCAGTCGCTCGTCCATCCATAATTGTATACCACCTACCCGTGTTTTTTTTTTTCTTTCTTCTTTATACATACTACTATAGTAGCTTACTGTAGCAGTCTACGGTGCTGCTGAGCTGACAGTGTCCAGCAGGTCCGTCATCAGTCATTACATAATAAATATATCTACCTGTCCGGCTGCAGTACTAGTGTGATATAATATATATTGATTTCATCTCATTATCATCCAGTCTATATTAGCAGCAGACACAGTACGGTAGTCCACGGCTGTAGCTACCTCTGTGTCGGCAGTCGCACGTCCATCCATAAGTATACTAGTATCCATCCATCTCCATTGTTTACCTGAGGTGCCTTTTAGTTGTGCCTATTAAAATATGGAGAACAAAAATGTTGAGGTTCCAAAATTAGGGAAAGATCAAGATCCACTTCCACCTCGTGCTGAAGCTGCTGCCACTAGTCATGGCCGAGACGATGAAATGCCAGCAACGTCGTCTGCCAAGGCCGATGCCCAATGTCATAGTACAGAGCATGTAAAATCCAAAACACCAAATATCAGTAAAAAAAGGACTCCAAAATCTAAAATAAAATTGTCGGAGGAGAAGCGTAAACTTGCCAATATGCCATTTACCACACGGAGTGGCAAGGAACGGCTGAGGCCCTGGCCTATGTTCATGGCTAGTGGTTCAGCTTCACATGAGGATGGAAGCACTCAGCCTCTCGCTAGAAAAATGAAAAGACTCAAGCTGGCAAAAGCAGTAGCACCGCAAAGAACTGTGCGTTCTTCGAAATCCCAAATCCACAAGGAGAGTCCAATTGTGTCGGTTGCGATGCCTGACCTTCCCAACACTGGACGTGAAGAGCATGCGCCTTCCACCATTTGCACGCCCCCTGCAAGTGCTGGAAGGAGCACCCGCAGTCCAGTTCCTGATATTTAGATTGAAGATGTCAGTGTTGAAGTACACCAGGATGAGGAGGATATGGGTGTTGCTGGCGCTGGGGAGGAAATTGACCAGGAGGATTCTGATGGTGAGGTGGTTTGTTTAAGTCAGGCACCCGGGGAGACATCTGTTGTCCGTGGGAGGAATATGGCCATTGACATGCCTGGTGAAAATACCAAAAATATCAGCTCTTCGGTGTGGAAGTATTTCAACAGAAATGCGGACAACAGGTGTCAAGCCGTGTGTTGCCTTTGTCAAGCTGTAATAAGTAGGGGTAAGGACGTTAACCACCTCGGAACATCCTCCCTTATACGTCACCTGCAGCGCATTCATAATAAGTCAGTGACAAGTTCAAAAACTTTGGGTGACAGTGGAAGCAGTCCACTGACCAGTAAATCCCTTCCTCTTGTAACCAAGCTCACGCAAACCACCCCACCAACTCCCTCAGTGTCAATTTCCTCCTTCCCCAGGAATGCCAATAGTCCTGCAGGCCATGTCACTGGCAATTCTGACGAGTCCTCTCCTGCCTGGGATTCCTCCGATGCATCCTTGCGTGTAACGCCTACTGCTGCTGGCGCTGCTGTTGTTGCTGCTGGGAGTCGATGGTCATCCCAGAGGGGAAGTCGTAAGCCCACTTGTACTACTTCCAGTAAGCAATTGACTGTCCAACAGTCCTTTGCGAGGAAGATGAAATATCACAGCAGTCATCCTGTTGCAAAGCGGATAACTGAGGCCTTGACAACTATGTTGGTGTTAGACGTGCGTCCGGTATCCGCCGTTAGTTCACAGGGAACTAGACAATTTCTTGAGGTAGTGTGCCCCCGTTACCAAATACCATCTAGGTTCCACTTCTCTAGGCAGGCGATACCGAGAATGTACACGGACGTCAGAAAAAGACTCACCAGTGTCCTAAAAAATGCAGTTGTACCCAATGTCCACTTAACCACGGACATGTGGACAAGTGGAGCAGGGCAGGGTCAGGACTATATGACTGTGACAGCCCACTGGGTAGATGTATGGACTCCCGCCGCAAGAACAGCAGCGGCGGCACCAGTAGCAGCATCTCGCAAACGCCAACTCTTTCCTAGGCAGGCTACGCTTTGTATCACCGGTTTCCAGAATACGCACACAGCTGAAAACCTCTTACGGCAACTGAGGAAGATCATCGCGGAATGGCTTACCCCAATTGGACTCTCCTGTGGATTTGTGGCATCGGACAACGCCAGCAATATTGTGTGTGCATTAAATATGGGCAAATTCCAGCACGTCCCATGTTTTGCACATACCTTGAATTTGGTGGTGCAGAATTTTTTAAAAAACGACAGGGGCGTGCAAGAGATGCTGTCGGTGGCCAGAAGAATTGCGGGACACTTTCGGCGTACAGGCACCACGTACAGAAGACTGGAGCAACACCAAAAACGCCTGAACCTGCCCTGCCATCATCTGAAGCAAGAAGTGGTAACGAGGTGGAATTCAACCCTATATATGCTTCAGAGGTTGGAGGAGCAGCAAAAGGCCATTCAAGCCTATACAATTCAGCACGATATAGGAGGTGGAATGCACCTGTCTCAAGCGCAGTGGAGAATGATTTCAACGTTGTGCAAGGTTCTGATGCCCTTTGAACTTGCCACACGTGAAGTCAGTTCAGACACTGCCAGCCTGAGTCAGGTCATTCCCCTCATCAGGCTTTTGCAGAAGAAGCTGGAGACATTGAAGGAGGAGCTAACACGGAGCGATTCCGCTAGGCATGTGGGACTTGTGGATGGAGCCCTTAATTCGCTTAACAAGGATTCACGGGTGGTCAATCTGTTGAAATTAGAGCACTACATTTTGGCCACCGTGCTCGATCCTAGATTTAAAACCTACCTTGGATCTCTCTTTCCGGCAGACACAAGTCTGCTGGGGTTCAAAGACCTGCTGGTGAGAAAATTGTCAAGTCAAGCGGAACGCGACCTGTCAACATCTCCTCCTTCACATTCTCCCGCAACTGGGGGTGCGAGGAAAAGGCTCAGAATTCCGAGCCCACCCGCTGGCGGTGATGCAGGGCAGTCTGGAGCGACTGCTGATGCTGACATCTGGTCCAGACTGAAGGACCTGACAACGATTACGGACATGTCGTCTACTGTCACTGCATATGATTCTCTCCCCATTGAAAGAATGGTGGAGGATTATATGAGTGACCGCATCCAAGTAGGCACGTCACACAGTCCGTACTTATACTGGCAGGAAAAAGAGGCAATTTGGAGGCCCTTGCACAAACTGGCTTTATTCTACCTAAGTTGCCCTCCCACAAGTGTGTACTCCGAAAGAGTGTTTAGTGCCGCCGCTCACCTTGTCAGCAATCGGCGTACGAGGTTACTTCCAGAAAATGTGGAGAAGATGATGTTCATTAAAATGAATTATAATCAATTCCTCCGTGGAGACATTGACCAGCAGCAATTGCCTCCACAAAGTACACAGGGAGCTGAGATGGTGGATTCCAGTGGGGACGAATTGATAATCTGTGAGGAGGGGGATGTACACGGTGATATATCGGAGGATGATGATGAGGTGGACATCTTGCCTCTGTAGAGCCAGTTTGTGCAAGGAGAGATTAATTGCTTCTTTTTTGGTGGGGGTCCAAACCAACCCGTCATTTCAGTCACAGTCGTGTGGCAGACCCTGTCACTGAAATGATGGGTTGGTTAAAGTGTGCATGTCCTGTTTATACAACATAAGGGTGGGTGGGAGGGCCTAAGGACAATTCCATCTTGCACCTCTTTTTTCTTTAATTTTTCTTTGCGTCATGTGCTGTTTGGGGAGTGTTTTTTGGAAGGGCCATCCTGCGTGACACTGCAGTGCCACTCCTAGATGGGCCCGGTGTTTGTGTCGGCCACTAGGGTCGCTTATCTTACTCACACAGCTACCTCATTGCGCCTCTTTTTTTCTTTGCGTCATGTGCTGTTTGGGGAGTGTTTTTTGGAAGGGCCATCCTGCGTGACACTGCAGTGCCACTCCTAGATGGGCCAGGTGTTTGTGTCGGCCACTAGGGTCGCTTATCTTACTCACACAGCTACCTCATTGCGCCTCTTTTTTTCTTTGCGTCATGTGCTGTTTGGGGAGTGTTTTTTGGAAGGGCCATCCTGCGTGACACTGCAGTGCCACTCCTAGATGGGCCAGGTGTTTGTGTCGGCCACTAGGGTCGCTTATCTTACTCACACAGCTACCTCATTGCGCCTCTTTTTTTCTTTGCGTCATGTGCTGTTTGGGGAGTGTTTTTTGGAAGGGCCATCCTGCGTGACACTGCAGTGCCACTCCTAGATGGGCCAGGTGTTTGTGTCGGCCACTAGGGTCGCTTATCTTACTCACACAGCTACCTCATTGCGCCTCTTTTTTTCTTTGCGTCATGTGCTGTTTGGGGAGTGTTTTTTGGAAGGGCCATCCTGCGTGACACTGCAGTGCCACTCCTGGATGGGCCAGGTGTTTGTGTCGGACACTAGGGTCGCTTATCTTACTCACACAGCTACCTCATTGTGCCTCTTTTTTTCTTTGCGTCATGTGCTGTTTGGGGAGTGTTTTTTGGAAGGGCCATCCTGCGTGACACTGCAATGCCACTCCTAGATGGGCCAGGTGTTTGTGTCGGCCACTAGGGTCGCTTATCTTACTCACACAGCTACCTCATTGCGCCTCTTTTTTTCTTTGCGTCATGTGCTGTTTGGGGAGTGTTTTTTGGAAGGGCCATCCTGCGTGACACTGCAATGCCACTCCTAGATGGGCCAGGTGTTTGTGTCGGCCACTAGGGTCGCTTATCTTACTCACACAGCTACCTCATTGCGCCTCTTTTTTTCTTTGCGTCATGTGCTGTTTGGGGAGTGTTTTTTGGAAGGGCCATCCTGCGTGACACTGCAGTGCCACTCCTAGATGGGCCAGGTGTTTGTGTCGGCCACTAGGGTCGCTTATCTTACTCACACAGCTACCTCATTGCGCCTCTTTTTTTCTTTGCGTCATGTGCTGTTTGGGGAGTGTTTTTTGGAAGGGCCATCCTGCGTGACACTGCAGTGCCACTCCTAGATGGGCCAGGTGTTTGTGTCGGCCACTAGGGTCGCTTATCTTACTCACACAGCTACCTCATTGCGCCTCTTTTTTTCTTTGCGTCATGTGCTGTTTGGGGAGTGTTTTTTGGAAGGGCCATCCTGCGTGACACTGCAGTGCCACTCCTAGATGGGCCAGGTGTTTGTGTCGGCCACTAGGGTCGCTTATCTTACTCACACAGCTACCTCATTGCGCCTCTTTTTTTCTTTGCGTCATGTGCTGTTTGGGGAGTGTTTTTTGGAAGGGCCATCCTGCGTGACACTGCAGTGCCACTCCTAGATGGGCCAGGTGTTTGTGTCGGCCACTAGGGTCGCTTATCTTACTCACACAGCTACCTCATTGCGCCTCTTTTTTTCTTTGCGTCATGTGCTGTTTGGGGAGTGTTTTTTGGAAGGGCCATCCTGCGTGACACTGCAGTGCCACTCCTAGATGGGCCAGGTGTTTGTGTCGGCCACTAGGGTCGCTTAGCTTAGTCATCCAGCGACCTCGGTGCAAATTTTAGGACTAAAAATAGTATTGTGAGGTGTGAGGTATTCAGAATAGACTGAAAATGAGTGGAAATTATGGTTTTTGAGGTTAATAATACTTTGGGATCAAAATGACCCCCAAATTCTATGATTTAAGCTGTTTTTTAGTGTTTTTTGAAAAAAAACACCCGAATCCAAAACACACCCGAATCCGACAAAAAAAATTCGGTGAGGTTTTGCCAAAACGCGGTCGAACCCAAAACACGGCCGCGGAACCGAACCCAAAACCAAAACACTAAACCCGAAAAATTTCAAGTGCACATCTCTAATTTAAAATGACAACCACTGTTTTGTATTGGTGAAACGGGTTCAGTGTGAAAGGTACCAAAACGGTAATGAAATGGTAATATACTGGTTACAACATGCGATGTGAAGGGGGTTTAACTGCTCAGACCCGTTTTAAGAACCGTTTAAAGAACCGTTTCAAAAGCAGGTTTTGCGATGTGAAAGCAGCATAAGTGATGCTGTGCAGTGTGTCAGATATGTGTTTTAGCTGAATTTGTCAAAACCAAGAATTAAGTTCTTCCAATAGGTCACATTAAGGGATTTCTATCAGAACAGATTTGTTAAATTCTGAATCTATAAAATACAGTAGATTTATTGACATCGTCAATGTTAAAGACACGCAGAGTAAATATTTAATGCAAGTGTTTGCCTAGTGGATGTGGGGGCTGATTCAGAGTTGGACACTATGGGCCTAATTCAGACCTGATCGCTGCTGTGCGTTTTTGCTCAGCGGGCAATCAGGTCTGAACTGCCGCAGTGCGCCGGTGCATGCCAGAGATGAGATCGTCATCTCTGCCCAGCGATTGCCTCTGCCTGATTGACAGGCAGAGGCGTTCGCTGGGCGGGAGGGGGCAGGCCGGCAGCACCGGGCCGCTGTTTTGGGGACACAGTCCGGGCAACGCATGCGTGCGGGGGGTGAGCCACGGCGGCTGCGTTACATCCCATGCAGCTGCTGCGACCCGGAGAGCGACTGATGGCTCCCTGCCAGTGCGCAGGAGCTGCGCTGGTAGGGAGCTAGTCTTCAGGTACAAAAGCATTGCCGCCGTGTGATGCTTTTGTACCTGTGCGGTGGGGGGAGGTCCAGACATGCGTGGCGGACTAGCTCTGTGCTGGGCGTCCCCCCGCATGTCAGGCTGGCTGATCATATCCATGCAAAATGTTTCACCTGGCGGGGACGCGCCTCGCTATCGCTGGCTGTGTACACACAGAGCAATATGCAGGCTCTTGTGAGAGGCGTGCATTATAAAGTGAGGCTTGGCTTATTAAGTGAGTTTGTAACAGCAGCAGGTGAGTTAGAATACAGCAACAGGTGAGTTTTAAAATACACCAAGTAACACACAAATTTGCAATAACATTCACATCTGATACAATGTTTGGCCTTGTGCAGTGCAATGGATGTAAAGCATTTGTTTGGAAAGAGGCAGCGTGGAGACTCAGCTGCTGTCCAATCTGTGAGCAATTTTCTCTGCTGAAGGAGGAGATAGCAAAACTGCATGCTGAGATTTGTAAGATGTCTGTGTCTTTGAAGCCTCCACTGCCTCAGAGAGCCACCAGAAGACATTCTGCCTGGACTACTGTGGGCTCTCAAGGGCAGAGGTTTCCAGAGGGACACAGACACCTCCCGCAAGCGGTGACACTGCAAAACTCGTATGCTACTCTTGCAGGGCTGGAAGATACAACTAATAGAGGCACTACAGAACAGGAGGATATGGGGACATCTACCAACCATAGGAACAGGAAATGGAACAGGAAAATTGAATCTCCAAAAAGGACTGCACTTCTTTTGGGAGATTCCATTATTAGAGGAATACATCTGGGAAATGCAAATGAAGTAGAGAAACAAGTAAGGTGCTTACCTGGAGCCACAGCTCCAAGGGATAAAGAGCGCATGCTAAGAATTGTGAAGGCAGCAAGAAAAGATGGGGAGGTGGATGTCATTGTCCACCTAGGGACAAATGACCTGGCAAATGCAGAACTCATTGCTGTAAAAGATGAATTTAGGAAGTTAGGGACTGCTCTGAAGCAGGTGGCAACCACTGTATCTTTTTCAGAAGTATTGCCAGTACACAGAGGGGAAGACAGAACTCATTGCATCAGAAACTTCAATGTTTGGCTAAGGACATGGTGCAATGAGGAGAGATTTGGATTTATAGGCCATAGTCACACCATCTGGCAAGATAGGAGCTTATACAAAAGTGACGGCCTGCACCCATCTTCAACGGGAACGAAAATACTAACTGAACAGTTTGGATACTTCATCAAGAGCTATTTAAACTAACAAAGGGGGGCAGTGAACCAAATAGGAATAAAGAAATCTGCTCCCCCAACACAGAGGTATTGTTTCTGCAGGCAAAGGGAATAGGAAGCATATCCACAGCAACAGAAGATAATTCAGATCAAAACCAAATAAAAATAGGCAGAGAGAAGAACACAGCTAGGAACAGAAAAAGCACAAACAAAACTCTAAAAGCTATGTGTGCAAATGCTAGGAGCTTAGGAAATAAAATCCCAGAACTAACTGCAATAATGACAAGGGATGATCTAGACATTGTGGCAATTACAGAGTCATGGTACAATGAAAATCATGACTGGGACATAGCTATACCGGGATATACTTTGTTTAGGAAGGACAGAATTGGAAAAATCGGGGGAGGGGTAGCAATGTATGTAAAAAATGCCATAAATACTACATTAATACAAAGTATTGAAGAAAAAACTGAGGCCCTTTGGGTGACCATAGAAACAGGGGAAAAGTTGATTATTCGTATTGGCGTGATATACAGGCCACCAGGTCAGGAAGAGGAACTTGACAAGAACCTATTGCAGGACATAACTAAAATGGCATTAAAAGGAGAGGTAATAATCATGGGAGACTTTAATCTTCCTGATGTAAACTGGGAGGTGTCTGTTGCTAGTTCCACTAGAAGTAGGAACATTTTAAATTCCCTTCAGGGAGCATCCCTCCACCAATTGGTGAGGGAGCCCACTCGGAAAGACGCAATATTAGACTTAATACTTACAAATGGAGACAGATTATCAGACGTAAAAGTGGGTGAAAACCTCGGATCCAGTGATCATCAAGCAGTATGGTTCAGCATTAAGACAGAGACTGACTCGTCCCATACAAAAACAAAGGTGTTGGATTTTAGGAAGGCTGATTTTGTAGGGATGGGAAAATGTGTAAGCGATTCTTTGGCAGAGTGGAGGAATTTGGAAACAGTGCAGGAGAGGTGGAAAACATTCAAATGTGCAATATTGAAGGCAACAGACCTTTGTATCAAAACTGTTAGGAAAAACACAAGGAAAAGGAAGCCAGTGTGGTTTGCAAAAGAAGTAGCAAATATTGTGAGAGCAAAAAAGATGGCTTTTAGGAAATATAAGCAGACACAAAATAATGAAGACAAAAAGATATATCTTGTTAGACAGAAGGAGACAAAGAAGGTAATCAGATGTGCAAAGGCACAAGCTGAGGAGAAAATGGCCCAGTCAGTGGGTAAAGGAGGCAAAACTTTTTTTAGGTATATAAGCGAAAAAAGAAAAACAAAAGGCGGAATTATAAAACTAAAGACGGACACTGGGAATCTTGTTGAGGGAGACAATTTAATAGCAGATCATCTTAATGATTATTTTTGCTCAGTATTTACTACTGAAAGAGAGGGGAAGGGGCCACAGTTAAGTTGCAGGGATATTCAGGAAAATGAAACAAGTACATTTACAGAGGAGAAGGTCCTAACAGAACTCTCAAAGCTGAAAGTGGACAAATCTATGGGGCCAGATGGGATACATCCAAGGATACTAAAAGAACTTAAAGAGGTGCTGGTAGCACCATTGACAGAATTATTCAACCAGTCATTAGCTACAGGAGAAATTCCAGGGGACTGGAAAAGAGCAAACGTAGTCCCACTGCACAAAAGTGGAAGCAAGGAAGAGGCAAACAACTACAGACCAGTGAGTCTTACATCAGTAGTAGGGAAATTGATGGAAACACTCTTAAAAGAAAGAGTTGTAGATCATCTCAAATCCGGCAATTTACTGGATCCCAAACAGCATGGATTCACTGGGGGAAGATCATGTCAAACAAATCTTATTGACTTTTTTGATTGTGTGACTAAAGTGATGGATAAAGGTGGAGCCATGGATATAGCTTATCTTGACTTTAGTAAGGCTTTTGACACAGTTCCACATCGCAGACTGCTAAATAAACTTGAAAGTTTGGGATTGGATATTAGGATTATTGAATGGATAAGATCTTGGTTGAAGGATAGAAAACAGAGAGTTGTGGTAAATGGAGTGCATTCACAGGAGGGAAATGTTACCAGTGGAGTACCCCAGGGATCTGTACTTGGACCAGTGCTTTTCAATATCTTTATTGGTGACATTGCAAATGGGATTAAAGGGAAAGTATGCCTTTTTGCAGATGACACAAAGGTATGCAACAGGGTAGACACACCAGGTGGGGTAAAACAAATGATTGAGGATCTAGGTAGACTAGAGGAATGGTCAAGAGTCTGGCAATTACAGTTTAATGCCAAAAAATGCAAAATCATGCACTTGGGTCTCAAAAATCCTAAAGCTAAATACAGTATTAATGGCACTATACTGGAAACTACTGAGGAGGAAAGGGATCTAGGAGTCACTATTTCAGATGACTTAAAGGCAGGTAAGCAATGTAACAAGGCAATGAGGAAGGCTAGTCAGATGCTTGGCTGCATTGGGAGAGGAATCAGCAGCAGAAAGAAAGAAGTAATAATGCCACTGTATAGGTCATTGGTACGGCCTCATCTAGAATACTGTATTCAGTTCTGGAGGCCATATCTTCAAAAGGATATTAATACATTAGAAACTGTACAAAGGAGGGCAACTAAAATGGTGCATGGCCTACATCACAAAACATACCCAGAAAGACTAAGAAATCTCAATATGTATAGTTTGGAGCAGAGAAGAGAAAGGGGGGACATGATAGAAACTTTCAAATATATGAAGGGTTTTAACAAAGTCCAGGAGGGAAACATTCTCCAAATGAAGAGAAGCAATAGGACACGAGGACATGCACTGAGACTGGAGGGGGGGAGGTTCAGGGGAAATTTGCGGAAAAATTATTTCACAGAAAGGGTAGTGGACAAGTGGAATAGCCTCCCATCAGAGGTGGTAGAGGCTAAGACAGTAGAGCAATTTAAACATGCATGGGATAGACATAAGGATATCCTTACAAAGAAATAAGGATCAAATAAGGTTAGTGATAAAAAAAAATAATATATAAAAAAAAAAAGGGGCAGACTAGATGGGCCAAGTGGTTCTTATCTGCCGACAAATTCTATGTTTCTATGTTTCTATGTAACTTTCTGAGCGATTTTGACTATATAGTCAAAATCGCTCAGCTACAGTATATCGCTCCGTGTGTATGGACCTTTACAATATATGGAAACTGCTTTTTCCCCATGTTGAAGGGCAGAATTAAGTGTCACTTGAAGGTAACAATACAGAAAGCAGAAAATATCAGTGAAATGTCCTGCTTTATGGCCATCAGCCCTTGCATCAGCCATCCCCATTAGTTTCTCTTGGATGGTATTTAATAATGTCCTCCAAAGCATAGCTAATGCCATCTTCTGCCATAGAGGATCTTGTGATCAGAGGACCTGATTCAGAGATGGACGCAGATCGCTGCATACGTAGTAATGATCTGCGTCCATCTCCTCACATGCTAGGGTGCCGCCCAGCACAGGGTAAGGCCGCCCAGCATGTGTGTGGTTCACATCAATTTAATGTTGACCCCTGGCAGCGCAGCCTGGCTGCACTGTCAGGAGGTCTGCCGCCATTTTTTTAATCGGAACGGCAATGTGTGACGTCACGCAGCCACCCCAAAAACGCTCCTAGCCCGCCCCCGTTCGGCCCACCACGCCCACAAAATGCCGCTGTCAATCATCTTGCAGCAGAATGTGGCCGTAAGGAGAAGGGTCACGCACGTGCACTGTGGCTGGTGCACATGTGCAGATCAGATAGACGCAGTCGCTGCGTACAGATGCGCGGCTGTGTCCATCTCTGAATCAGCCCCAATATCTGGTTGGCTGAAGGTGATCCTGGTGCTGGTGTCTGAACCTGGAAGCATAGTGATCACATGCAGTATGCGATTACTTCTTACTGATTGGCTAGATGGTCTCTTACCAGATAATGTGTCCCGGGGATATGGTAAATTCGATATGCAGTGATAAAGATTCTTAACTTATAGGGGCACACCGCAAATGATAACAAATGTGCCCCATGCTGTTATAATGTGTGATGATGGAACAAAACATGACAAGTGTTATGAAATGATAGCAGGCTCAGGAATAAATTATCTCTGTGACAGCACTCATGGAATACAGGATCAGAGCAGAATCCTGGAAAACAGAACATGCTGCCTTACATATGGTGCCTCATTATAGGTACACCCCTAAATTGGACACTAACTTGTCACATATGTGACTTTGGAGAGCATACTTATTATCCATTTCAAAGAGCTGGTACTAAGTAATTGTAAATTACTTCCTGACTATTACCATATTTAATATTGATTTCTGGTTAAAAATTGCATACAATTATAATTCTCTGTTCCATATTAGTTGCGATATTATGATAAAAAGCCATTGTTTTTGACCCGAGGCCTTAAATTTAGTGATTAACAAGTTCAGGGCTGGTGACTGATTGCTGTCTGACAGTATCCTGAGTTGTGGCTACAAGTAATAAATTATCGTTATTCATTTTGAATATGAATTATATTGCAAAATGAATGACTATTTAAATGACTGCTATTAATAGTTCTTTAATAATGCCTGCTCATGGTTTTTAAATAGGCTGTATTTTTTGTTATGTGTTTTTTTATTGTGCTATGAATTTTCTTCTTAGCTACAACATAGAACACAACTTTAAAAAAATCTTTCTAAAAGAAAATTTCCCAACCCCACCTCTTCATAGAAACAGTATTGATAAAATGATATGACATAGGACTACTACCATACCATACAGTATAACCTCATAATGCCTCATACTGCTCTAACATACTGTAGCTACAGTACCTCAAATCTTTACATTGGGCATGACTCTGAGACTGATGCAAAGTGTTGGCATATGCGTACGTCCACAGCTACCAGATTTAGGGGGTAATTCAGCAATGATCGTAGCAGCAAATTTGTTAGCAGTTGGGCAAAACCAAGGCCCTCATTCAGACCTGATCGCACGCTGCAACTGTTTGCTGCCCCTGCGATCAGGTAGACGCCGCCTATGGGAGAGTGGATTTTTGCATAGCAAGGCTGCGTTCGCCTGTGCAGCCGAGCTATGCAAAAAAGTTTTGTGCAGATGAGGAGTAGGTCTGGAGGTCTGGACTTACTTACCTGTTGAGATCACTTCAGCGTCTCAGGTCCCGGAATTGACGTCAGACATCCGCCCACCAAACGCCTCGACACGCCTGCGTTCAGATCTCCACTCCCCGAAAATGGTCAGTTGACGCCCCGGCACACCTACCTCCTGTCAATCACGATGCGATCGCGGCAGCGATAGTTTTCTTCTTTAATTCAGTCGTGCCCAGCGTTCCCGTCGCCGGGCAGCGACGCGCCTGCGCATTGCGCCTACTGCACAAGCGCATTCTGGACCCGTTCGCATGGCTGCAAAAAAAAGCAGCGTGCAAACGGGTCGGAATGACCCCACCTGTGTACTGCAGCAGGGCAGATATAACATGTGCAGAGAGAGTTAGATTTGGGTGGGGTGTGTTCAAACTGAAATCTAAATTGCAGTGTAAAAATAAAGCAGCCAGTATTTGCACAGAAACAAAATAACCCACCCAAATATAACGCTAGCTATTTTTTGCAGCGCTGCGAACAGATAGACGCCGCCTCTAGGGAAGTGTATTTTAGCTTTGCAAGTGTGCGAATGTGTCATTCATGTAGCGGGGTCATCCAGGGACCCAAGCATGGAGGTAGGCAGGGATCTGGAAGGATCCTGGCTAACATGGCAGGAACCAGCGTGCCCTCCAGACATGGCAGTTGGCCTGGACTCTGGAGGGTGTAGCAGAGTATGACAGAAGTTGCAGATACAACAGTAGCTGCTTTCCACCACTATTGCCCCGCATGGAAAATGTCAGCGGGCCTGAATCTGGAGGGATTCAGGCCCTGCTAATGATGGTGCAGCTATTTGACAAGGGCACTCAACCCAGGTGAAGATCAAAGAGCTGGTGCCCACTGGAGGTGGGGTCATTGAAAACTTTGAAAGCCCTGAGACAGCAATGGTCATTGCAAAAGGGCTAATGCAGGCGCCTGCTCCTCAGCTGAAGGCTACAGGAAACCCAAAGGTGGTGGGAGTTGTGAAACCTGTGGTGAAGACAAAGCATTAAGTGGACCAAGGGCGGGAGGGAATTTCCGGGCAGCCGAATCCCTTTTCCTGAGTGTTTGGCTGCAGTCAACAATGTCCTTCAGTTATATTACTAAATGTATTCCATAATCTGAAGAAGTGAGGTTGTAAATATTTAATAACAAATAAATCAGAAAGGCATATCCAATTGTATCATGTGTCACTTACTCTATATAAAAGGCACTGTTCCACGAAAATGTTTCTTGGAGGATCATTATTTTGAGGTCCCTATCTTTCCAACAGTAAGATTTCTGGGGCACTGGAACACATCTGGTAAAAACTTCTTCAGGACATGTCATAATATTTGCCAACAGTTGTGTCATAGTATTATTTAGTGTACAATTGTAAATTGGCCTGGTTCAAGGTAGTAATGTCTCTATTATATTTTGAATAAATACAGTGCATCAGGAAAGTATTCACAGTGCTTCACTTTTTACACATATTGTTATGTTATAGCCTTATTCTAAAATGGAATAAATAAATTTTTTCCCTTAAAATTCTATACACAATATCCTATTATGACAACATGAAAAAAGTTTTTTTGTGATTTTTGCTAATTCATTAAAACTAAAAAAAACTAAGAAATCACGTGTACATAAGTATTCACAGCCGTTGCCATGAAGCTCAAAATTGAGCTCAGGTGCATCCTGTTTCCACTGATCATCCTTGAGATGTTCCTACAGCTTAATTGGAGTCCACCTGTGGTAAATTCAGTTGATTGGACATGATTTGGAAAGGCACACACCTGTCTATATAAGGTCCCACACTTGACAGTGCATGTCTGAGCACAAGCCAAACATTAAGTCAAAGAAATTGTCTGTAGACCTCAGAGACAGGATTGTCTCAAGGCACAAATCTGGGGAAGGGTACAGAAAAATATCTGCTGCTTTTAAGGTCCCAATGAGCACAGTGACCTTTCGTAAATGGAAGAAGTTCGGAACCACCAGGACTCTTCTTATAGCTGGCCGGCTGTCTAAACTGAGCGATTGGGGGAGAAGGGCCCTAGTCAGGGAGGTGACCAAGAACCCGATGGTCACTCTGTCAGAGCTACAGCATTCCTCTGTGGAGAGATGAGAACCTTCCAGAATGACAACCATCTCTTCAGCAATCCACCAATCAGGCCTGTATGGTAGAGTGGCCAGACGGAAGCCACTCTTTAGTAAAAAGCACATGGCAGCCCACCTGAAGTTTGCCAAAATGCACCTGAAGGACTCTCAGACCATGAGAAACAAAATTATCTGGTCTGGTGAGACAAAGATTGAACTCTTTGGCGTGAATGCCAGGTGTCATGTTTGGAGGAAACCAGGCACCTCTCATCACCAGGCCAATACCATCCCTACAGTGAAGCATGGTGGTGGCAGCATCATGCTGTGGGGATGTTTTTCAGTGGCAAGAACTGGGAGACTAATCAGGATAGAGGTAAAGATAAATGCAGCAATGTACAGAGACATCCTGGATGAAAACCTGCTCCAGAGCACTCTTGACCTCAGACTGGGGTGACGGTTCATCTTTCAGCAGGACAATGACCCTAAACATGCAGCCAAGATATCAAAGGAGTGGCTTCAGGACAACTCTGTAAATGTCCTTGAGTGGCCCAGCCAGAGCCCAGACTTGAATCCGATTGAACATCTCTGGAGAGATCTGAAAATGGCTGTGCACCGACGCTTCCCATCCAAACTGATGGAGCTTGAGAAGTGCTGCAAAGAGGAATGGGCGAAACTGCCCAAAGATAGGTGTCCCAAGCTTGTGGCATCATATTCAAAAAGATTTGATTTTGTAATTGCTGCCAAAGGTGCATCAACAAAGTATTGAGCAAAGACTGTGAATACTTATGTACATGTGATTTTTTTTTTAAATAAATTAGCAAAAATCTCAAAAAAGATTTTTCACTTTGTCATTAGGGGGTATTGTGTGTAGAATGAATGAATTTGTGGAGAAAAATGAATTTATTCCAGTTTGGAATAAGGCTGTAACATAACAAAATGTGGAAAAAGTGAAGTGCTCTGAATACTTTCCGGATGCACTGTAAGTAGCAGTATTACTTTAGGATAGTGTGACTCATCCATTCTTAATCATTTCATATTCAAGAGCTAACATCAATTATATTGGAAGGAAGAGTGTGAACCCTATAAAGAAGATATCTATGTCATGTTCACCAATAGTCAGAGTGATAATACAGTTACACAGTTTAATGGACCATTTTATCAGCTGTTTAGATAGATAACTGATGAATACTTTTCCATGAGATGAGCTCTTTCTTTAATTTGTTTAGCACAGTCTCTTATTTAGATAATATGGCTCAACCAAGTTGTGATGTTTCCAATTGATACAGCACTGCACCGGTTGATGTTTAGCATAAAGGGGGTCATTCCGACCTGATCACATGCTAGGATTTTTCGCTGCGCTGTGATCAGGTCAGAACTGTGCATGCACCACAATGCGCAGGCGTGTAGTACGGGTACAAAGAGGATCATTGCTGAGTGATGGATTTAACAAAGAATCCGTTCGCAAAGTCGATCGCAAGGAGATTGACAGGAAGAGGGCATTTGTGGGTGTCAACTGACCGTTTTCTGGGAGTGGTTGGAGAAACGCAGGCATGTCCAAACGTTCGCAGGGCGGGTGTCTGACGTCAATTCCGGGACCTGACAAGCTGACGTGATCGCAGCGGCTGAGTAAGTTCTGAGCTACTCAGAAACTGAAAAAAAACTTTTTTTGTAGTGCTCGGCTGCACATGTGATCGCAAGCTTGCAAAGCAAAAATACACTCCCCTATAGGCAGCGACTATCTGTTCGCAGCACTGCAAAAAATAGCTAGCGAGCGATCAACTGGGAATGACCCCCTAAATGCGTTCCTGAAGAAAACATTACAATAATAAAAGCCTGAAGGAGATGTCACACAAATACTTTTCTTTATGTATTTTCTCCAGGAAAAAACATTAAACAGTAACCATCCCTTAAGGGCTATATACTGTTTGTTTTCACACTGATTGATGATAAAGTTGCTACTGCCCACATAACCTTCATAAACTTTCCTATCCAATTTCATCCCCACTGTACTGTACACATAACATCACATATTTTCTCTCTCTTCACTCTCACATCCTCCTGACCCCAGGCCAAAATCACTGTGTAACCATATCATACTGCCCACCAAGAACCTTTGTAAAATGGTGGACCATTATGTGATAGATAGCACCTATCCTTGTGTATCAATACCTGTTCCCCTATAGATTGTAAGCTTGCGAGCAGGGCCTTCCTACCTCTATGTCTGACTTGTTAGCCACTGGACTGGTTCTTACCTAAATAACAAATCCATGCACAGTACTCTGCTAAATCACAAAACTGCACACATTCTCAGCATGGGGTGTCTTTTAAATAGAGCAAGATGGCTTCCCTACTAGAAGACTTAAAGGCAAGTATTGTTGCCTGTAGCATTCACATCTCATAAATAGACTTACAGTATACCACACACAAGTTAGTTGCATCTGAAGATCCCCTAATGACCCCCAATATTAATATATTAATAATAAAGTTCTCCTTTCCACATTAAATACCCTGCTCAAATCCCATTTGATAACTCCAAAAGCATTAAGAGCAATACCTTCATCAACACACACGTTATACAATATTACTACCTGTTACAAAGGGTGGTAATATCTGTGCCTACCTGATGTTGTGATGTTTGAGTCTAAGGGGTATATTCAATTAAGGTCGGATCCATTTCGACATGTATTTGTCGGAATGGATCCGACAACCCCTATTCAAATCTCATCTTAATTCGACTTTTTTAAGTCGAATTAAGATGAGGGATGCAGAGGAGGAGAGGGGGGGGGGCGAGCCGCGGGGGACAGCCGCCGGCAGCCAGAGGAGATCAGCGCTACAGTAGCGCTACAGATGGATGTCACACAGCTGCCCGACCACACGGCAGTGTCCACCCGGCTCCAGCAAGCTTGCTGGAGCCGGGTGGACGCTGCCGTGAGCGGCGCGGGCGTGTGTCATCCTGCTGCAGCGCTGTGCTGTAGCGCTGATCTCCTCTAGCTGCCCGCAGCAGTCCCCCGTCTCTCTGCGGCTCTCACCCCTCTCCTCCTCTGGGTCCGCATCTCAGTCCAACATCTTTTGATGTTGGACTGAGATGGTCGAATAGGGGGCCAAAACCTGTCGGTTTTGGCCCCGTTTTCGACACAAGCACGTGGACCGGCAGCTATTCCGCCGATCCACGTGCTTTTCGACAAGTCGAATTTTTCAACTTGTCGAAAATATTGAATAGGTTGGAACCCCGTCCGACCTAAAAAAAGTCGAAAACTGACGTCTTTTTGACAGGCGGCAGTTTTCGACTTTAATTGAATATACCCCTAAATCAGCAGAATTGTGCAATGATGTATTTATAGTATCCTTTATTGGGACACAATGCTCAGGTCACATACATATGATATATCCAGACAGAGTCAATCATACATGCATGCATGGCAGTGGGTCCTAACACATGTGCATATGAACATGAATATGAGTATTACTACCTAAAAAAAAACACTTTCCAATTTGATGGAAGAATTTGTTCAGGGACAAACTCTTCCCGAATCTGCTTACTTTGGTCTTTGAAGTATGTTGGGAAGAACAATATATTGAAGTTGCTGGATGACGCCTAATTGTGTCTGGGTACAGGGTTGGACTGGCCCACAGGGGTACAGGGGAAACCAGAGGCATGTAGGAGGAAACCCCCGGTGGGCCCCACTGACTAGGGGCCCACTTCCTCCTCTAGGGATCAGGTTCCATACTGTGCACCTGAATTATATGTGATACATTGTACTGCACTGGACTATGGTGTATTTTCTACAGTGCATTGCTGTTATTATTCTGGTACATTATCATGATGCACTAGCATCATTTATTGGTTATATAAATGTATCTAGGGGCACAGGCCATGCATTGGTTACCCAAGCTTCTGTGGCAGCTGGCCACACCCCCTCTGGACAGTAGCTACACACCCTAAACACGGGCCCTACGATGGCATTCCCCCAGCGGGGGAATGCCCCAGTCAGACACTGCCTGAGTAGCTCTGTCTGCTTGATCTGTGTGGCCCTGTAACAGAGCCGTGTCCTTTCACCCTGCTTTCTGTGAATACAGGTGGAAGTCGCCCATTTGCTCTAATGAAGATCCAACCACCTTACATGTCGGCCTGTGTTTCCCATCCTATTTCTGTGTCACCCACGGATGCTCTGCCACTACTCTATGTGCTGACAAATGAAGGGGATGTACAAGGTGCATGAATACTGTAGGAGAAGAGGGGAGTGGAAGAAAGAAAAGAAACAGATCTCTGTTTCATGTCAAGCACACAGTATTAGGTGGCAGGTCACGGGAGAGGGGCTAATCACCATAAGCACAACTGTGGAAGAATAAACACTGAATATAAATGACAGGTGGAGAGTAGCTGTAGTCCGGTGCCCTGGTGCACTGAATCCCACCTCCACTGCTAACATCCCTCTCCCTCTGTCTCCTGGAGCCTGTGCTCACCATCTCCTCCCCTAGCTTCGCCTCTGTATGGGAGGGTTGAGTTGCGGTAGGTGCAGCCAACGTTGAATACAGGAAGAAATTTGCATTTATTTCCAATCACATTAAGTAGCGGAATTGCGACCACTTTATGTGAGACTCTGAATCAGTCTCTGTGTGTCCAAGGCAGCTGCCCCTTCTGCCTCACCTTGGTCCTGTACCTGATGTTGCAGTACATTTCACCACATTTTTTTCATTGCATTCAAGTAATGTTATTATGAGAAGCATAATGTTTACCATTAATACACAAATTGGTTTGATTTTTATATACACTAAAGACACATTTATTTATTTATTTATCTAATTAAGTAAATATAACTTTAGCATGGTGGATTTAATGCCTACGTATATGCCATATGCATCCATGAGTATCAGCCTCTAACGTAAGTGACAAGGAAATGCAGTGTTTATATTAAATTGCTTGTTAACAACATTTCGACTTGTGGCTGCAAGTAATAAATGAATTATATTAATTTGAAATATCCAAGACCATTTCTGCTGAATTACTTTTTAATGACTGGTGTAATGTTCAGTAATTGAATGCTAATATGACTTGGTATGATGTTGATTTTTTTATTGGAAGAGCTTAAAGTTATTTTACATACCATACCAATGTTACATTGTTTTTAAATGTTTTTCTACTCAGTTTTTTGCTTATTCAATAAATATTTCAATAATACATTACAAAAAAAAAAAAAACGTATTAAAGCTACACCAATAGGAATCTGAAAAATATATTTGATCCTCTGTCATGCAAACAGCAGGTGAATATATGCATGATTACCAATCGGCCTATGTGCCCACAAGTATTTTATAACTGTACTCTATTCAAGATGGTGGCTGGAGTCAAGGACATAGCTACCAGGGAGTGCGGCTGCTATGAGGCCCAGATTGGGGTGAGGGCCCACCTTCCCTGTCAATGTTACATGAGTTAAATACAGTGTTTCACCATTGGTTGAATTGGGGCCCTTACAAACTTTGGTTTTGGGGCCAACAATATATCTAGTAGAGATGAGCGGGTTCGGTTTCTCTGAATCCGAACCCGCCAGAACTTCATGTTTTTTTTCACGGGTCCGAGCGACTCGGATCTTCCCGCCTTGCTCGGTTAACCCGAGCGCGCCCGAACGTCATCATGACGCTGTCGGATTCTCGCGAGGCTCGGATTCTATCGCGAGACTCGGATTCTATATAAGGAGCCGCGCTTCGCCGCCATTTTCACACGTGCATTGAGATTGATAGGGAGAGGACGTGGCTGGCGTCCTCTCCGTTTAGAATAGATTAGAGAGACACTTGATTTACTAATTTTGGGGAGCATTAGGAGTACTCAGTACAGTGCAGAGTTTTGCTGATAGTGACCACCAGTTTTATTTATAATCCGTTCTCTGCCTGAAAAAAGCGATACACAGCACACAGTGACTCAGTCACATACCATATCTGTGTGCACTGCTCAGGCTCAGGCCAGTGTGCTGCATCATCTATTATCTATATATAATATTATATATATCTGTCTGACTGCTCAGCTCACACAGCTTATAATTGTGGGGGAGACTGGGGAGCACTACTGCAGTGCCAGTTATAGGTTATAGCAGGAGCCAGGAGTACATAATATATTATATAGTGAGTGACCACCAGACACACAGTGCAGTTTATTTAATATATCCGTTCTCTGCCTGAAAAAAGCGATACACACAGTGACTCAGTCAGTCACATACCATATCTGTGTGCACTGCTCAGGCTCAGGCCAGTGTGCTGCATCATCTATATATATTATATATCTGTCTGACTGCTCAGCTCACACAGCTTATAATTGTGGGGGAGACTGGGGAGCACTACTGCAGTACCAGTTATAGGTTATAGCAGGAGCCAGGAGTACATAATATTATATTAAAATTAAACAGTGCACACTTTTGCTGCAGGAGTGCCACTGCCAGTGTGACTAGTGACCAGTGACCTGACCACCAGTATATATAATATTAGTAGTATACTATCTCTTTATCAACCAGTCTATATTAGCAGCAGACACAGTACAGTGCGGTAGTTCACGGCTGTGGCTACCTCTGTGTCGGCACTCGGCAGCCCGTCCATAATTGTATATACCACCTAACCGTGGTTTTTTTTTCTTTCTTTATACATACATACTAGTTACGAGTATACTATCTCTTTATCAACCAGTCTATATTAGCAGCAGACACAGTACAGTGCGGTAGTTCACGGCTGTGGCTACCTCTGTGTCGGCACTCGGCAGCCCGTCCATAATTGTATATACCACCTAATCGTGGTTTTTTTTTCTTTCTTTATACATACATACTAGTTACGAGTATACTATCTCTTTATCAACCAGTCTATATATTAGCAGCAGACACAGTACAGTGCGGTAGTTCACGGCTGTGGCTACCTCTGTGTCGGCACTCGGCAGCCCGTCCATAATTGTATATACCACCTAACCGTGGTTTTTTTTTCTTTCTTTATACATACATACTAGTTACGAGTATACTATCTCTTTATCAACCAGTCTATATTAGCAGCAGACACAGTACAGTGCGGTAGTTCACGGCTGTGGCTACCTCTGTGTCGGCACTCGGCAGCCCGTCCATAATTGTATATACCACCTAACCGTGGTTTTTTTTTCTTTCTTTATACATACATACTAGTTACGAGTATACTATCTCTTTATCAACCAGTCTATATATTAGCAGCAGACACAGTACAGTGCGGTAGTTCACGGCTGTGGCTACCTCTGTGTCGGCACTCGGCAGCCCGTCCATAATTGTATATACCACCTAACCGTGGTTTTTTTTTCTTTCTTTATACATACATACTAGTTACGAGTATACTATCTCTTTATCAACCAGTCTATATATTAGCAGCAGACACAGTACAGTGCGGTAGTTCACGGCTGTGGCTACCTCTGTGTCGGCACTCGGCAGCCCGTCCATAATTGTATATACCACCTAACCGTGGTTTTTTTTTCTTTCTTTATACATACATACTAGTTACGAGTATACTATCTCTTTATCAACCAGTCTATATATTAGCAGCAGACACAGTACAGTGCGGTAGTTCACGGCTGTGGCTACCTCTGTGTCGGCACTCGGCAGCCCGTCCATAATTGTATATACCACCTAACCGTGGTTTTCTTTTCTTTCTTTATACATACATACTAGTTACGAGTATACTATCTCTTTATCAACCAGTCTATATATTAGCAGCAGACACAGTACAGTGCGGTAGTTCACGGCTGTGGCTACCTCTGTGTCGGCACTCGGCAGCCCGTCCATAATTGTATATACCACCTAACCGTGGTTTTTTTTTCTTTCTTTATACATACATACTAGTTACGAGTATACTATCTCTTTATCAACCAGTCTATATATTAGCAGCAGACACAGTACAGTGCGGTAGTTCACGGCTGTGGCTACCTCTGTGTCGGCACTCGGCAGCCCGTCCATAATTGTATACTAGTATCCAATCCATCCATCCATCTCCATTGTTTACCTGAGGTGCCTTTTAGTTGTGCCTATTAAAATATGGAGAACAAAAATGTTGAGGTTCCAAAATTAGGGAAAGATCAAGATCCACTTCCACCTCGTGCTGAAGCTGCTGCCACTAGTCATGGCCGAGACGATGAAATGCCAGCAACGTCGTCTGCCAAGGCCGATGCCCAATGTCATAGTACAGAGCATGTCAAATCCAAAACACCAAATATCAGTAAAAAAAGGACTCCAAAACCTAAAATAAAATTGTCGGAGGAGAAGCGTAAACTTGCCAATATGCCATTTACCACACGGAGTGGCAAGGAACGGCTGAGGCCCTGGCCTATGTTCATGGCTAGTGGTTCAGCTTCACATGAGGATGGAAGCACTCAGCCTCTCGCTAGAAAAATGAAAAGACTCAAGCTGGCAAAAGCAGCACAGCAAAGAACTGTGCATTCTTCGAAATCCCAAATCCACAAGGAGAGTCCAATTGTGTCGGTTGCGATGCCTGACCTTCCCAACACTGGACGTGAAGAGCATGCGCCTTCCACCATTTGCACGCCCCCTGCAAGTGCTGGAAGGAGCACCCGCAGTCCAGTTCCTGATAGTCAGATTGAAGATGTCAGTGTTGAAGTACACCAGGATGAGGAGGATATGGGTGTTGCTGGCGCTGGGGAGGAAATTGACCAGGAGGATTCTGATGGTGAGGTGGTTTGTTTAAGTCAGGCACCCGGGGAGACACCTGTTGTCCGTGGGAGGAATATGGCCGTTGACATGCCAGGTGAAAATACCAAAAAAATCAGCTCTTCGGTGTGGAGGTATTTCACCAGAAATGCGGACAACAGGTGTCAAGCCGTGTGTTCCCTTTGTCAAGCTGTAATAAGTAGGGGTAAGGACGTTAACCACCTCGGAACATCCTCCCTTATACGTCACCTGCAGCGCATTCATAATAAGTCAGTGACAAGTTCAAAAACTTTGGGTGACAGCGGAAGCAGTCCACTGACCAGTAAATCCCTTCCTCTTGTAACCAAGCTCACGCAAACCACCCCACCAACTCCCTCAGTGTCAATTTCCTCCTTCCCCAGGAATGCCAATAGTCCTGCAGGCCATGTCACTGGCAATTCTGACGAGTCCTCTCCTGCCTGGGATTCCTCCGATGCATCCTTGCGTGTAACGCCTACTGCTGCTGGCGCTGCTGTTGTTGCCGCTGGGAGTCGATGGTCATCCCAGAGGGGAAGTCGTAAGCCCACTTGTACTACTTCCAGTAAGCAATTGACTGTTCAACAGTCCTTTGCGAGGAAGATGAAATATCACAGCAGTCATCCTACTGCAAAGCGGATAACTGAGTCCTTGACAACTATGTTGGTGTTAGACGTGCGTCCGGTATCCGCCGTTAGTTCACAGGGAACTAGACAATTTATTGAGGCAGTGTGCCCCCGTTACCAAATACCATCTAGGTTCCACTTCTCTAGGCAGGCGATACCGAGAATGTACACGGACGTCAGAAAAAGACTCACCAGTCTCCTAAAAAATGCAGTTGTACCCAATGTCCACTTAACCACGGACATGTGGACAAGTGGAGCAGGGCAGGGTCAGGACTATATGACTGTGACAGCCCACTGGGTAGATGTATGGACTCCCGCCGCAAGAACAGCAGCGGCGGCACCAGTAGCAGCATCTCGCAAACGCCAACTCTTTCCTAGGCAGGCTACGCTTTGTATCACCGCTTTCCAGAATACGCACACAGCTGAAAACCTCTTACGGCAACTGAGGAAGATCATCGCGGAATGGCTTACCCCAATTGGACTCTCCTGTGGATTTGTGGCATCGGACAACGCCAGCAATATTGTGTGTGCATTAAATATGGGCAAATTCCAGCACGTCCCATGTTTTGCACATACCTTGAATTTGGTGGTGCAGAATTTTTTAAAAAACGACAGGGGCGTGCAAGAGATGCTGTCGGTGGCCAGAAAAATTGCGGGACACTTTCGGCGTACAGGCACCACGTACAGAAGACTGGAGCACCACCAAAAACTACTGAACCTGCCCTGCCATCATCTGAAGCAAGAAGTGGTAACGAGGTGGAATTCAACCCTCTATATGCTTCAGAGGTTGGAGGAGCAGCAAAAGGCCATTCAAGCCTATACAATTGAGCACGATATAGTAGGTGGAATGCACCTGTCTCAAGTGCAGTGGAGAATGATTTCAATGTTGTGCAAGGTTCTGATGCCCTTTGAACTTGCCACACGTGAAGTCAGTTCAGACACTGCCAGCCTGAGTCAGGTCATTCCCCTCATCAGGCTTTTGCAGAAGAAGCTGGAGGCATTGAAGAAGGAGCTAAAAGGGAGCGATTCCGCTAGGCATGTGGGACTTGTGGATGCAGCCCTTAATTCGCTTAACAAGGATTCACGGGTGGTCAATCTGTTGAAATCAGAGCACTACATTTTGGCCACCGTGCTCGATCCTAGATTTAAAGCCTACCTTGGATCTCTCTTTCCGGCAGACACAGGTCTGCTGGGGTTGAAAGACCTGCTGGTGACAAAATTGTCAAGTCAAGCGGAACGCGACCTGTCAACATCTCCTCCTTCACATTCTCCCGCAACTGGGGGTGCGAGGAAAAGGCTCAGAATTCCGAGCCCACCCGCTGGCGGTGATGCAGGGCAGTCTGGAGCGACTGCTGATGCTGACATCTGGTCCGGACTGAAGGACCTGACAACGATTACGGACATGTCGTCTACTGTCACTGCATATGATTCTCTCAACATTGATAGAATGGTGGAGGATTATATGAGTGACCGCATCCAAGTAGGCACGTCACACAGTCCGTACTTATACTGGCAGGAAAAAGAGGCAATTTGGAGGCCCTTGCACAAACTGGCTTTATTCTACCTAAGTTGCCCTCCCACAAGTGTGTACTCCGAAAGAGTGTTTAGTGCCGCCGCTCACCTTGTCAGCAATCGGCGTACGAGGTTACATCCAGAAAATGTGGAGAAGATGATGTTCATTAAAATGAATTATAATCAATTCCTCCGCGGAGACATTGACCAGCAGCAATTGCCTCCACAAAGTACACAGGGAGCTGAGATGGTGGATTCCAGTGGGGACGAATTGATAATCTGTGAGGAGGGGGATGTACACGGTGATATATCGGAGGGTGAAGATGAGGTGGACATCTTGCCTCTGTAGAGCCAGTTTGTGCAAGGAGAGATTAATTGCTTCTTTTTTGGGGGGGTCCAAACCAACCCGTCATATCAGTCACAGTCGTGTGGCAGACCCTGTCACTGAAATGATGGGTTGGTTAAAGTGTGCATGTCCTGTTTTGTTTATACAACATAAGGGTGGGTGGGAGGGCCCAAGGACAATTCCATCTTGCACCTCTTTTTTCTTTTCTTTTTCTTTGCATCATGTGCTGATTGGGGAGGGTTTTTTGGAAGGGACATCCTGCGTGACACTGCAGTGCCACTCCTAGATGGGCCCGGTGTTTGTGTCGGCCACTAGGCTCGCTAATCTTACTCACACAGTCAGCTACCTCATTGCGCCTCTTTTTTTCTTTGCGTCATGTGCTGTTTGGGGAGGGTTTTTTGGAAGGGACATCCTGCGTGACACTGCAGTGCCACTCCTAGATGGGCCCGGTGTTTGTGTCGGCCACTAGGGTCGCTAATCTTACTCACACAGCTACCTCATTGCGCCTCTTTTTTTCTTTGCGTCATGTGCTGTTTGGGGAGGGTTTTTTGGAAGGGACATCCTGCGTGACACTGCAGTGCCACTCCTAGATGGGCCCGGTGTTTGTGTCGGCCACTAGGGTCGCTTATCTTACTCACACAGCGACCTCGGTGCAAATTTTAGGACTAAAAATAATATTGTGAGGTGTGAGGTATTCAGAATAGACTGAAAATGAGTGTAAATTATGGTTTTTGAGGTTAATAATACTTTGGGATCAAAATGACCCCCAAATTCTATGATTTAAGCTGTTTTTTAGTGTTTTTTGAAAAAAACACCCGAATCCAAAACACACCCGAATCCGACAAAAAAAATTCGGTGAGGTTTTGCCAAAACGCGTTCGAACCCAAAACACGGCCGCGGAACCGAACCCAAAACCAAAACACAAAACCCGAAAAATTTCAGGCGCTCATCTCTAATATCTAGGTATGCTCCTGGACCTGCTCATTGTAATGTGATATAAAATTAATTGGAGGGCATTATAATGTTACATAACATGAATTGGAGAACTGTAATGTGGCACAATATGAGGCGGAGGCAGAGGCGGATTGGCCATAGGGTTTACAGGGAAGATTCCAGTGGGGCCTGTTTTGTTTGAGGACATGTGGTCCTTTTTATAGACATAGGGGTATATACAATTAGCGGCGAATCGCGGCAATTGTTCGGCCGTTTTTTAATTCGACACAATTCGACCGTCTAATTTCGGCAAGTGGGTGCCGAAATTGACCATATTCAATAAAAAACGGATTCGACGGTCCCGCTGACGAAAAACGGCCGATTTGACGGATTTTGTTCCGATTTTTAAAAAACGGGAAGAAACCCGAAAAAAAAATTGCGTGGGGTCCCCCCTCCAAAGCATAACCAGCCTCGGGCTCTTCGAGCTGGTCCTGGTTCTAAAAATCCGGGGGAAAAATGGACAGGGGATCCCCCGTATTTTTAAAACCAGCACCGGGCTCTGCGCCTGATGCTGGTGCAAAAAATACGGGGGACAAAAAGAGTAGGGGTCCCCCGTATTTTTTACACCAGCATCGGGCTCCACTAGCTGGACAGATAATGTCACAGCCGGGGGTCACTTTTATACAGCGCCCTGCGGCCGTGGCATTAAATATCCAACTAGTCACCCCTGGCCGGGGTACCCTGGGGGAGTGGGGACCCCTTCAATCAAGGGGCCCCCCCCCAGCCACCCAAGGGCCAGGGGTGAAGCCCGAGGCTGTCCCCCCCCATCCAAGGGCTGCGGATGGGGGGCTGATAGCCTTGAGAAAATGACAAGAATATTGTTTTTCCTGTAGTACTACAAGTCCCAGCAAGCCTCCCCCGCAAGCTGGTACTTGGAGAACCACAAGTACCAGCATGCGGGAGAAAAACGGGCCCGCTGGTACCTGTAGTACTACTGGAAAAAAAATACCCAAATAAAAACAGGAGACACACACCTTGAGAGTAAAACTTTATTTCACACCTGCCGACACACACATACTTACCTATGTTGACCCGCCGACTGCCACGTCTCCTGATCCGACGATCCGGGGTAAATTATACTCACCTCAATCCAGTGTCCAGATATAAATCCTCGTACTTGGCAAAAAAAATAAACGAACACCCGACCAAGCCGGACTGAAAGGGGTCCCATGTTTACACATGGGACCCCTTTCCCCGAATGCCGGGACCCCACGTGACTGCTGTCACAGAAAGGTCTCTTAAGCCAATCAGCGAGCGCAACGTCCTTGCACTCTGCTGATTGGCTGCACGTCTGAGCTGTCAGACAGCGCATAGCAAAGCCTCTCCATTATACTCAATGGTGGGAACTTTGCGGTCAGCGGCTGACCGCGGGTAACCCCACCGCTGACGGCAAAGTTCCCACCATTGAAAGTAATGGAGGGAGGGTACCCCGGCCAGGGGTGACTAGTTGGATATTTAATGCCACGGCCGCAGGGCGCTGTATAAAAGTGACACCCGGCTGTGGCATTATCTGTCCAGCTAGTGGAGCCCGATGCTGGTGTAAAAAATACGGGGGACCCCTACTCTTTTTGTCCCCCGTATTTTTTGCACCAGGCGCAGAGCCCGGTGCTGGTTTTAAAAATACGGGGGATCCCCTGTCAGTTTTTTCCCCGGATTTTTAGAACCAGGACCGGCTCGAAGAGCCCGAGGCTGGTTATGTTTTGGAGGGGGGACCCCACGCCATTTTTTTCCGGGATTTTACCATTCCATCTAAAAAAAAATAAAAAAAATAAAAAAAATATTTTTAAAAATATATAAATAATACTTGTGCCTCCCAAAAAGACAAACCAAGTACCTAATCCCTTCTAATATAAATAGATATGCTATTACCAATAAAAAAAAACACAAAAAAAACATGTTTTAAATTTTTTTTATTAGATTCACCCACCAAAGTGTGGCGGATTGAAAATGACGAATTTACTGTCTAAAAGCACTGTTGTCGAATTTCCAAACTTCAATTGAATATACTTTTGTCGAATTGCCGCATTTGTACCATTGCAGAAATGTCGAATTTGACAAATGTCGAATTTCAAAAAGTCGAATTTTGAAAGTCCATTTTTTGGACGGAAAGTACTGAATTGTATTGTCAAATTTTTTTTTTGGGCGAAAAAGTCCCGTTTTTCGACAATTTCGGGAATTCGACCGCAATTGCATATACCCCATAATGAATAAGATGCAAAATAATTTGCATATATGAAAATTACTTTGCCACTTAGCCTGTGATTGCACATGATCTAGTGTATGCTCTGTCTGCCTGCTTGGCTGACATATAAGATTGAGTGAATAGTGATTGGGATACGGTTGGTGTAATAAGCAAAGAAAATATATCTTTCTAAAGAATTATATAGTTTCCAAAATTCTGAAGATGTATCATTTAATGTGCTCATAAATTTTTTTTTTTTTTTTAAACTTCCCCCTTGATGCTGGACATGCCCACTATCTGGAAAGTCTTGGGGGGAGGGTGCTGCTGCCATGGCCCATGGCTAGACCTTACACCACTGGTGCTGCCCATGTGGGGCCACTAGTACAAATTTTTCCAGGGCCGCCTTTTGTTCCCAATCCGCCCCTGGGCGGAGGCACAGTAGTGTGGCATAATTTGAACTGCAGGCTACTGTAATGTGGCATAATATGAACTGGGGACACTGTATGCCATAATGTGAATTGGGGGTATTGTGTTGCATAATGTCTACTAGCAGCTCTACAATTGGGACATGAACTAGGGAACTACTATGGTTTATAAAATAATCAAGGGCACTACTATGGGGCATAACATTAACTAAGGCACTACTGTGGTTCAGAAAATACACTAGGGATTTATTATGGGGTATAACATTAACAACTGCTGTAGAAAGGTGTCTCTCTAGAAGCATTGGGGCAGGGGCCCTTAAAAATGTTGCTATGAGGCCCACAAAGTTCTGGCTATGCCATTGACTATTTGTTCACAGTGGCAGCTGGAACTAGGGTCCAGATTTATCAGGCCTTGATGAAGAGGCTTGATAAAGTACCAGCCAAGCACGGTGATAAAGTACCAACCAATCAGCTCCTAACTGCCATGTTACAGGCTGTCTTTGAAAAATAACAGTTAGGAGCTAATTGGTTTTTACTTTATCACCGTGCAATTTATCATTCTACAAGGCTTGGTAAATCTGGGCCTAGGTTCCATCCTTCACCTCCAGTTATCTCACATATGCTAATCCCTCATTTAATAAACAAAAGACATTTTAGAAGTGTCACCAGTGCTGACTACATAGCTTCGTAGCCTGTGCACAGAAATTTTTTGCATACATTACACCTAGTGTTTGCTACAGTAATTCATTATCCTACTACTGGTGCTCCTGATTAAATGACAATTTTTTGTTACGCATGTAATATTTAATATATGACCCATTTACTGTTTTAGTATACATTTTCACAGAGGAACTTAATAAAATTGTCTCAAGTGCACTCTGGAGTCACAGCAATTTTTTTGCTAAAAGGTGCTCAAACTGTTGTTTTTCTGTAATCATATAGGATATCATGTGTACGTCCATCTTTATCCTGTGGGATCACCCTGAACATTTAGCCTGCAGTTGCATTAATTTCTGTTCCAGGTAAAGGGCGCAGAAATCCCAGTGCTGTACTGGGAACAGAAGCTCATATTATTGTCCTTACCACTCTCAAATGGGCCATGCAAGGGAAACTGGAGGCCACAACCAGCATCACTGGTATTGCCCTGACACTGAATTCAGGCTCTGGTTCCTACAGCACAGCATGTGATGAAAGATAGGTATAAGAGAAGGAGGGAGGAACATTGCTACTCCTTTACTTTACCTTTTCAGTCAACCCTCCTTCAACTTTTTCTGGAAACTACCGTACTCTTCACACAATACATCTCTTCCTCCAACATCTTCAACATTGTGCTTGTTCTCCTCATTGCCAGTACATCTCTCATAACCATAAGCCATGTTCTATCCCCACTCTCTCTTTCATCATTCTTCCATTTCAAAGTGCCCCCTCCAATTTTGCTGTTGTTATCTACATCTCACCACTTCCATCTGTCCCTTTCTCTTGTTCTCTGGAATGCCAGATCTGTCTGCAATAAATTAGTAATTTAGTAAATTTTTGTAACTGACACCACCTCACCTCATCACCTCTTCTGCTGCACTGAACTGTACTGTGGTTTCTCTTACTACATCCTAAAAAAATGCAAACCTCTGTCTAACCAATTCTACTGCAAGTCTGTTATTTTGTTTTTTAAAACTCTGCGCAGTCCTTTTTATTCCCTCCTTACTCTTTCCAAATCCTTTCACTACCAAAATTTACACTATTGATAACAAATTCTTCTACCATGCACCTCCCTCCTTACCTTCTTACTCTACTAACTCACTATGGGGGTAATTCTGAGTTGATCGCAGCAGCAAGTTTGTTAGCAATTGGGCAAAACCATGTGCACTGCAGGGGGGGCAGATATAACATTTGCAGAGAGAGTTAGATTTGGATGGGTTATATTGTTTCTGTGCAGGGTAAATACTGGCTGCTTTATTTTTACCCTGCAATTTAGATTTCAGTTTGAATACACCCCTCCCAAATCTAACTCTCTCTGCACATGTTATATCTGTCCCCCCTGCAGTGCACATGGTTTTGCCCAACTGCTAACAAATTTGATGCTGCGGTCAACTCAGAATTAGGCCCTATGTGCTGACCTCCTTCTCTGGGGACAAGACCACCAGTTTCCTTTCATACTCTCCCACTACCTGCTCGCTACCCTTCAACACTCTCACCACCCACCTACTCCTAACCTTTCTGCCATCATCTTTCCTATCTCTTCAATTTTCCCTCTCTACTGGTATGTTCTCCACGTCCTTTAAACACGTTGTTATTTTAGCTATCCTCTAAAAATACTGACCCTGATTCCCTTTTCGAACTAACACACAAATTTTCTTCTCTCCTTCACCTCCAAACTGCTAGAGCAGCATTTCAATAACCCCATTACCAGCTTCTTCTTCTGACACTCCCTACTCAACCTACTCCAAACTGGCTTCCAAAGCCTACACTCCTCAGGTACTATCCTTAATAAAGATACCAATGATTTTCTGATAATTTCTAGTGTCTTTTTTCCTTACTCATTACTATGGAATTCTTTGTGGCTTTATACACCTCGGACCAAACTTCGCTTCCTAAGCTTTCCTAACACCTCCCTTTCCTGGTCCATCTTCTGCCATTTTAACTCTGCCTGCTTCTATCTCCAGTTTCACCTCCTCCCCTCTCACATTACACAGTGAAGCCATAAAATGATTTTTCAGATGTTTAAGGTATTCACACTGCTGAATTTTTCATAAATCAATTCTTATTCAGTGCGACTCAATCAGACTTTTAGTGTGGAGCAAATTACCAAACATTTCAATTTCACTTCATAATAAACTGTATTTTCCATTTTGCTCCACAAAACAATTTTTTGGAAGGACTACCTCCGGTTGCTAATGAGGAGGTGATGATGAAATAAACTCACCGCAAATTACGTAACATGGAGGAGTTGCCTAGGTGGCTAACATTCCTACCTCTACTAACTTTGGCCTCACAAATGGAGCAGATGCCTTGACAGGATCTGGGTAAAAATAATTCCACAACCAAGAGGTGACTTTTTTGGTCTTATGCCCAGGCATCACAATGGCTTTCTTTTTATCATACGCAAGAACTGTAGCCACTGGTGGATGACTTACACAAACAACATCATCAACATCCTCAGTCTCAGATAGTAGTAGTACACACATATGCCCCTCATCCTGTTCTACTTTCGCACAAGCATCCTCAATATCTATTATGTCCTCATCAGCATCTTTACTTGTACTGCTCCCCACACATACAGATGGTGCACAAATGGTGGAAGAAGGAGAAAGAGGCTTCTCTATGAGGATAGCAGACTCACACATACAGTAGATAACGTGGACACCCCTAGAGGTATATTTACTTAAGTGTGGATTTATAAAAGTGGAGATGATGCCCACAGCAACCAATAAGATCTAGCACCTTATCTAGCACCTTCTAAAAGATTGTAGGCAGAATCTGATTGGTTGCTATGGGCAACATCTCCACTACTATAAATCTGCACTTGAGTAAATATACCCCCTAGACTCTCCTCAGGGATGTGTGACGGTCTTGAACACACAGTTAGTTCTACTGCTTTAGTGATTATTTTTTTACACCTCTTCTAGACTGAGTGAAAAGTTCTTGCATTGTTATGAGAGGCAGAAGAAACATAGAATTTGATGGCAGATAAGAACCACTTGGCCCATCTAGACTGCCCCTTTTTTTATCCTTTAGGTAATCTCAACCCTTTTTGAACCTTAATTCTTTGTTAATTCTTTGTAAGGATATTCATATGCCTATCCCAAGCATGTTTAAATTGCTCTACAGTCTTAGCCTCTACCACCTCTGATGGGAGGCTATTCCACTTATCCACTACCCTTTCTGTGAAGTAATCTTTCCTTAAATTTCCCCTGAACCTGCCTCCCTCCAGTTTCAGTGTATGTCCTCGAGTTCTAATACTTCTCTTCCTTTGAAGAATGTTTCCCTCCTGAACTTTGTTAAAACCTTTGGTATATTTGAAAGTTTCTATCATGTCCCCCCTTTCCCTTCTCTCCTCCAAACTATACATGTTAAGATCTTTTAGCCTTTCCGGGTAAGTTTTGTGATGTAGGCATGCACCACTTTAGTTGCCTTTTTTTGTACACTCTCTAATGTATTTATATCCTTCTGGAGATATGGTCTCCAGAACTGGACACAGTATTCCAGATGAGGCCGTACCAATGACCTATACAGTGGCATTATTAATTATTTTTTCCTGCTACTGATTCCTCTCCCTATGCAACCAAGCATCTGACTTGCCTTACTCATTGCTTTGTTGCATTGCTTTCCTGCCTTTAAGTCACTTGAAATAGTGACTCCTAAATCCCTTTCCTCCTCAGTAGTTTCCATTATAGTACCCTTGATACTATATTTAGCCTTTGGGTTTTTGAGACCCAAGTGCATGATTTTGCATTTTTAGCATTAAACTGTAGTTGCCACGTTCTTGACCATTTTTCAAGCCTAGCAAGGTCATCAATCATTTGTTTTACCCCTCCTGCTGTGTCTACCCTGTTGCATATCTTTGTATCATCTGCAAAAAGGCATACTTTCCCTTCAATACCATTTGCAATGTGACCAACAAAGATATTAAAGAGAACTGGTCTGTGTACAGATCCCTGGGGTACTCCACTGGTAACATTTCCGTCCATAGATTGCACTCCATTTACTACAACTGTCTGTTTCCTATCCTGCAACCAGGTTCTTATACATTTAACTGTTTTATAATCCACCCCCACGCTTTCAAGTTTATTTAGCAGTCTGCGATGTGGGACAGTGTCAAATGCCTTACTAAAGTCTAGATATGCTACATCTACAGCTCCCCCTTGATCTATTATTTTCATCACAGAGTCAAAAAAGTCAATAAGATTTGTTTGGCATGATCTCCCATCAGTAAATCCATGCTGTTTTGGATCCTGTAAGTTGTTTGATTTAAGATATTCCACAACTCTTTCTTTTAATAGTTTTTCCATTACTTTCCCTACTACTGTTGTAAGGCTTACTGCAGGGGTGGCCAACTAGTCCAAGTCAAAGAGCCCAGAATTGTCTCCAAGAAAGCTGAAGAGCCGGTATCATGCGCACGGGGAAATGGGCGTGGCCTATTATAATGGGTGTGGTCTAGCTGGCACAAGGTCACACCCCATCCCCAGCTCTCAGAAAACTCCTCTCCTCTCCTTCCCCCCAGTTTTCAGACAGCACCTCTCTCCTCCCCCCATCCCCAGCTCACAGACAGCACCTCTCTCCTCTCACCCCCATCCCCAGCTCTCAGACAGTGCCTCTTCTACTCTCCCCCAGCTCTCAGACAGCACCTCTCTCCTCTCCCCCCCAGCTCTCAGACAGCACATCTCTCTTCCCCCCCCATCCCCAGCTCTCACACAGCATCTCTCTCCTCTCCCCCCAGCTCTCCGACAGCACATCTCTCTTCCCCCATCCCCATCTCTCACACAGCACCTCTCTCCTCTCCCTCCCAGCTCTCAGACAGCACCTCTCTCCTCCCCCCATCCCCAGCTCTCAGACAGCACCTCTCTCCTCTCCCCCCCATCCCCAGCTCTCACACAGCACCTCTCTCCTCTCCCCCCCAGCTCTCCGACAGCACATCTCTCTTCCCCCATCCCCATCTCTCACACAGCACCTCTCTCCTCTCCCTCCCAGCTCTCAGACAGCACCTCTCTCCTCCCCCCATCCCCAGCTCTCAGACAGCACCTCTCTCCTCTCCCCCCCCATCCCCAGCTCTCAGACAGCACCTCTCTCCTCTCCCCCAGCTCTCAGACAGCACATCTCTCTTCCCCCCATTCCCAGCTCTCAAACAGCACCTCTCTCCTCCCCCCAGCTCTCCAACAGCACATCTCTTCCCCCCATCCCCAGCTCTCACACAGCACCTCTCTCCTCTCCCCCCCCAGCTCCTTGACAGCATCTATCCCCCCTCCACTCTTTGACAGCGCCTCTGTCCCCCCAGCTCTTAAACAGTTCCTCTGTCCTCCCCCCCGCTCTTAGACAGCACCTCTGTCCTCCCCCCCTGCTCTTGGACAGCGCCTCTGTCCTCTCCCCCCCCACGGCTTAGACAGCGCCTCTCCAGATCAAAACAACAGCCCCCCCACCTCTTGTTGGTCACATAATAGGGCAGGGCAGAGCACCACATGCTCACTTACCATGCCTTGTCGATCGTTCTCCCTTCTCTGGGCACCCACTGTCTGCAGTCTTCCCGCTCCTGGGATCCGTCCTCCTTGCGGCTCCACCTCTCAAGTGCTGTGCTACTGTGACATCATGAAGTCACTTTGCACACACAGAGTGGAGCGGAGATGAGCTGAGATACACATGAAGCCTTCTCTGAACTGCTGAACGTCAGTTAGAGGAGGCTTTATGTGTATAATGGTGAGCAGTGGCAGCCAGGGTGCCAGGAGCCACATTAACACAAAGCAAGAGCCACATGCAGCTCGAGAGCCACAGGTTGTCCACCCCTGGCTTATTGGTTGCCTCCCTGAAAGTTGTAGAACCATTACTCATAAACAATGGACAAGGCCTGAGTCTTTCCCTGTCACTGCATGTGGTGAATGGCATGTTGCCAATTTTATGTTTTTCTGACACAAACTTTACCTTTATTAAAGGTGTTTTTTTCTTCACTACTGTATATTATTTTGGTTTATTTTAGATGCCCTGACTTAGACCCTCTATGCCCTTGAGCATTGACTTTAGTAGGTGACGTAGAATGACTAACATTGCCATCATGACTGGTGGCAGCGATAGTGTTCGGCGCTAGTATTTAGTTGCTCTTTTCTAAACTGATCGTTATCCATTTTTCATTTGCAGAGCACTGGGCTTATATATGCATGTGAACAAAGCACACTAGGGTAAAGCGCACCAAACAGTACAAACAATAAATCTATATATATATATTTATTTATTTTTTGCACCTGCAGCTCTGTTCAAACTGCATGGAGTCACATGGCTTTGAACAAATTGCACTAAGGTAAAGTGCACCAAACAGTACAAAGAATAGATGAATATATTTATTTTTTCACCTTGCAGCTCAACTCTCATGCAATTCAAAGGCTTTTATTTTATTATGTACATGAATAATAAAATCACAGGGGTACAGCGCAGTAGCGCACAACATAATTAATTTTTTTACTTTTTCACAACTGAAAAGCGACAATGACAATGCACACTGTAGTGCTGCTTGTGAACACACAGCCACCTTAGATGGATACAGCACAGCCAATTTAAACAGCAGAGTGCAGTGCAGCACACATCAGTGTGCCCCTTGTATACAATATACAAACAGCTCAGCCACTTGTTATGAGTCTAGACACAGCTCTGCCACTTTAACCAGCAGAGTACAGCTCAGCACTCAGCAGCGTGCAATACACTATACACAGCACAGCCACTTTAGATGGACACAGCTCAGACAATTTAAACAGCAGAGTACAGTGCAGAACACAGTAGCATGCCCCTTGTATACACTACTATACAGAGCACAGCCACTTGTTATGATTCTTGACACAGCACAGCCAATTTAACCAGCAGAGTACATCGCAGAACACAGCAGAGAGTGAAATGGTGCCAAGTCCCGGCCATGGTGCCCTTATGTAGGATCCAAAACCTAAGGGAATCCAACACTGGGAGGATGACATTTTACCTCAATGTGGAATTCTCGAGCCACGTCTCGGGTAGACTCAGATCTTGGAACTTCGGATCGGTTTAATTCCAGATAATTCGATCCGATCATCTCTACATTTTACACAGGGGCATGGATTTATCTTATTACTGTACATCCTACCTCACATTTCTTCTTGTCTCTCAACTGCAGTATAGTAATTTGCTGTATTGGCTCATGCCAGAAGGGAACATGTCATCTCCATAAATGTGTGGCATCAGCCATTGCCTTCATTTCTTTTCAGTTCACACTTGTTGGGCCTTAATTTTTTCCTTGCCATTTCTTCAGTGGCCAAAATTTTTCTTTCTTTTGCTTCTTTGTGTGCATAAAGACAATTTCCATACAACAGAGGCACCAATTTAGTTCCTACAGTATGTTACGTTTATTCCCTGGATGTTTTTTTGTTTCACATGCATATTTACACTGTATTCTTGATTTTAGTTTCTTGCATCCGGTCTTTCTTAGTGCAAATCTCTGTAATGGTATTCAGTATGATATCCCAGCTGATGGGATGCCAGCTGTCAGGATCCCAACATTGAGCGCAGCAAGTACCCTTGCGGGCTCGCAGTGCTCGCCGCGCTTTGGGCCCGGTGGTGTGCTTTGCTAGCCATTGGTTCTATTCTCCCTTAGGTGGTGGCGTGCACTCACCACCCGAGTGGGAATATAGGGGAGCAGTCGGTATTGCGACCGTCTGCATTTTACTGGCTGTCGGGATTCCGGTGTTGGGATCCTGAACGCCGGTGTCCTGACAGCTGGTATATTAACTACATTACCTGTAATGCTAACATTAGCTTTCTTCTTGATACTTTCATGATTATCTCTTATATACCAATTGTGTAATTTGCCCAAGTTAAATCCAGAGTTCTAGGTCATGAAGCTAACAGTACATTGCATATAATCTGAAAAGTCTTGTTGCTATCATAAACTTAATGAAAACAAAATACACTGCCCCTCCCAGGTTAGGAGTCAGATAAGTATTGGACTTTGCATGCTTAGCCCTCATCAGACACTGCTTTGTATCTAGCAGTGCTTCGCAAATTCTATCCTCAAGATGTGTGGACAGAGTTATAGTTTGGAGGGAACTCCATCTTAGTGATGAACATTGAAGTTTCATGTATCTTAATTATCGAACTCTGATATTATTAGCATGATTTCACATGTAGGAAATATGATACATGGGCGGAATTGATAATTTGCCCTTGATAAAGACGTAGCTTTTATTTTCCAGCTTGATTATGGTGTGCAGGGTCTGGAATTGGTGAGTTTCAGACTAAAACACCCCCTCACCATTCACAGTCCTGTGACGTATTCGGAGTATGCCGCATGTGGGGAGTTTTCCATCACACTTGAGACCTGGTCCAGCTGCCCTGTACTGGTCACTCTCCCTTCCACACAGCCTCACTGCAAAGATAAAGTACCACCCCACTGTGTACTGGATACAGATTCCATTACATAACCAACATGCATTGGACATAGACTTCTCACTGCAATCACCCCAAGTTTGAATCACTGCACATACAACTAATCACTGCACTTAAGATTTCATGACATGGATACCGCAGACCGCAAGGTTAATTGAGGTCACTCACAACAGAGACCTCAATTAACCTTGCAGTCTGCAGTAGACCGCAGGTTGTCACACATAGAGTACAATGGGAATATTTTTCCCCATTATAGTCTATGGGCTCCACTTGAGTGACAGGCCAGGAGTGTACAGCCAATCAGGAGAGGGCTATGACATGGCACTCCGTGATTGCCTGGGGGTCGCAAAGTGACGGAAGTCATACGGAGACCCGGTATTCGGGAAAAGAGGATCCGTGGTGCGGATTAAAGTGATTTGTTATTTTTAGCCCCAAGGATGCCTAAAAGGACAGAAGAGGCCCAATCCACACTAGAAATAGGTGAGTATACTGTATATATAATTTTTTTACAGGTACCCTATGGATTCTACTTGACAAGTGGACCGAGAGACTCCGTTGGGCAGTAGGTAAGTATATGTGAGTGTGTAAGTGTGTTTTATTAAACTTCTACTGTGTGTTTTCTTTATTGTGATATTTCTATTCATGCTTCTTTCAATCTTGCACATTGTAATGAATGTGCGAATTTACAGAAAACTCACCCTACATCGCACAATATACTAGCCTTGAACTTAAAAACTTGCAGGCTATCACATTGGGCGAGTTTTGGGACAAACTCGCACCTTCTAATGTGCGAGAAGGTTCGGGTTTGTCCCACACAAAAAAAAGCACTTAATTTCATCCCGCCTATTGATACAGTATTTCAAAATATGAATGAGTCTCTGCCAATGAGTTAAATGTAGGTATTGATGCAACATCAATGTATAATATCAATGTGGCCCATTCAGTTGCCCATCCCTGTCCCAACATGGCTCAAAATTAAACTGCAGTGGAAAAGTAAAGATGTCCTTTATTTGTTCTACCTGCAAAGAAAAAATTGCATTTGCTCCTATTACATTAAACAATGTTTGTCCAGGTGAACCCTTTAGTAGATGAATGCTCTTAGTAGGACTGTCCATACACTGGCCAGTATGAACTAAAGGAAAAATACTCTACAATCTCAGTTTTCGGGTGTTTTACACATTTTCAAGTGTACGCCCGGCCACCACTTTACTAATGTGAAAGGTAACGCCAGCTTTTTCTGGTGTTACCCTATATAAGCCTATGGGCTTCTTTCTGCATTCTGCCGCTTCTGCCACGCAGCACCGCTCACTCTGGCCCCCTTACCTGTATGCTGCCATTGTCCCAACGCGCTCCTGGATCCCCCAACCTCCTCCTCCCCCAGCAATACAGCCAGATGTCTTTCCAGCTGCAGGGAGGAAGAGGACCCTTTGACTCCCTGCAGACACCACCTCCCGGCGGCAGGAGGTGACGGAGACCCCCACACACCCTCTCACACAGCACAGCAGGCTTCACAAGGGACAGCTCTATCGCTTAGTATCAATGTGGAATGTGGTCACCTTCTTTGTATATCTTGCCCATTAGCTTTAAACTATTTGCAAAAGAAAAGGAATACTTGTTTATGCATTGTAAATTATGTTTACCATGACCACTATAAATATTGGTATGCTCATATTGTTGTGACATTTTGATTTATATCTGAACATGGACCGAAATAATTGCTGAGAAAAATGTAAAATGATACTTGTATATTATGTAAATACTTTCTAAAAATGTTCTCATTTATTTTTTAAACTGTTGAAAAAAATGTATAAATGCATAAATTTAAAACAAAATCATAATTTGAATAGTTATGAATTTCTAAAGTAACTACTGTCATTACAAAAAATAAATAAAAGACTGGGGTTTTATTATTTAAAAACACAAAAGTGAATTTTTTTTTAAAAAGACTGCATCCAATTAGGTATGAAACAATACATATGTTACATACTGCATTATATATTATTTCAGTATGAAACAATACAGATGTATCCTCATACACCTAAATTATTTGCTCTAGATGCCCGGTGTGACTGAGCCACTACAAGAGATGTAGCGCACCATCTTTATCTTCAAATTTTGCGTTTTATCCGCACCGCAGATGCAGCATAAAGCCATCCACAGTGTAACATAGGCATTAGGTGTGACTTTACCCACACAGGAATTGGATTTAAACAAGTCAAAGTCAAAGATGAAGCACAACGGAACTTGGTGTGGGATGAAGCCGCTGCTGTTTTATCGTAGTACTTCATATACAGATTCATATTCATTTGCACACAGATGTACAAATGTCACCCATCAAATTGATTAGTGTAATCTAGCAGAGTGGTTTCGTTTCTTCCAGATGTTTATTTGTGTGAAAAAGTCGCACATTTTTACTGAAAAAAATACTAATCTCTGCCGAGTCACCGGCTACCTGGCGTGCCGAGTGGGGCTATTGGGTGCACCCGAAGCCACAGAGTATGGGGACACATCTGTATATTATGTAGTGGAAAACAGTGCTAGTTACAATTTTGGAGATATACAGTAAACTCTAGATACTCCAGCATGGAAAAAGCACATTTGCACAGAAGGAAATAATGTTACAAGCACAGAAATTCAAGACTGTCAATCGTTGACATTTGAATATGTCGTCTTGAATGAGGAACATTTCCTTCTGTCAGAGAACATATGTGCAGAATCTGCTGATTAGCTGTTTGGGTGAAAAAAAAAGTCTGTTTCAAGATATTATTTTTCTTTTTCACTCTACAAATGTGGTCAAATGTGGAAATAATTTAAACTATTCAAATATTTATTTAAAAAAAAAGAAAAGAAAAACTTTTTCAATTGTTACAACATTTAAATGATTTTAATGTAGCATTATGAACAAATACCTTTCTGATTCACAATAGGGACAATAAAATAATTTTCTTTTTTTTCTTTTTTTACCAATAAATCACTATTTTGTAAACTGCAGTCAATGCATATACAATACATTAGGGGTATTAATGCGTCTGTTTCTTCTGTATCTGAGACCGAAATCAAAGCATATGTAAAGACAATAATTAGCATTTTTATTTGTATAGGTATGATCTAGACAGGAATTCACTTCATTCATATCAATTCCCAAAGCACTTCACAAGCTTTTGGATATTTTTGCCATGGTGTAAGGTTAATTCTTGCTTTCTCTGTGAATAAGTGTCTCTGTATACAAGTAGGAACCCATGCTGTTACGTATTAACACTTGTTATTGTATTGAACAATGGTGGTCTAATAAATACATAAAATACTTAAAAACATTACTACTAAGAGTACCAATGCTTGTTATATTCAACCTGCCTGCCATTTTCTAGCAAGAGATATCTATAAAAAATAAAACACTATTATATATGTAGATAAAAGTACATTTTATAACTAAATTTGTTTTATGCTTTTTGTAGACTGTGTATTTCCATAATAGAACAAAAGCTTAGTTCAGATTTATTTTATTTTTAAATGAGGTGGGAAAAATGTAAATAACATCTGGAATAGGATGCGGTTCATATTCTAGTAAATCTTGATATTTTAAATATTACATACAGTAATATTTTTCTAAGAAAATTGTTATTTTGATCGATTGTTAAATATATATATATGTTCACACGTAATTTGCATTTTAATGTCCAAAAATTACTACAAAATATATCAAAATCCTATATTATACATAAAACTAATATATGTTTTGAGAAAGTAGTCCTATTTAAAAACTTTGAAATTAGTTAAGTCACTGTCTACAAAAAATTTATTTTTTATTAATTAAGTGTTGCTTTAATATTTGCCCTAGAACGCAATTTGTTTGCATGTGTTTTTACTCATTGTGACTAAGGCTACAGTACATACACACTTAGGAGTTTAGGTGTAATATCTGCAATGCATTCAAACACATGCAATTGCAATGTAGTGCATGAATGCATTTAGAATGCACTCTAAGTAAGTTTCTAATAATAAACATAAGTAACACTGTTTATTAACATTCTATTATTAAATCTAACTTTCAAATGTTGTGTGTTTACCATTTACTGCATAGGTGTATACATTGCCTAAAGTAGGAATATTAGTTATGCACGTGCAAGTTAATGCTACATAATAAGTGCTCAATAAAAGGCCTTCAACCATTGCTGGACTGTGTCCAGTCAACTCCACTAAAGGTGAAATCATATACTGCAAAATATATGGGTATAAATTGAAAACAACAATCCAGCTTTCAGTATGTATGTGATTATAGCGTTTGACTACTAAAACAAATAAGATAACATTTGTGCACAGTTATGGAATGACTGGATACCGTCAGCCTCTGGCTCCTGCCAAGCAGCGTATCACACAAATAATTTTTGTATGTACATGTATTAAAAAAATATCATATTGTGTTTATTGCTGTCATTTAGACCAGTACAAATACACTGTAGGACTGCCATCTACTAAGAAGATACTTCAGAGGTTGGTTTTACTTTCATAACCTATGTATGCATGTGGGGTGTTTGATTTGCACCATAGGCACCCACTAAATGTGCAACTAAAATAAACACAAGGCATTTGAAGTAAATCTTTGGTGTGGGCTGTAGCATAATAACAAGATAGTGCAATAAACTCTATATAATCAATTAGGGATGTCATATATCTACAGATACTTTATAATATACAGTATGTAAAACTGCCAATATTAATTCATTTAAACACAATAAAATAAACCAGTATCATAAACACTGCTAACAATAAAACGTCATACTCAACTATGTAAGCATATTGCATGGTTGTTATTGCACACACATTTTGTCCTCTTAAAAATATATAAGACTTAAAATACAAGCAACAGGCAAGATATTTCTATAATTCTAATTCTAATTTATAATACTGCAATTAGTATTATTTTCTAGGAATCATAAACTTATTTTTAAAATGTTTAATGTAGAAGAACTTATGCTAAGATGGGACAGCAGCTACATATGTAGAATATACACAACTGTAAGTACTTTATACTTGTATACTTCACATTTCGATAACACTGCAGATCACTTTTTATTCTCATTTAAATCCGTTCTATAGTTGTATCTACTAGTTTTATATATATATATATATATATATACACACACACACACACATATTCAGTATCAATTCTTTCTTTAGTTTTGTAATTCCTTATATTATGTAAGTCCTTCAGAGGTAGCATTGTCCTTTATTTTTGTTAGAACAAATAGTGGATAAACTGTATCTCTTTTAATTCCTGCATTTATTACCCATCAGCACAAAATATAAGTTTTCTTGTGAAAATGCTAGCTTGCAGAACAAAATGAAACTTATAGGACAATATAGCAACATATATTGTAGAGGTATATTAATCAATTGGTTCAGACATTGAAAATGTATTTATGAAATAGCACTATAACACCCATTAGTTACTAAGGCTCAAAAAGCCAACAGTTAACCGACTTCGTTCAGAATATAAACATCAGTTTGGTGATCTCACCAGAATAAATACATTGTACTGTACAACTGAACTGGGGGAATATGTAATACATATATTAATATAAATTAGGTCTGCTATAGCTTAAAAAAACAGATAGAACAGAGAATCACTAAAAGGCTTTTTAAACTAATATACTGTAAAGTTTATTCATTCTTCTACTTCATACCTTGAGTTGCTGTTTATTGCTCTGTCGGATAATCTTTCTATAATATGTCACAACCAGGTTTTTGATTGGATTGTATAACATATTACATGCAGTGAGATCACATACTGTAGCAGTAGTGGGGAATTTCTCATTTAAAATGTCCTTGGACACTATATAAATAATGATATATAAAACCTGGCTTAGTCCTTAGGCATCTTCTTCATTAGTAATAGGCTGACAATTTGTGCATGACTTTCCCATACAATCACCCCAGGTATACCTATATTTTATTATGTAATGTGTCATTTTCCAAAATTTGATTGAAATTACTTTATAGCTTTAACATTAACTGGGGCATCTATAGCATAGACAACAATGTTACCCCCTGCCCTTCTTTTTACTGAGAGTATCAGACTGGCTTCACATAACATAACATAACATAATAGAGTACAGATGTTAGTATTTCTGAGTGTTAAACTATTTTCTTTATATGTACTGTACCAATGGAACTGTTTCTTTGTAAATGACTTTATTCTATTAACACATTGGCTAAACAATGAAATAGTTATTCAACCATTTTTAACTACAGTGTATCATACCAGTTCAGGGTAACATTTCATAACCATTTAAAATCTATATTTAAACCTTAATTAGCACAGGAAAACAAGTTTCCACACCCAGTGAATGCTCCTAATTCCTCTTTGAAAGGCAGATCCATTACATGGGTCACTTGCTTAAAAGAACAGAACAATGGGACACACAATCAGTTACATAGACAATAGTAAAATACTGTAGAATTTAAACTAGATTTTATATGCTTGGACATATTAAGCATTATGGTACCTATGTTGATAATTACAGGACTTACGCAATGTGAAACATTTATTTGCAAAATAATAAGTAGTGAGTTTGTTAAAATACTCATACTCTACACTTTGGTATGTAAGAAAATGAGAGCTTCCACTTTGACAGTGCGATATGCTGTAAATTAAAATACATATGACTTAAAATCTATTAATATCTATTAAGATTATATCTAGATTAATGACCTAGTTATTAGATTTGTGAAATTAAGATTTAACCAATCTTTTAATTACATGTTTTATGAAGATTCTCAAATTAACAAACATTTATATACCCCAAAAGTCACTGTAACATTAACTACATTAGGAGCCTTGAGCCCAAAATATATTCATATTTTCAAACAGAAAATCAGATGCAACAACTTTTAAAATGGACACTTCAATTATCTGTGACCTATTGATATCAATTGTCTTATCTTTAACATACTTTTGGGATAAGACTATATTTTATATCTCCTGTAGGCCATAGTTTACATAGATGTACATTTAAACTATTTCTTCACAATCAGAAACAAAATGTAAACCTATGTTATGTTGTCAGATTAAAAATTACTTGCAAGTCTTGTTTGCATAGATTTTAAAATATTATTATATACTAACTGTAAACTATTGGATTACAACTGCACAATGGCCAAATTTTGTGTATTATGGCCTTTGATTTAAATAGTTGCAGCAACAGAAGGTTCCTTGAAGTAAGTATATCAATTCAATATAAGTACAAAAAAAAATATTTATCCTTAATTTTTATTTTTGCTAGTCTTTAATATCAGTTTCAGTACTTAAACCCTGAATTTTATTTTGTATTTCATAAGTAAAATCTGTACTTATTCTGATGTATAATGTATGCATTCCTATTAAACTCCAAAATTCTAATACCACACTACCATATGTTCTGAAGTGTTAAAATAAGTTACAAACAAAGCACATTTTTGTAGTTAATATGGACATATGTTGTCAGAGTAATGCCAAAGTAAACTCCTAATGGTCCTTTATATTTAATTTAATCTATTCAGAGTAGTGATGCATTTTAGTGAGATGGTCTGTAACACCTATTAATTAAAAATTCAAAATCTTACACTCGATCCCCAGCCATCTGCGTCCGCTGATTTACTATTCTGAGAATAACAGTGGTTTTTTTTTAAACCTTTTTGTATGAGGGAAACAATTTCATTTTTAAGCTATTGCTAACAATTGGGTCCACAATTTTCAATTATTTTTCAGCTGATGAAGTTTTCATGTTCAATTTTAACTTTCGTATTCAGAGCCTAATAAGCTTCAATTGTGCATTGTTATTCCGTCACTAATCTGTTCATTTTCAATGAGGCCTGCAAGACATTTCTTTGCAATTGTTTACTGGCCCCTCTGGCAGAAAACAGTTTAACATGTGATATTGCCTTGAATGTTCTGTGTGCAATTAAGATAGACATTGGAATGGTATAGTGTACATTTCTTTATTTTAGCACTGAATTTTAACAGATTCTTTAACAAATAACCATAAAATAATGTTTAGTGCATGGATAAATCACAGTCTTCAACAAAAAAAGGATCAGGTGTTAAAATCATAGTTTAAAATATGGCATATATTTTGGCTTTTACAGAGTTTTTTTCCTTTAAAAACAACAAACTAGACCACAGAAGTTTAAAACATACTTTCGGGACTGCAGTGATACCTTAATCGAGCCGTGTCAATTACTGTGTGAACAAGCATCTGCTTAATCTTAATTAGATGGGGGGAGGGAGGTGAATGACCACTGTTTATATTCATTTTCCTCATTAATTATGAAAAACTGCATTTAATTCATCTTGCATGGCGAGAGACTGGCTGCGCAGATGGAAGTCATAAGGGAAGTGGCTGTCTGTAGGCAACCTGAACATAGAGCTCTGCCCAAGGGGACCCCTGCCTGGCACTGCACAGTAATGCATGCCATAATTGTAATTTTTCCCATAGTCCAAGGCCTCTTCTTGCTTCAGGGAAAATATCCCATTATAGTTCATGGAGGGAGGGCTTAAGGGACCTTCAAACTGAGGGCTGGTGCACTCGGGGGAAGTGCTTTCATAAAAGGATTCATAAGCACTACAGTAATTGTACGGTTTTCCCGTCTTGGAATTGTCAAGGTTCCCATGACCTGGTGGGGTGCTAAGCTCAGGGCTGTGATATGGAGGGTAAATAGAAGTGTATGAGGATGTTGCATGATGCACTGAATCCCCACTCTGACCCATGAGAAAACTTCTGGCATTAAGCTGCAGGCAGCCAGCCACTAAGTTTGTAGTGGGCTGGGATAAACCTTTACATAGGTTTTGCACAAAGGTGAGCAGATCTGGTCTCTTCCCAATCCGCAGAATCTCTCCCAAAGCCCAAATATAGTTTTTGGCCAGCCTCAATGTTTCTATTTTAGACAGTTTTTGCGTCTTAGAATAACAAGGTACAACTTTCCGTAAATTGTCCAGTGCATCATTGAGGCCATGCATCCTTCCCCTTTCCCTTGCATTAGCTTCTACTCGTCTCACTTTAATCCTTTCTATTCTGACCTTGGTCATCTTTTTTTTTCTTGGCCCCCTCCTCCTTGGCAATCCATTTTCATCCTCTTCCTCCTTGTCCTCCTCCTCTTCTTCTTGCTCTGTTTCCTCTTCAGGTGTCCTTTTGATATTTTTCCCATGTGATACTAGCTGCTTGGCACAGCTTTCGGCTTTTTTTGCTATTTTTTGCTCATCGCCTTCCCGAACATATTTTCTACAAATCTGCGACTCCGTCATTACAACAGATTCATCGAACGGCAGAGTTAACATTGCTGCTAAAAATGAAATTCCCTGAAATGACAAAACAATGTTTACATATACTAACAATAAAAGTAATTCATGACTCACATATACTGCCATTTTTGCTGTACTTTTGCTTGTAATTTATACAAGTTTTAAGTAAAAAAAATCTTTAAAAATTAACAAATGAATGTTATAATATGCATTCAAAACTATTGCAAAACTTTATAAATGTTAGTCAAAACAACTGTACCACACAGTCTTATGTTGTGTAGAAAACTGAAGTCAGCTTTTTGAGTAAAACCTACTAACAAAAAAAAAAAAAAAAAAAATATGACTAAATTAATTGTCCTAAGTTATTTTTACAAGGTATTTTCATTTTTGAAATGCTTTAACAAATTAAGGAAGCAATTAGTAGCAATCATCTTTTCTAAAAAAAAAAATATTTATAAACCCAGTTAACTAGAATTAACTTATTAGTCAAAACATACTGTATTGATATATCAAAGCTTTCAAAAACTAGGAGTTACTTGAGTGAGAAAGAAAATGAGTGGCATCGTTCCTACATGTATTAAAGTGTTCATGGGATCCCTGTGTGCTCCTTATCGAGATAAAAATGAAATTTTTGACCTAAAAAGGATTTTTAAATATTGCATATGTGCAAAATCTGTCTAGAAACATAAGACAAATGTATGGACAGACTATTAGATATAGCATACACTGAAACACGTGAATACATCTTTACCTAAACAAACAAGCAATTTCGACAGCAGTGATTCTATTAGATAATTTTGAATGCATTCTACAATATTCCTGCACATTTAACCTACATTTTCACCGTTACAAGAAATTATTTGGACAAGCAAGTGATATCATAACTAAAATAATTCTAAGAAAACACAATAGCAAACAATTACCACATTTAATCATCACATGCAAAAAACAGAGGTATGGTAGAACAAGAAAAAGGTTTGTTACCTTCAGAATTGTATCGATCAACAAACAGTGTTCATTTTTTATCGCCTTCAAAATCAGTCCGAATGTCGCATTTTCTCCAGGAGTCTAGATATGTGTGTATCTCATTGATCTCTAAAAAAGTGACATTGATGCCAACTGCCAGAGCTGGTACCCATGCCATCTGCTAGTGACGTCACAGGACAGAGAACCACATGATGCGTTCCCTTGGGACCTTCATTCTGCACTGATCATCTGGCATCCCTGTAAGTGGGTACCAGTATTCATGTATCAACACAGAAGGTTAGACTGATAAAAAAAAAAATCTGCACCAGCATCTCACATACAGGCAATGCAGTTCCATCAGAGCGACTCCTTTTTTCCCATAGAATCTTAAGGGACACATTAAATAGAAGGCAGTGGTGCCAATGTTAAGTTCTCATCTCCAAATAACACAGCGTGGAATGAGGTGAAAGCATTCCTCTGATGCTATGTTTACTTGCTTACATTAAATTAACCCATTCATGAAAATTACCAAAATGAAAATTTTGTAGCAGAATGGGCAAAAAAAGTATGAATGTATACTTGATTAGAGTCTATTATCAAAGACATGAAATAGAACAAGAACTAAGAAAATACATGAAAGTAGATTTTCTTATATATCAATATATGTGCACATACCTGTATATAGAGTATGTATGTATGTACTGTATGTACTGTATGTATGTATGTATGTATGTATGTGTGTGTGTGTAAGCCGGTACATATATATATATATATATATATATATATACACACACACACACACACACACACGCACGCACACACACACACACACACACACACACACACACTCTCTCTCTCCATGTATATATATATATATATATATATACACACACACGCATATTACAACATTGGTAGTGTTGCCGCAATATGTATTTGGAAAATTATAATCTATGTTACAATAGCCTACATGCAGAAATGTAATTTTGTATGCTATACATGGTATTTAGTATTATTATTGTTATGTATTCATTATTTACTGATATTGTGATTACATTTGTAGTATTGTAGTTTAGGATTTACAAATTGGCTAACGCAATTAACCTGCATTATCTAGTTCCAACTTTGAAAAAAAATGTCAATTAAATAAAAAATAACAATACAGGCCTAGTGCTGATATAGCCCTGCTAAACTGTGGCAATAAGTTAATAAGTGAGCAGATATTGTATTCAGTAGAGTGAAACATTTGTTTATCACTTAATGCCAGTGACCAACTGTCTTCACAAACTAATGTAGTTTTAATTTAAGTACTTTGGAAGTATTTTAGAGTTGCTTTAGGTCAGTTAAGGTACTGTCCAGTCCATTGTAATTTCCACACAAGCCCTATTTAGCAAAATGACAGGCTGCCTCAACTACAATTAATTGGTACCACCAAGCAAAGGTTGTATTCTTCAGGCATTCTTCTAGTCATGTTGAAATGCAGGTATGTTTAACCTTTAAATCTCTCTGCGCATACAGTACCTGCAGTGCAACATGGTTTTGCCAAGGTGCAAATAGCTTCTGTCTGAGCTTTTTTTTATTTGCTCCTTAGTCAGAATCAAGCCATGTGTGCCTAGGCTGAGCAAACAGATCACCACTGAAGACAGCTGGCAATGTTAAAAATCAAGGATTTTTTATGCAGATAAAAAAAATAGATGAACTTTCGTTCATTTCCTATTTTGTATACACATATAAAGCATATGCTTATGATATACTGTAAATACACACTTCTGTGTAAGTGAATATTCATACATTAAGATTCCTGCTGTTATTCCAATTGGAATACGAAGACAATTTTTGCCAAGATCCTGATCCACCCTAACTACTTTTGGACAATACCAAAACAGTTTTGTAGGCTACAACACCCCCCACCCCTACCCTTTTGGTCCTAGAATTTCAGGACTGTTCCAGGACTTTGTAGGAGTGCATTAGGAATACCCTTCTTCGTATGAATCTTCCCATCATCTACAGCAAAACACATTTTCTTCAGACAACGGGTTAGTCAGGCTCAACAGGCGAAAAGCACGTTACAATGGAGGAAGAAACAACCTTTATGCTACATTGCGCTATTACAGTATGTTTTTTGCTGTTGTTGAGGTTTCTGTATGAATGAACTCCTATATCTTGTTAATTGTCTATTGTTAAACTGCAGTGTGGTTCCTGACTTATAGTAATAGCCTGTATTGCTGAAGTATGTTGCCCGCTTTGTTTTTGTCTCCCCATAAACACCCTGTGCCTTTGCTCTTTGCGCCCTTCCTTCCAGCATTTTCGTACAAATTAATCTTTGTTGTTGTCTTCAGCTGTTTTTTTCCTCACTTGCCATCTGCTTTTCTCTTCTTTCCAACGACATTACTTTTGCTTTCCTGCTTATTCATTGCGCTAATACTACTATATTCTTCTGCACGCTGTACACTGGAAATATATAGATCTCATGTTATTTTATTTTGCCGCCAACTGTTTTTACCACTACTGGATATATTTTAACTGGACCCATCTTCAAAATACTTCATTATTGTACAGTCACTAGATCACTGTAGACAGCTTTCATTTTTGTACAATTGTTAAATTAGAGAGACAGAAGGACCAAGAAGTGTTCCAACTTCAGGAACTTGGGGGAGATGTATCAAAGCATGGAGACATAAACTGGACAGAGATGAAGTACTATCCAATCAACAACAGTCACTTTACAGGCTGCATTTGAAAAATGACAACTAGGAGCTGATTAATTTGTACTTTATCTCTCTCCACTCTATCTCGCCAAGGCTTAGTACATCTGCCCCATAATGTTTTCTACTATTAAAAAATGAGAATCAGTGGAACAATTGAGGGATGGTTCTTTGTGACCAGTATCTTCTCTCATTTTTCCTTACACTTCATAGTGGCGCACATTCATTAGCAAAGATTATCTACCATACATGGAAATGTGAGCAGGCAGACATTGCAGTGATGTCTGGGAGCAGACTGCGAGAACGTGAAATATATAATTTCCAGAAAATAGGATTGGAAAATGCAATTGTCATTTTGGGCAATGTCTGCAGCAATTTTGTTAAAAGTATAATCCAAATATTTTTGGTTGAAGACTTCATCGGGTTACAAATGAGACTACCAAATACCAGACCATGTACAACCTAACTGGTATATTACCTGCCATCTACATACAGTGGAAACAGCCTTATCATAAGCTTAACTAATATCCATGAGAATGCAGCCTATCAATGTACTGAGGACCAATGACATCCCTGAGGCACTTCGTAGCCAAACAATCCTGAGAGTGATGTCTAATGAATTGATAGGCTGCACCTCATGAATATTGGTACAAAAGTGAGGGCATAGTTTAAGCTGGAGCGGAAGTTGAATGGCATTGTTCATGACAGAGAATGGGACAAGCTTCTCTAGGAGTGGGATATGTCTGTCCCTCTTCTTTGTGGTGAGATGACATTGCATGAATTAACTGATATTGGCTCTGACTTTTGCCAGTTACTGCTCATATTACCCGTTTGGGTTTCTCAGTTTAACCAATGCCTGATTATATTCTGAGAATAGATTTTTTTTTTTTTTAAATGTCCTCTTATTACTTAATGTGTTTATAAGGAATCTGTACATCAGAAATTCCATGTGAATAAACGTCTCTCAACTTTCAAGAAATTGATGCTGAGACATCTTAAAACTGTAATGCAAGAAAGTTTCTTTAACCATACATAAAAAAATTATTTACAGATTCCTTATTTGATGTATAGTAGTAGTCTGGGAATTCAGCACCTGATAATGCTAGTAATAATTGTGCAGATTTATCTACGAGAATAGATTGATTCTCTACACTTATTTTTTATACTATTATTGGGGCTTCAGTGAAAAACAGCAAATGTTAGTGACAGATTTTTTACATTAAAGTCTTTTGTTTTTAGCCATTCCCTACACTCAATTGAAACATTTCACTTAAAATGTCTTCTAGTAGCTATGATAGCATACACATCCCTAGCTCAGCGCATAGGTAAGACTCAACAAAATAAAACATCATAGCAATAACTGGGAGGCAGTCAATTGACCGCCTGTCAGGATCCCGGCAGTCAGCATACCAACACTGGAGTCCCGACACCCAGCTGAAATACCGGCAGACTCCTGACCGCCGGCTGGTTATCCCTCTTGGGTGGTAGTCCACGCATTGGCGTTTCTATAATGGGTGCAATGGGTGCGGTGCACACGGGTCCCTGGGCCCAGGGGGGCCCACACCACACCAAAATTCCTTTCAGTCCGGTGATACGTTTATTGTCTGCCTTAAAAAGTAGACAAAATTTTATGGTACGAGGCTGAGACCTCCAGTATGTTTTAATTATTCATTCATTAGATATAAGAATCTCTACATATTGCTCTATATGTTTTTTTTTTTTGTTCTTTTTTTATGTATGAGCGCCCATGGACTTGCATGGAGATTTGTGAATCGTTGTACTCTATCCAGTGTTAAGGTGACACTTCTTTTCCATTTAAAGTCCAAGGAGCAGCCTTGGCGCACTAAGATTGTTTTATCCTACACACACCACACCCATTGCACCCATTTTAATACATACCTTTCCGGAGTCCAGCGCCGGGAGCTGCGATCGTGGCAAGAATCACTGCCAAAATGGCCGCAGCGCATGCGCGGTAGCCAAATTGGTCTCCGGATCATGGCGGGTGCCATGTTTCTGGAGACCTGCAGTAGACTCCGGAGGTGGCCCACCCGGAGGTGCACATGGGCCCCTCCTCTGTAGAAACGCCCCTGAGTCCACGCCACCACCATGGAGGCGAATAGAAACCTGTGGCGACCGAAGGTTGCCACTGGGCCCAAAGCGTGGCGAGCACAGCGAGCCCACAAGGGGACACGCTGTGCTTGCCGCCTGGATCCCGGCTGTCGGCCTCCCGGCGTCTGTCTACAGACAGCCGGGATCTCGTACTGATCCCCAATAACTATAGTATGATGAAATCAGTGTCCAACCATGCTTGTTACACTATAACATGCTTGTTACATGATAACATGTGGTCCTGATAAGAGGGCATGGGAGATCTAAAACTTTGACAAAATGTTTGACCATCTGCTTACATGCCAGGCTGTACCTGGTAATTATGTATTAAAACAGGCATGTCAAACTCAAAATGCCAACTGGGCCAAATAATCAAGGTCTAAAGGTGGGTACATACTAGGCAAAGTTACTCTATGAGCAACGTCGCCTAGTGTTTTCCCCTCCCGGGGCGGGGGGTCATCGGCAGTGCATACACACTGAGCAATATGACGACCATATCACAGTGAGTCACGCCATGGCCGGTCCGTGCAGGCAGCTCTTGGACGACAGTCCAAATTGAGCTGCATGCACGGCCGACAGCGAGGGTCATTAAGGACCAGCGGGGCCGCGCATCACCCGTCATTGCCGGCATACACAATTGCCGAGAAAGTGAACAACGTTGCTCAGGAAGGGTGAAAATGAGCAACGTGGTTAATTTTCTCGCCAAGTGTGTATGCACCCTAAGTCTTGCATGGGCCGCAAGAAAAAGAAAAAGTCTTATGTGCACTTTTGAAAGGTTTATTAGAAAAACCAACAATTAGTATAATCACAGAGAGGTCAAGTATTGGGAAGAAAACAACTTTGTGTGCTGAAAGCTGTTTTATCCCCCCTCATATATTACTGTGCGGTCCCCTCTCCTCTATATGCTAATAATACCACATATCCGTGTGAGCTGTGTTTTTCTCCCTCATTTATGACTGTGTGGCCCCCTCTCCTCTATATAATACTACCATACATCATTGTATACCATACATCAGTGTATGCCGGGGGCTGTATTATTCCCCCCTCATATATCACTGTGCTGTCCTCTCTCCTCTATATATTAATAATACCACATATCAGTGTAAGCTGGGAGCTGTGTTATTCCCCATCACAGTGTCTGACTGGGGCATAAAGAACCCACCGAGGAAATGCACTGGTAGGGGCCCATGCTTAGGGGTGTGGCCAGTTTCCAGATGGGGTGAGGCCAGCCACCACAGAGGTTTGGCTAACCATTAGAGTATAAGGTCTGGGCCCCTTGATAAATATATATATATATATATATATATATATAGTAAATACTGCTAGTGCATGCATGATAATGTACCAGATTAATAAGAGTAATGTACTTTAGAAAACACACCATAGTCATGTGCAATATAAGGTAACATATGTATAATGTATATTTCTAGTGCACAGTCTGGAACCTGATCCCGACAGGAGGTGGGGCCCCTGCAGTGGGGCCCACCGGGGGTTTATCCTGTACCCCTGTGGGCAGTCCAACCCTGACTCCCCCTCATAAAACACTGTGCGATCCCCTCTCCTGTATAATACATATCAGTGTGAGCTAGTAATATGTGTTACTTACACCCCTCCTGTCCCTCCAGTCCAGCCACTTGCTCCCTGGTATCCTCTCTTGATATTTGTGTCCCCTCCAGCCATAAGCCCTCCGTGCCTTCTGTGCCAGCCCCCTCCAATTTACCTTCTTCATTGAGAGACTTTTTCTATCCGGATTCCAGAAGAATCTTCCTGCAATTAGGGACGCTGGGTACACAGGGCAGTCCGGCACACACACATACATGCTAATGATGCTGAGCAGGCAGGATTGTCATTGCCACTATCTTCTTGCGCATGTGCAGAACGACAAATGCTGCCCAATTGGAGCTAGGCTCTGATTACGGCAGATTTGCCAACAGTAGCTCTTCCATTGTTTTAAAAAATTGTTTACTTGGGCCACAAAAGTGGTATCCGGTCTCTAGGTCGACCACACTTAGGTCGACAATGTCTAGGTCAACCACTATTGGTCAACAGTAAGTAGGTCAACATGGTTTCTAGGTCAACATGGTCTCTAGGTCGTAATGACAGAAGGTCGACATGAGTTTTTCACATTATTTTAACTTTTTCATACTTACGATTCACGTGGACTACAATTGGGAGCAGTAACCTGTGCTGAGCGCAGCGGTAGCGGAGCAAGGCACCTTGCCCGAAGCATGGAGAGCGAAGCGAGCCATGCAAGGGGACACGGTGCACTAATTAGGGTTCCCGGTCACTCTATGGAGAAAACAACACCAAAATGTTTTTTAAAAATTCATGTTGACCTTCTGTCATGTCGACCCTGTACATGTCGACCTAGAGACCCTGTCGACCTAGAAACCATGTCAACCTACTTACTGTCAACCAATAGTTGGTCGACTTAGACACTGTCGACCTAAGTGTGGTTGACCCTATGATCCACACCCTACAAAAGTATGTGTTGTGGGCCGCGAGTTTGACATGTCTGTATTCAGGGGTTAAAGTGAGACGGAGCAGGGCGGAACTTGGCTCACCTATCCCAATTTCAGTCCTGCGCCACAGGGAGATGCTGGGTGCCCGCCGAGATTGTGTTACCAGCGGGCGCCCGGTTCACTCCTCACAGCGACATCCGGACGCAGGAGCTCACTACTGAGCACCGGCTTCCGGCTCTGACAGTGTGCAGTGCGCTATGGGAGCGACGCCATGACGTCTCTCCCATAGTTCTGGGGAGTGGTCGCCAGAGGGCAGCGGTCGGATGCAGAGCCTGGCTTGGTGAGTATTGTGTTTATTTATTTTTTGGTTATGCATGACTATAAGCAGCACTACTGGGGGCAAACTACTGGGGCTAAACTTCTGGGGCCAAACTACATAGGGGCTAAACTACATGGGGCTGAACTACATGGGGCAAACTACGGGTGGCAAACTACATGGGGGCTAAACTACATGGGGGCTAACTACTGGGTCAAATCTAAATGGGGCATAGCTACATTGCTTTACTACTGGGGGCACTAATACATGGGGGAATACTTCAGGGGGCATTACTACTGCGGGCACTACTACACAGGGGCATTACTACTGGGGGCACTACTAATGAGGCATTGTATAAGGGGCGTTACTGCTGTGGGCATTATGTGTATTAGGGGTGCTACTACTGTGGGCATTATGTGTATATGGGGTGCTACTACTGTGGGCTTTGTGTAAAAGGAGCACTAATGCGTGCCATAACATGAATAAGGGACGTTACTATGTGGTGTAATGTGAATAAGATTGTGCTACAGTGCAGCATAAGTCGAATTGGGGATACTATTGTGTGACCATGCCCCTCTCTTTTTGAGACCACGCCCCTTTTTTTGGCGTGCGCCTGCGGTGCACGCAATCCCTTTAGAGCTAAGACGTTGGGGTGGGGCGGTGAGTTCTACCACCTCTCTAGGGCCACTTTAAGCAACGTCTATATTAAAAGGTTTACCAGCTAATACAATCAACTTCGTTTTGCAACAAAAAAACAGTAAGCCCTGCTGTTTGCTCCATGCGAGATATCTGAATAGTGTTTGATTCATATAAGATACTAGCGTTTGCCCATGTGTGGATGTCTGTTATGGCTCAGTGGAACTAACATGTGCAGAGTGTAAAGCATCTGTTTTTTTTTCTTTATTTCTCCTCTTGCTGGTGTCACATCGAGATAATACATACCTCAGTTTCTTTCTAGGTCACTGAGCAATACAGTAGTGAAAATGTGATCCAAATTCATCCGGTAGTTTTTGCGTGATGCCGGAATGAGCAGACAAACTTTTTCCATCTCCATAGTTCATACACAGTTCCTAGAACAAAAAACAACAACTATGTACTGTACACATCACAACCCTTACAGTTTTATTATACTGTATATATATATATATATATATATATATATATACATAGAGAGAGACAACAGGCAGGGGTCCGGCACAGCCACTTGATAAAGTATTACACTGGGTGCCCTCACAAACGACTTAATGTACTGCAGAAATGGTGCGGCACTCCAATGATTTTCACAGGAAGCAAAAATTGATACACAACGTTTCAATGCCTTTTATTCATTTGGCATTTTCATCAGGTAGTACAATACACAACACAAATAGCTCACCTTATAAAGCAAGTAACACCCAGTGTGGCGCCAACGTCGCGGCGGGACTGCACACCCGGCGGACGCACACTCAAAATGACGTCATAGCATTCTACGAGAGAAAGCCAGGCATCGCGTGAATAGACCATCACCATAACAACGGAAAACAACAAATACGGAAATATATACAAACGCACTAGCTGAACGGCTGAAGATGGAATACTTCTTAGACATAGATGTTCACTCAAAACAAATAACCGATATTATATGTCTTAAAATAAGTTTCACATTAAACCAATTACATTAATGCTTCGAACTATATAATGAAACAAGAGCAAAATAATCATAGAACATAGTAATAGTGGCATATCATATTAAAATCCCTATCAGCAAACATTAATAATAATACTGAATCCGGCTGAAGCTCAAAATATTTTAACCACTATTGGCCAGCAAATTAATCCCAGAGTGTTCATTTAAGCCTCTGGGAGCTAACGTCCCAAGGCGAAAAATCCATCGTGCCTCACAATGTAGTAGTTTGAGGCCACGATTACCACCCCTCAGAGATGGAGGCACATGGTCAATCATGCGATATTTGAGGGTGGTCAAATTTTGTGAGGCTAGTGCGAAATGTCTCGCAACTGGCTGATCACTCATGCCTGTACTTAAAGCAGATTTAATAGATGACCGATGTGCAGCCATCCGTTCTTTAAATGGACGTTCAGTCTTTCCTATATAGGAAAGACCACAAGGGCAAAGTATCTGGTAAACTGTGAATTTAGAATTACACGTAAGTCTATGTCGGATGTATAATTTTTTACCAGTATGTGGATGGTAAAATATCTCACCTGGAATTAAAAATTTGCAAGTAACACATGTACAACGGATGCAACCTAACTTGCCTCTGTAGATACTAGGAGTAGGCTAAGAAATGTCAGATTTAACTAAAATGTCGCGCAAATTGCGACCACGCTTATAACATGCCATGAGCTGGGTATCTGATAAATTACAATCCGAATCAGACTTAATAATGGGTAATAATTTTTTGGAAACCTTGTTACTATTTTGGAAAGGTGACAGTAAGGATTTGATTGATCATATTATTCTACACAATTCTAGTGACAGTCCTGTGAAATTCACCTTTGATTGTAGCCCTACAGAAATTCATTTTTTAGATGTTGCTATATCTATTCATGAGGGGTTGATCTCTACGGATCTCTACTCTAAGCCAACAGACCGTAATAATTTATTGTTCTCTAAGAGCTGCCACCCTAGGTCTCTTATTAGGGGTCTCCCCTATTCGCAATTTATTAGGGCAAAGCGTATTACATCTGAAATTAACTTTGTGAAGCTCAAATCGATGGTTTGTTTAAAAAATTTTTGGACCGTGGGTATGATTTTGATTTATTGCAGCAAGCTAAATTGAAGGTTTTGAGCATTGAGAGAGAGTCGTTATTGCAACCTAAGATTGACAAGAATAAAAAGATCTTACCATGGGTCACACAATTTACTTTGGCAAGTCCAACTATAAACAAGGTTTCCAATAATGATGGCCCATTATTAAGTCTGATCTGGATTGTAATTTATCAGATACCCAGCTCATGGCATGTTATAAGCGTTGTCGCAATTTGCGCAACATTTTAGTTAAATCTGACATTTTTGAGCCTACTCCTAGTATCTACAGAGGCAAGTTAGGTTGCATCCGTTGTACATGTGTTACTTGCAAATTTTTAATTCCAGGTGAGATATTTTACCATCCACATACTGGTAAAAAATTATACATCCGACATAGATTTACGTGTAATTCTAAATTCACAGTTTACCAGATACTTTGCCCTTGTGGTCTTTCCTATATAGGAAAGACTGAACGTCCATTTAAAGAACGGATGGCTGCACATCGGTCATCTATTAAATCTGCTTTAAGTACAGGCATGAGTGATCAGCCAGTTGCGAGACATTTCGCACTAGCCTCACACAATTTGACTACCCTCAAATATCGCATGATTGCCCATGTGCCTCCATCTCTAAGGGGTGGTAATCGTGGCCTCAAACTACTACATTGTGAGGCACGATGGATTTTTCGCCTTGGGACGTTAGCTCCCAGAGGCTTAAATGAACACTCTGGGATTAATTTGCTGGCCAATAGTGGTTAAAATATTTTGAGCTTCAGCCAGATTCAGTATTATTATTAATGTTTGCTGATAGGGATTTTAGTATGATATGCCACTATTACTATGTTCTATGATTATTTTGCTCTTGTTTCATTATATAGTTCGAAGCATTAATGTAATTGGTTTAATGTGAAACTTATTTTAAGACATATAATATCGGTTATTTGTTTTGAGTGAACATCTATGTCTAAGAAGCATTCCATCTTCAGCCGTTCAGCTAGTGCGTTTGTATTTGTTGTTTTCCGTTGTTATGGTAATGGTCTATTCACGCGATGCCTGGCTTTCTCTAGTAGAATGCTATGACGTCATTTTGAGTGCGCGTCCGCCGGGTGTGCAGTCCCGCCGCGATGTTGGCACCACACTGGGTGTTACTGTGCTTTATAAGGTGAGCTATTTGTGTTGTGTATTGTACTACCTGATGAAAATGCCAAATGAATAAAAGGCATTGAAACGTTGTGTATCAACTTTTGCTTCCTGTGAAAATCATTGGAGTGCCGCACCATTTCTGCAGTATATATATATATATATATATATATATATATATCAAACAAATACTCTCCCTTTGCGCTAATTTGTAAAACCTGTCACCCTGAATAAATACGTACGTAAACTATTTGGTATAGGCAGCCTGATTCAACTAAGTCCCCTGTTAGAAGGGACTGGAAATAAGGAATTTACAACAATAGAAGAATTGGCGCCAGGGGGTCGCATCAACTCCCACTATTCCAACCCCTAATTAGTTAATACTTTTTAAAAAAATAATAACATGTTCCATCATAAAACATTTATTAAAAACATATTCAAATTAATACAGAGGAGATATATTATTCCACACTTTAAGATGTATGACTCTTAGCGCTGAATACAAATGTTGAAGGATCACAACAATCTCCTCCTTCTCCTTATAGTTGGTTCGGAGATAGCTTCACAACACAGACAACCCAACGCGTTTCGTCTTATACAAAAGACTTCATCAGGGGTATCTCTCAAGCAGCTGAGAAGTACAGTAGTTTATACAAACAGTATAATGCGACAAAACTTGTTCATACATGCATGATGGAAACTTCAATATAACACCGAGGCTTTCTGATGAACAATCAGTGTGGCCTTGTGGTGAGATAACTTGTACAAAAATTCGGAAACCAAGGTACTGAAGGGTCACTTAGAAAGGAAACCTTCTATATATCTGCAGTGGACGCTCAGTACTTGTGCAATCTGCACAAGTCTCCTGAGTGCCACCGTGAATGTTCGCTAGAACAGCTGAACAGGGTTGTCTTAGAAGGGTTGTTTTTAAAGGGTTAAGAAAATATTACAATATAGAATTACCCAGGACTTAAGCAGGATGAAAACAGATGGAAACATTCCACCAACATTGCAACAAAACAACCACCCTTCCATTCATCCTGAATCAAAATCATCTGTGCATTTAAGCGTATATATACAGTATATCTTTCCATCTATAATCCTCATGACCTATAAGAATGCAACCAAATTGTATAAAACCAGTTACATTGTGATTTGCATGTGACTGTACATACCTGTTTGTCATTTTGCTCTATCATGCTCAGTTAAAATACAGCGGAACAACAACAGTAAATAGGCACCTGAACTTTTAATACTAACAGGTGAAACCTTACACTCTCAGCCTAGATAACTCTGATTTAATCTCAAATGAACTAAGTACCACAAATTGATTTTGTGCATTGCTCTTCATGGAGTTTTCATGAAGGCCATTACATCATTCAGTCTCCCAGCAACTCACCCCTCTGTACATGTTGCCCCCTCGATTATTCACTCCCCTCTTATTAACACTCATGCGCTATTTACTTCCCTATACTCATTGACAATAAAATCTGCAACCTCTTATCATAAAAAACTTTCACAAAGCTCTGACACCCACATTTATCTCTCTCTTCTGCTTCTGATAGCTGGTGACATTTCACCAAATCCAGGACCCAACCACATGCATCACTCACATTCACCTGATTCACAGCAACATAGAAATCAAGCTAACCGCATAAACATAACACGTCTTCCATCACCCTCCAGATCACTAAAATGTGCCTTATGGAATGCACACTCTGTTTGTAACAAATTAACATCCATCCATGACCTCTTCATATCTAACAACTTCAATCTGCTGGCTATAACAGAAACCTGGCTCACACAATCAGACACAGCCTCCCCTGCAGCACTGGCACATGGTGGTCTCCACTTTACACACACCTCCAGGCCTGGTAACCATAAAGGAGGAGGAGTTGGACTATTACTTTCCCAATCTTTTGCATACACTGTTCTACCACAGGTTCCATCACTCACATGTACATCATCTGAAGTACATTCCATCAGGGTTTTACTCTCCTTTCTCTCTGTGTGTTGCAGCTATCTTTTGCCCACCAGGACATCCCAAACAATTTCTGGAAGATTTCTATGCCTGGCTCCCTTACTTCCTATCCTCTGACATTTCCACCATCATCATGGGTGATTTCAATATTGCTATTGATTGTTCAAAATCTGCTACTCACACCTCCAAACTACTCTCTCAAACCTTCTCTCTAGGCTACTCCCAATGGACTGACTCCTTTACTCAGGAGGGCCACTGCCTTGATCTAGTATTCACCAGACTATGCTCCATTTCTGACCTCAATAACACTCCTTTCCCTCTCTCAGATCACAACCTTATCATCTGCATGCTCTCCTCCGTTAATTCAAACTCTGTGTTGCTGAAGTCCTCCAATCCTCCTCAAACCCGCAGAAATATTAACACAATTAATCTACAAGAACTTTCCACTTCACTCCAACAACTGCTTTCACCTATTTCTGCATTCATCTCTCCTGAGATGGCTGTATCACACCTGAACAAGACTCTAGAACTAGCCCTTGATGAAGTGGCTCCAGCTACCCATCACACTCCACGTAGGCCTAGATGTCAACCATGGCACTCTAAATTTACAAGACAACTACAAAAACTCACACATAAACTTGAACATCAGTGGCGTAAATCTCATATTTCAAGTGACTTCCTCACATATAAGACTGTCTACTACTCTTATAGAAATGCCCTGGACACTGCCAAACATACAGTATTTCCAAACTCTTATCTCTGCTCAAGCCTCTAACCCCAAAAGACTCTTTAATACATTTAAATCACTTCTGAATCCTCCCTCACCTACCCCACCAGCCACTATCAATGCACAAAATCTTGCTTTTTACTTCAAGGAGAAGATTGATAAGATCCAAGATGAAATGGTATGCTCTTCGGCAGCCAGTGGCCTGCTCAGTTCTTTACCTGAATCCTCTGGCACTCTCTCTTCATTTGATCCCACAAATGAAGATGAAGTATCATGGCACTTCTCAACCTGCTTCTCTACTACCTCTCCTCTTGATCCTTTACCCTCACAAATAAGTAAAGCTCTGTCTCCAGTACTCATCCCTACCCTAACTAACATCTGTAATCTCTCTCTCTCTCTCTCTCTCTACTGGTATTTTTCCTTCACTCTCCAAACATGCAGTGATTACTCCCATTTTGAAAAAACAAAATTCTGACCCCAACTCTCTCTCAAACTACCGCCCTATCTCTCAGCTACCTTGTCTCTCTAAGCTACTTGAGAGACTTGCCTACACTCGACTCTCACACTTTCTTAACTCGCACAATTTATTGGACCCACTTCAGTCAGGCTTCCGTTCCCAACACTCCACAGATACAGCACTGACTAAACTGGTTAATGATTTGGTTACTATGAAGTCTAAAAGCCATTACTCACTACTTATTCTTCTAGATCTATCTGCTGCCTTTGACACTGTTGACCACTCTCTTCTCATACAAACACTACAATCCCTAGGTCTTAAAGACACAGCCCTTTCTTGGTTCCTATCCTACTTATCTATTCGCTGCTTCAGTGTTCGCTTCTCTGAATCTACCTCTTCTTCGCCACCTCTTTCAGTTGGAGTACTGCAAGGCTCAGTCTTCGGTCCTCTGCTTTTCTCTAGCTATACCTCATCTCTTGGTAAACTAATCAGCTCTTTTGGATTTCAATATCATCTGTATGCAGATGATAATCAAATCTACCTATCCTCCACTGAATTGTCCCTATCTGTACTGGACTGTGTCACTGAATGCCTTTCTGCCATTTCATCTTGGATTACTTCTCGCCACCTCAAACTTAATATTTCAAAAACAGAGTTAATTATATTTCCACTGGCTAATAGTAGGTACCAACCTGATATCTCTTTCACTGTTGAAAACTCGACAATCTACCCTACCTCACAAGCTTGCTGCCTAGGTGTCATCCTTTACTCTGATCTGTCCTTTGTTCCCCACACTCAATCTGTCTCAAAATCATGTTACATGCATCTAAAAAACATATCCAAAATATGATCATACCTTACACAAGACACTGCTAAAACTCTAATTCATGCTCTCATTATGTCCCGCAATGATTATTGCAATAGTCTCCTAACTGGTCTTCCCAAAACGAGACTCTCACCACTACAATCCATTCTGAATGCAGTTGCGAGGCTAATCTTCCTCGCTAGATGTTCATCGACTGCAGACCCACTCTGTCAGTCCCTCCATTGGTTACCTGTATTCTACCGTATTCAATACCCCGGTTCATCATTGCTGTATGACCATATCATACAGCCCACCAAGAACCTCTGCAATCTGGTGGACAACTATGCAATAGATAGCACCTATCCTTGTGTATCCATGCCTATTTCCCTACAGATTGTAAGCTTGAGAGCAGGGCCTTCCTACCGCTATGACTGTTTGTTATTACTCAGTTTTGTTATATCATTGTTATTTCCAATTGTACAGCGCAACGGAATTTGCTGCGCTATGTAAGAAACTGTTAATAAATAAATAATAAATAATAGATACAGGTATCCATACTGAGTGATGGCACCGGAGCAATTAAAGACTTAAGAATATAAGAGTGCTGGATCTGCGTGTTCTTTCATATATATGTATATATATATATATATATACACACAAACACACACACACACACACACACACACACACACACACACACATCGTATTCAGGTGTGTTTTGGATTCGAGTGTTTTTTTTTCAAAACCCCCTCAAAAACAGCTTAAATCATAGAATTTGGGGGTCATTTTGATCCTATAGTATTATTAACCTCAATAACCATAATTTCCACTCATTTCCAGTCTATTCTGAACAACTCACACCTCACAATCAGAGCCGGCGCTAGCCGCTCAGCAAAGGGATGCAGTGCAGGGAGGCGAACAGCTGGAGAGGCGCTGTCTCTGCTCTACATCCCTGCTGCTGCCGGCTGCCGCTGCGCCTGTCACAGTGGATGACAGGTAGCGACACTGGCAGCTTACAGCGCAGCTCCCTCCCTCTCGTCCTCCCCAGAGAGAGCCCACACACAGCGCTGCTGTCACATCACGTGCTGCCTGGGGGAATGGCCTAATCGCGGGTGCCGTAGCCACGCCCCTTTATGGGAAATGTACTAAAAAACTATTTCCAGTGCCGAGTGGGGGAGGGGGGGTTTGGGGGGTTGGGGTGTGCAGTCTGCAGGGCCTAATACCTGAGCCAGGGTCAATTCGAGGGGGGAGTGTGATCACTCCCCCCAGACCCCCACCCATACAGGAACATACAGAAGCTCAGCAGCAGCAGCCTCTCTGCCCCACTGCAGCACAGCACACTGCATGTGCTGCCAAGATAAGAGCTGCTGCCCAGTAAGGTAGGGGGGGGAGTGCAGCGGACCAGGGCCCCCGCCACGCCCCACCATCAGTCCCAGGCCCGGGTTATTAGTACCCGCTCCCTCCCTTCCCTCTCGGGGTCACTGACAACATACTACAGAGCCACTGGAGTAACGGAGCCAGCAAGAAACTGGAGAAGAAGGGAGTGGAGGAGCAGCGCCCATGCCGGGAACTTCTGCAGGTACCGGGGCCGCACTGTGGAGGGAATGAAGGCTGTACCTGGCATAGGGGGTCATTTAGAAATGAATGCAGAGCGCTGCATATGCAGCCAGTTCTGTGTTCATCTCTGTACATGCTGAGGGCCGCCCTGCAAAACGTAAGGCTATCCAGCATGTGTAGCGCCGCCTCCCGATGCATCCGCAATTACATTGCCGATGCATCTGATTTAAGGTTGACCCCTGGCAGCGCTGTCGGCAGCCTTTATTTCGAAGCGGCTGTGTGTGACATCATGCAGTCGCCCCGAAAACGGTCCCGGCCCACCACCATTTTTCTGGCGCCACCCCTGCATCGCTTTAACCCTGCTGCACTGTCGCCTGTCAATCACATTGGGGTTGCATCCATCGGGATGCGACTGCAATGTATATGCCCACTGCGCATGCACAGTTTGCTGCCACTGGCAAACTGCACTGCGGGCCACTAATGTGGCGGGGTCTGAATGACCCCCATAATGTGTAAAATGGGCTGTACATGGTATAATGGGCTGTACCTGGCATAATGTGTATAATGGGCTCTACCTGGCATAATGTGCATAATGGGCTCTACCTGGCATATCATGTATAAGGTGCTCTACTGTGGCGTAACGTGTATTAGAGGCTTTTACTCTGGCGTAACATGTATAAGCGGCTGTCCTGTGTGGTGTAACGTGTATAAGGGTACTACTGTACAGTGTAATGTGACTAACGGACAGTACTGTGCAGTGTAATGTGACTAACGGACATTACTGTACAGGGTAATGTGACTAGCAAACACTACTGTGCAGTGTAATGTGACTAACGGACACTACTATGCAGTGTAATGTGACTACCGAACACTACTGCACAGGGTAATGTGACTAACGGACACTACTATGCGGTGTAATGTGACTAGCGAACACTACTGTGTGGTTTAATGTGAGTAACGGACACTACTATGAGTGTAATGTGACAAACGGACACTACTGTGCGGTGTAATGTGACTAACGGACACTACTATGCGTGTAATGTGACTAATGGACACTACTGTGCTATTTAATGTGACTAACGGACACTACTGTGCGGTGTAATGTGACTAACGGACACTACTATGCATGTAATGTGACTGACAGACACTACTGTGCGGTGTAATGTGAGTAACGGACACTACTGCGCGGTGTAATGTGAGTAACGGACACTACTGTGCAGTATAATGTGAGTAACGGACACTACTGTGCAGTATAATGTGACTAAAGGACACTACTATGCAGTGTAATGTGAGTAACGGACACTACTGTGTGGTGTAATGTGACTAACGGACACTACTATTAGAGATGAGCGGGTTCGGTTTCTTTGAATCCGAACCCGCACGAACTTCACTTTTTTTTCCACGGGTCCGAGCGACTCGGATCTTCCCGCCTTGCTCGGTTAACCCGAGCGCGCCCGAACGTCATCATGACGCTGTCGGATTCTCGCGAGGCTCGGATTCTATCGCGAGACTCGGATTCTATATAAGGAGCCGCGCGTCGCCGCCATTTTCACTCGTGCATTGAGATTGATAGGGAGAGGACGTGTCTGGCGTCCTCTCCATTAGAATAGAGATAGATAGATTAGATAGAGAGAGATTGTGCAGAGTCGCAGACAGAGTTAGTTTACCACAGTCAGTGACCAGTGCAGTTGCTAGTTAACTTTTATTTAATATAATATATCCGTTCACTTCTCTCTGCTATATCCGTTCTCTGCCTGAAAAAAAAAACGATACACAGCACAGTCAGTCACACAGTGTGACTCAGTCTGTGTGCACTCAGCTCAGCCCAGTGTGCTGCACAGTCATCAATGTATAAATTAAAAGCTTATAATTAATTGTGGGGGAGACTGGGGAGCACTGCAGGTTGTTAGCAGGAGCCAGGAGTACAATTATATTAATTAACAGTGCACACTTTTGCTGCAGGAGTGGTGACCAGTGCCTGACCACCAGTATAGTATTGTTGTATACTACTAATATCTCTTTAAATATCAACCAGTCTATATTAGCAGCAGACACAGTACAGTGCGGTAGTTCACGGCTGTGGCTACCTCTGTGTCGGCACACGGCAGGCAGTCCGTCCGACCAGAATTGTATTATTTATTATTATATACCTACCACCTAACCGTGGTTTTTTTTTCATTCTTTATACCGTCATAGTGTCATCCTAATTGTTACGAGTATACTACTATCTCTTTATCAACCAGTGTACAGTGCGGTAGTTCACGGCTGTGGCTACCTCTGTGTCGGCACACGGCAGGCAGTCCGTCCGACCAGAATTGTATTATTTATTATTATATACCTACCACCTAACCGTGGTTTTTTTTTCATTCTTTATACCGTCATAGTGTCATCCTAATTGTTACGAGTATACTACTATCTCTTTATCAACCAGTGTACAGTGCGGTAGTTCACGGCTGTGGCTACCTCTGTGTCGGCACACGGCAGGCAGTCCGTCCGACCAGAATTGTATTATTTATTATTATATACCTACCACCTAACCGTGGTTTTTTTTTCATTCTTTATACCGTCATAGTGTCATCCTAATTGTTACGAGTATACTACTATCTCTTTATCAACCAGTGTACAGTGCGGTAGTTCACGGCTGTGGCTACCTCTGTGTCGGCAGTCGGCAGGCAGTCCGTCCATCCATAATTGTATTATTATTATAATATATACCACCTAACCGTGGTTTTTTTTTCATTCTTTATACCGTCATAGTGTCATACTAGTTGTTACGAGTATACTACTATCTCTTTATCAACCAGTGTACAGTGCGGTAGTTCACGGCTGTGGCTACCTCTGTGTCGGCAGTCGGCAGGCAGTCCGTCCATCCATAATTGTATTATTATTATAATATATACCACCTAACTGTGGTTTTTTTTGCATTCTTTATACCGTCGTCATAGTGTCATACTAGTTGTTACGAGTATACTACTATCTCTTTATCAACCAGTGTACAGTGCGGTAGTTCACGGCTGTGGCTACCTCTGTGTCGGCAGTCGGCAGGCAGTCCGTCCATCCATAATTGTATTATTATTATAATATATACCACCTAACCGTGGTTTTTTTTTCATTCTTTATACCGTCGTCATAGTGTCATACTAGTTGTTACGAGTATACTACTATCTCTTTATCAACCAGTGTACAGTGCGGTAGTTCACGGCTGTGGCTACCTCTGTGTCGGCAGTCGGCAGGCAGTCCGTCCATCCATAATTGTATTATTATTATAATATATACCACCTAACCGTGGTTTTTTTTTCATTCTTTATACCGTCGTCATGGTGTCATACTAGTTGTTACGAGTATACTACTATCTCTTTATCAACCAGTGTACAGTGCGGTAGTTCACGGCTGTGGCTACCTCTGTGTCGGCAGTCGGCAGGCAGTCCGTCCATCCATAATTGTATTATTATTATAATATATACCACCTAACCGTGGTTTTTTTTTCATTCTTTATACCGTCGTCATAGTGTCATACTAGTTGTTACGAGTATACTACTATCTCTTTATCAACCAGTGTACAGTGCGGTAGTTCACGGCTGTGGCTACCTCTGTGTCGGCAGTCGGCAGGCAGTCCGTCCATCCATAATTGTATTATTATTATAATATATACCACCTAACCGTGGTTTTTTTTTCATTCTTTATACCGTCGTCATAGTGTCATACTAGTTGTTACGAGTATACTACTATCTCTTTATCAACCAGTGTACAGTGCGGTAGTTCACGGCTGTGGCTACCTCTGTGTCGGCAGTCGGCAGGCAGTCCGTCCATCCATAATTGTATTATTATTATAATATATACCACCTAACCGTGGTTTTTTTATACCACCTAACCGTGGCAGTCCGTCCATAATTGTATACTAGTATCCAATCCATCCATCTCCATTGTTTACCTGAGGTGCCTTTTAGTTCTGCCTATAAAATATGGAGAACAAAAAAGTTGAGGTTCCAAAATTAGGGAAAGATCAAGATCCACTTCCACCTCGTGCTGAAGCTGCTGCCACTAGTCATGGCCGAGACGATGAAATGCCAGCAACGTCGTCTGCCAAGGCCGATGCCCAATGTCATAGTACAGAGCATGTCAAATCCAAAACACCAAATATCAGTAAAAAGCCTCTTTTTTTCTTTGCGTCATGTGCTGTTTGGGGAGGGTTTTTTGGAAGGGACATCCTGCGTGACACTGCAGTGCCACTCCTAGATGGGCCCGGTGTTTGTGTCGGCCACTAGGGTCGCTTATCTTACTCACACAGCGACCTCGGTGCAAATTTTAGGACTAAAAATAATATTGTGAGGTGTGATGTGTTCAGAATAGGCTGAAAATGAGTGTAAATTATGTTTTTTGAGGTTAATAATACTTTGGGATCAAAATTACCCCCAAATTCTATGATTTAAGCTGTTTTTTAGGGTTTTTTTAAAAAAACACCCGAATCCAAAACACACCCGAATCCGACAAAAAAAATTCGGTGAGGTTTTGCCAAAACGCGGTCGAACCCAAAACACGGCCGCGGAACCGAACCCAAAACCAAAACACAAAACCCGAAAAATTTCCGGCGCTCATCTCTAACTACTATGCGGTGTAATGTGACTAACGGACACTACTGTGCGGTGTAATGTGACTAACGGACACTACTATGCGGTGTAATGTGACTAGCGAACACTACTGTGCTGGGGAGGCGGGGTCATATTAATATTTGCTGATGAAGGGGGGTTCATAGTAATGTGTGCTGGTGAAGCGGCATGTGTAAAAGGGTGCCCTACCTGGCGCAAAGTGTAAAAGGGAACTCTACCTGGCTCAGTGTATAAAAGAGGACTCTACCTGGCGCATTGTGTAAGAGGGTGCTCTATATGGAATAATGTGTGATTGGTTCTACCTGGCATTGTAAAAGGGGCTCTACCTGGCATTGTAAAAGGAGACTATACCTTGCGCAATGTGTAAAAGGGTGCTCTACCTGAAATAATGTGCGACTGGCTCTACCTGGTGCAATATGTAAAAGGGGGCTCTATCTGGCGTAATGTATATAAGGGACTCTACCTGGCGTAATGTATATAACTGGTACTACTGTGTGGCGTAATTTTGAATAATGGAGACTACTGTGCATCGTAATTATTTTACGCCGCTATACTTTACGTAATTTTTTATGCCCTTATATTTTTGCGGCGTGCACGCACTGTCCATGTTGTGGATCTTGAGGGGGAGGGGGGCACCAAAATATCTAGTTACAGCCTTGAGGATGAGATCGGTCACATTTGTATTTGTAGAAAGGCGCAAAATTGATAGTTTGCAGGAGGGCGCCGAACATTCTAGCACCGGCCCTGCTCACAATACTATTTTTAGTCCTAAAATTTGCACCGAGGTTGCTGGATGACTAAGCTAAGCGACCCAAGAGGGCGGCACAAACACCTGGCCCATCTAGGAGTGGCACTGCAGTGTCAGACAGGATGGCACTTAAAAAAATTGGCCCCAAACAGCACATGATGCAAAGAAAAGAGAAAAAGAGGTGCACCAAGGTCGCTGGACGGCTAAGCTAAGCGACACAAACACCTCAATATCACAGGAATTATTTGTTCTAATCAATGGTATTATTGGTCCAAATCACTGGAAGAAAATGACAAAATCACAGGAATTATTCGTTTAAATAATTGTTATTATTGGACCAAATCACTGGAAGAAAATGACAAAATCACTGGAATTAAATGGCAGTAATGTCGGGAATTATATCAAATGGGCGTACCACTGGACATATACAGAAGTGTCAGACAGGATGGCACTTAAAAAAATTGGCCCCAAACAGCATATGATGCAAAGAAAAGTGAAAAAGAGGTGCACTGTGGTCGCTGGATGGCTAAGCTAAGCGACACTAACACCTCAATATCCAGGGCCGGCTCTTCCATTAGGCAGCTTTAGGCGGCTGCCTAGGGGCGCCGGCCCTTGGAGGGCGCCACTGAATTCATCAAGCAATAAAGTGAAGGATGTCTCTGTACAAGACATCCTCCTTTTACACTGCACTGGCAGCAGCTGCAGGTCTAATCAGGTACAGCTGCTGCTATCAGGCTCTACCACATAGTGCCTCAGCGCTACCTCCATGCCGACACGTGTATCATCAAGTCATGTGAAGGCACATAGGAGGCAGATGTAACTATGGCTCCTGACGGGCGCCCCCACGGTCACTCATCATAGTCCTGATTCACCTCCTGGATCCCGACTCTTCAGCAGCACCTGACTACGTGCCTGCAGCCGCAGTGTCGCTGTAATGCTGCTGCCGACTGTAGGAGGAACCCTGCTAATGATGAGGGAAAACAACATAAGGTATGTTACCCATGGGGGTTTCTGTGGGACCACAGAAGGTGGGGGGGCATGGGGGGGGGGTTTGCACAGCACATTAGAGAAGACACCGGAAAATAAAAATATATGTAGGTGCGTATATATGTATGTATACACATACAATTAAATCTCCCCAACAGATGTATATCATTCAGCATAAAAGTGAAACTGGCCTCAGTGTCCTATTCTATTCCTAACATGCCACCTAACATTTATACATATTACAATATATCTTTTCATTTTAAAAGTCCTTGAGTGTCATCCCTTTTCTCTGTTTATATATAATGATACCACCGGGAGGTGTGTGTGTGGGGGGGGGTTTGCAGATTAGGGGGCGCTAGGCTGAAACTTTGCCTAGGGTGCAGAGATACCTTGCACCGGCCCTGTCAATATCACAGGAATTATTTGTTCTAATCAATGGTATTATTGGTCCAAATCACTGGAAGAAAAAGACAAAATCACAGGAATTATTCGTTCTAATCAATGGTATTATTGGTATAAATCACTGGAAGAAAATGACAAAATCACAGGAATTATTCGTTCTAATCAATGGTATTATTGGTCCAAATCACTGGAAGAAAATGACAAACTCACAGGAATTATTCGTTCTAATCAATGGTATTATTGGTCCAAATCACTGGAAGAAAATGACAAAATCACAGGAATTATTCGTTCTAATCAATGGTATTATTGGTCCAAATCACTGGAAGAAAATGACAAAATCACTGGAATCATTTGGCAAGATCACTGTAATTAATAATTAATTATAAATCATTGATATTAATTGGTAAAATCTCGCTATCGCCTGCCTAGTGAAGTGGAATCTAGATGGGATTTTGTACCGTGGACACACTAACTTCATCAATTGTCTAAATCCCAATGCACTAATGGCGTAAAACGGGTGCACGTCTAACAGTGCACTGATTATACTGAAAACTGATTATACTGATCAATCACTGATTATACTGAGCACTGATTTTACTGAGCACTGATGATACTACAGAGAACTGACACTGAGCAGTGAGAACAGCACTAAACTATTGTACTGTAGTATACTGGTCACCACAATGCTGCACTGTACTACTATATACTGCTCACAATAATGCAGCACGGATATGGATACTTGAAGTGACACAGCAGAGCTGCAAGATACAGCATTGGCCTACTGTACTGTACAACTATATACTGTTGGTCACCAAAATGCTGCACTGTACTACTATATATATACTGCTCACAACAATGCAGCACAGATATGGATACTTGAAGTGACACGGAGCTGCAAGATACAGCAATGGCCTACTGTACTGTATAACTATATACTGTTGGTCACCAAAATGCTGCACTGTACTACTATACGGCTCACAACAATGCAGCACAGATATGGATACTTGAAGTGACACAGAGCTGCAAGACACAGCAATGGCCTACTGTACTGTACAACTATATACTGTTGGTCACCAAAATGCTGAACTGTACTACTATATATACTGCTCACAACAATGCAGCACAGATATGGATACTTGAAGTGACACAGAGCTGCAAGATACAGCAATGGCCTACTATACTGTACAACTATATACCGTTGGTCACCAAAATGCTGCACTGTACTACTATATACTGTATACTGCTCACAACAATGCAGCACAGATATGGATACTTGCAGTGACACAGAGCTGCAAGATACAGCAATGGCCTACTGTACTGTACACCTATATACTGTTGGTCACCAAAATGCTGCACTGTACTACTATATATACTGCTCACAACAATGCAGCACAGATATGGATCTTGAAGTGACACGGAGCTGCAAGATACAGCAATGGCCTACTGTACTGTACAACTATATACTGTTGGTCACCAAAATGCTGCACTGTACTACTATATATACTGCTCACAATAATGCAGCACAGATATGGATACTTGCAGTAACACGGAGCTGCAAGATACAGCAATTGCCTACTGTACTGTACAACTATATACTGTTGGTCACCAAAATGCTGCACTGTACTACTATATATACGGCTCACAACAATGCAGCACAGATATGGATACTTGCAGTGACACGGAACTGCAAGATACAGCAATGGCCTACTGTACTGTACAACTATATACTGTTGGTCACCAAAATGCTGCACTGTACTACTATATATACTGCTCACAACAATGCAGCACAGATATGGATACTTGCAGTGACACAGAGCTGCAAGATACAGCAATGGCCTACTGTACTATACAACTATATACTGTTGGTCACCAAAATGCTGCACTGTACTACTATACTGCTCACAACAATGCAGCACAGATATGGATACTTGTAGTGACACAGAGCTGCAAGATACAGCAATGGCCTACTGTACTGTACAACTATATACTGTTGGTCACCAAAATGCTGCACTGTACTACTATATATACTGCTCACAACAATGCAGCATAGATATGGATACTTGCAGTAACACGGAGCTGCAAGATACAGCAATTGCCTACTGTACGGTACAACTATATACTGTTGGTCACCAAAATGCTGCACTGTACTACTATACTGCTCACAACAATGCAGCACAGATATGGATACTTGTAGTGACACGGAGCTGCAAGATACTGCAATGGCCTACTGTACTGTACAACTATATACTGTTGGTCACCAAAATGCTGCACTGTACTACTATATAAACTGCTCACAACAATGCAGCACAGATATGGATACTTGCAGTGACACAGAGCTGCAAGATACATCAATGGCCTACTGTACTGTACAACTATATACTGTTGGTCACCAAAATGCTGCACTGTACTACTATATATACTGCTCACAACAATGCAGCACAGATATGGATACTTGCAGTGACACAGAGCTGCAAGATACAGCAATGGCCTACTGTACTGTACAACTATGTACTGTTGGTCACCAAAATGCTGCACTGTACTACTATATATACTGCTCAGAACAATGCAGCACAGATATGGAATGGATACTTGAAGTGACACAGAGCTGCAAGATACAGCAATGGCCTACTGTACTGTACTATACTGGTGGTCACCAAAATGCTGCACTGTACTACTATATAGTATACTGGTCACACAATAATGCAGCAGATATTGAGCACTGATCAGGATACTGTCTAGAACTGAGTCTGACACGGAGCTGCAAGATACAGCAATGGCCTACTGTACTGTACTACTATTATAGACTGGTGGTCCCCACAATGCAGCACACTGAGCACAGATATTTGCAGCACACTGAGCACAGATATGGAGCTTTTCAGGGAGAGAACGTAGCCACGTCCTCTCCGTTCAATCTCCAATGCACGAGTGAAAATGGCGGCGGCGCGCGGCTCTTTATATGGAATACGAATCTCGCGAGAATCTGACAGCGGGATGATGACGTTCTGCCTCATTTGGGTTAACCGAGCGTGTAAAATACGCGAAGTATGGGGGGGTTCGGATCTCGACGACCCGAACCCGCTCATCTCTACACACACACACACACACACACACACACACACACACACACACACACACACACACACACACACACACACACACATAGAGTTCAACAGTTAGCTGCTTCTCTTGGAGGTACCTCTGTTGGTAGGAACCAATAAATACAATAGACAAAACACAATTCCAGAGTGCGCTGATATTGAGATTGAATTATATGCTTTTCTCAGATATTCACATTTAGAAATCCATCAATGTAGTAGACTTTCTTGGAGGATAGATTTCTTATGTGTACAGTTCTTCTTATTTATCAATCTTAATCTAGTGATAATCTGGGAGGCAATCCTCTAGGGAATACCCTCTCACCAAAAAAGAGATCACCCCCCCAAAAAAACCCAGCCAAATGGCCAATCAGTAAAAGGTACCAAGTATTTATTTTCAGTTTTAAAAATGATTCAGTGGTCTTTTAAAATCATAATTTTTACATACATAAATGAAATCATGACCACTGCAATAGAGTTGTTACAATAACCTTTCTCTACCTTATTCAAGTGTGAGCTCAGGGAAGGATCCCTCACTGGATTGGACAATGGACCTATATTATATATATAATAAAGCATATGATGGTGCGATGGTGATCCTAACTATATATACCCCATGGTATGTCGTCAAAATGTCAACATTCAGAGTGTCAACTCCAAAATGTCAATATGACCTTAGTTTTGACATTCAGAATGTCGACATAAACATCACGTCGACAGTCAAAATATAAATGTCAACATTTTGTACCGTACTCTACCAAATTAATGCAGCAGTAAGCTCATGTGAAAGCTGTTTGCTTAAAACTGTACAGTACAGAGTGGATGCCATATGCCCTTTAGTGAGTGCTCATCAAGAGGTTATGGCCCATCCTTAAATGGAACCCAGAGTGTGTTCCACTCCATGCTTCTCCATGCATTTCCAAGCGCCCCTGGCAATGTAAGGGTCCAACCAATTCCCCCCCCCCCCTTTTTTTTTTTTTTAGGTATAATCATACTCTGTACTTATACTGTAACTTGGATATTTGCAAATAAAAACAAAAGTTAACAGTTTTGAAGGAAGTAATAAACTCTTTATTAAACATTACAGGTATCATTAATAAAAATATGTATACTCAGCAAAATTATGTTACAATGGTAACTTGTCAATGCAATACTCTAGAATTTTACTCTTCTTGCATTTATAGAGGCAAAGGGGTAAATTTACTAAGATGGGAGTTCTATTTAAGATGTGATGTTGCCCATAGCAACCAATCAGATTCCAAGTATTATCTTCAAGAAGGTTCTAGATAAATGAGAAGTAGAATCTGATTGGTTGCTATGGGCAACATCACATCTTCAATAGAACTCCCATCTTAGTAAATTTACCCCAAAGTCTCTAATTATGGCTTACAAATCTATATTTCCCACAAACTTGATTTGATACACGTTCTTGCCCCATAGTCGACCGAAGATATTTTTTAATCAGTTTCAGTTTGCTGAAACTACGTTCGCAGGATGCCACAGTGATAGGTAGTGTCAGGAAGAGCCTTAGGGCGATTTCCTAATTGGGGTATGCATCTTTCAGGGAGTACTCAGTAATACATTTTAATAAATCCAGTTGGGTAGCTGACTATATTTTCTATGAGTTCAGTAGCTTGAGCTTGGTAGCATTAAATTTCAGAAGCTAAACCTTCAGCATTGACATCGTTTTTAATATCTAAGGTCAAAATCAGCAGCACATTTCTGTAGGTGTTCTTTTCTTCTTTTCTCAGAAAAAATTGTGTCAATTCCAAGTGCTTCAGCTGTTTTACTCCCACAGGGGTATTTCACACACTCAGGTTTTGTCCGGATGGCAAAAAGATGGCCAAAAGTCGTACGTTTTTTTACCGGCTGGCAGAGCCTTTCATACACAACGGCTTTCAGCCGCGCTTACTGCTGTGCGCATGTGCAGCAGTAGCAGCAGAAGAAAAAAGCCATTGTGTGTGAAAGCTCCCATTCACACACGTACTGTACTACACTGCCTTCAGGGATCACACAGCCACAGCCCGGCAGCAGGACATCTCAGTGGATAGATCCGGCTGCAAACCGGCAGCCGTGCCGTGACCATGCTGTCTGAAGACCCCCAATAGCAACAATACTTAATTAAAAAACACACACGGGAAAAAAACGGATGGCTTTTGCCATCGGGTCACAACCTGAGTGTGTGAAATAGCCCATACTCTAGAACGAGCTGTGTCCCTTCATCACGCATTCTTTGAATGGATGTTGTAAGGCATTTGATCATTTTAGAAGTATCATCAAGGGAAATGCTTTTACTCTGGATTGATTTGTTGATTCTGTCAATGGGTGTAAAAATCATATTCCAAAGATAAATAAGACAAAAGGAATCTGTAGTCTGTTTGTTTTAGGATGGCTCTGGCTCCAGAAACAGTGTCAGAGCTCCATGTACTGTAGTATTATTTGTCATTTCATGGAGCACTGTAAAAACCGGATTCATTTTTATCCTAAGAGCTCCAATTGCATTTTGTTTTGATGACCATCTAGTTTCACAGTGGCCCTTAAGAGTGGTTCCAATATGCTTGACTAAAATTTTCCATATTAAAGCAGAACCACTGAAAATGTAAAGAGATTTTGCACTATACAAAATGTGTTTATCATCATGGTAGACATACTGGCAGCATGTGTTCCAATGAGATTTAAACTGTGGGCAGGGCAGGGAACAAATTGAGATAGTTAATTTATCTGAGATATACAAGCTTGGACACCTTTGTGTTTCCCAGCCATGTTAGCACCATTATCGAATCCTTGCCCCCAGCAGTCCGCAATATTTAATCCATCAGCCTGAAGTTTCAGTAGGATCTCATCTGTGAGCCCTTTTCCAGTAATCTGATGAATATGGACAAAGGGGATCATTCAGACTGGATCGGTGCAGCAATTGCAGTCTGAAGCCCTTTGGGAAGTGCACCTGCCTGCGATGCAAAAGCATTGCTGCCGTGCAATGCTTTTGCACATGTGCGGAGGGGCGGGGTAGGTGTGGGTGTCCCCTTGCATGTCCTAGTAACTGATCGTAGATGTGCTAAATTTAGATCTGAATGACCCATAAAGTCAATAAAACTTTCTTCTATAGTACAAACACCTTCTGACATATCCACAAACCGTACAATTTCACTCATTTGCTCAATGTGAGCACTGTCCGGCGTGCAATCCAGTAAAATAGAAAAAAAATTTGCTGCTTTAATTCTCTGAAAATATTAATTTCTGACCTTCTTTCCGAGGAGCTCAATAATTTCATTTTGGATAATGGGTGAAAAGTAGCACAGTGCATTTTTAGTTGCTTTCACATACACAATATGCTCTGCTAGCTGTGCATTATAATGACTAATAAGCAGGGCCGGTGGAAGGTCTCTATGCACCCTAGGCAAAGCTTCAACCTGGTGCCCCCTAACCTGCAACCCCCCTGCAGGAGGTGCATCAGGGCTATGAGGAGCGGCCATTGGGGCGCCCCTCAGGAGCCATAGTTACATCTGCCTCCTATGTGCCTTCACATGACTTGATGTAACTCATGTCGGCACAGAGGAAGCGCTGAGGCATTATGTGGTACAGCCTGATAGTGGCAGCTGCACCTGATTAGGCCCGCAGCAGCAGCCAGCACAGTGTAGAAGGAGGAGGCTGCATACAGGGACATCCTTCAGTTTTTTGCTAGATGAATTCAGTGGCGCCCTTCAGGAGCTGGCGCCCCTAGGCAGCCGCCTAAAGCTACCTAATGGTAGAGCCGGCCCTGCTAATAAGTTCCAAGGTGCTCAAGAATACACCATAGTTTTGTTGTCCGATTTTCCCTGTTTTTCTTATTTTTGGCACAATATAGAATAACTTCCACAACTATCTTATGTTTCGCCACTTTTCTGTTACTTTTTGTACACTCATTTATATATCTGAGTCCAAGGTTTTTCTCTCTTTTAGACATTTTTCCAGCTCTTTCCATCTCAACTAACATATTCGATGTTAAGAACTATCATGAATAATCTTGAAAACCCATCAGTAGATCAGTAAAAGGGCAAGATTTTGCACTTGTTGCAAAAAGCAAACAGGGAAAACAAAAAAGAGCATTTTTTTATTCATTGTATAGCATCCACTGCCTTTTAACTGGTTCACCGTTTGGGATGGACTTTATAAAACCATTTGGAATCCAGGCGTCTACCATCGTCTGATGCCGGAAACTTGAATTTAGTTAAGTCAGTTGTCTTTGGAATATGTTCTATACGTTCCAAAACAACACTAGGCCTGATTCAGACCTGAACGCTGCTGTGCGTTTTCACACAGCGGACAGTCAGGCATTAACTGTACATGTGTATGGACCCCAATTCACACGCATGTCGGTCAACAACAACAGGCATCGCCAGTAAGCGTCAGGCTCGTGCAAAAATTCTAATCGCACAGCTTTCCGCATGATGGTTGACAGGAGGAAGCTGTTTGTGGGTGGTAACTGGCCGAGTGTCAGGGAAAGGGGTGTATCTTCCTATTGGCCAGGTAGGCACTCGCCAGGGGCGCCAGCTGACGAGGGGCGCCATCCAGAGGTACCACCCGCGGGCAGTAGGTAGATTCACTTTTAGAGGTAGCAGCTATCCCCCCACCCCGTGTAGTTCCTCACCAGCAGGGATGCCCAGTAATTATCATAGTATGCAGCAGCGGCTGCTGGGGGGTGTAGTTTATGTAGAGTTTCTGGTCTGTATTGTGGTGCGGTGCTGGACCCCGGCGCCAATTACAGTGGCTGCTGCTGCTGCATTCTTTGATCATTAATGGGCATCCCTGCTGTTGAGGAACTACACAGGGGTGAGGGAATAGCTGTCGCCTCTAAAAGTGAATCTACCTAAATGTGCTGCCTTTAATAGTAAAATCAACATGGGGCATATGTGTGTCTGGCACTGTGGGGGCATATGTGTCTCTGGCACTGTGGGAGCATACGAGTGTCCGGCACTGTGGGGGCATACAAGTGTCCGGCACTGTGGGGGCATACGAGTGTCCGGCACTGTAAGGGCATACGAGTGTCTGGCACTGTAGGGGCATACGAGTGTCCGGCACTGTGGGTGCATACGAGTGTCTGGCACTGTAGGGGCATACGAGTGTCTGGCTCGGTGGTGGCATGTGTATCTGGCACTGTGGCGGCATATTTGTATCTAGCACTGTGGGGGCATATGTGTATCTGGCACTATACTCGCAGGAATTATGTGTATCTGGCACTGCACTTCTTGGGTCATTATGTGTAACTGGCACTATACTGGGGAACATTATGTGCATCTGACACCATACTGGGGACATTATGTGTAATGCGAACTACTGTGGGTATTGTGTGTAAAGCTGCTAGTTGTGTGTATGTGCGCATGTGTAGGGGGTGTGATTATATATTTATAGTTTGCCATCATAATATAAAATGGTGAGGCCACACCCACTTTCCCATTAGCGTGCACGCCTTCCCATATATATATATATATATATATATATATATATATGCACTACTGTGTGGCATAATGTGTATAAGGGGTACTACTGTGTAGCATAACGTGAATAATGTACATTACTGTGCTGTCATGTGAGTAAGGCACACACGCCCCTTTTTTGGCACACATGCATCCCTATTTCAAATATGGGGGGGGGGAGGCACCAGTCCTTTTCTTTGCCAGGGGCACTCAGACACCTAAATACACCCCTGGGGAAAACACAGGCGTGCCCAAGCGTTTTCAGGGAGGGTATGTGACGTCAGCTCCGGCCCCGATCAGCCCTTTCTGATTGCACTGTAGGAGCAAGTCCCAGGCTGTGCAGAGACTGCACACACATGTAAAAACCATTCACTGCTAAGTGAGTTGTGAACGGATTTGCAGCTGTCCGCTGACTGAGGGATTTTTAGCAGCACTTGCATGGCGAATATACACTTCCCTTGGGTGGCGACTGTCTGATAGCAGGGCTACAATTTTAGCAGCCTAGCGATCAGGCCTGAAACACCCAGCACTGTTTGTAATTGCTGGGAATCCTGGCCACTTTACAGGATCTTCATAGATGATTTTTATGCATGGTTGTGAACAGGTTTCTGTTGATTCCTCAGACACAATATCAGTGCATAAGTTTTCATCTTCAGAGTCGCAATGACTGGGTTCTGACTGATTGTGGTTGAAGATGAAGCTGCACTTTCTTCTATACCAAGTCAACCATTTTCCTAAGTTACCAGCCCATTTTTGGGGGCCCATTCTTGTGCATATGAACAATATAATCAGGGTATGGGTAATGAAGACATTTCATATGGAAATTTTGAAAATGTGTTTGTTAATATTACAAATTATATATATATATATATATATATATATACACATATACATATATACATACACACTCAAATGAACACTTTCGGTGTTTATTTTGAACAGCAGGTCACCACATAGCAAGTTAAATCCATATACAGTCGGTATTACAGGCAGTAGCATACAGGCATTCTCAGCATAGCAGACTTTTGATAGGCTCCAGTGGTCCCTAGTCTAACCCACACAACCCAGCCTATCACTTGGGTAGCTATTCCACCGTCAAGAGCAAGGTGACTCTGCCCTGGAAACCCTTATACTGTATCAGGAAATCCCAGTTGCTGCTGATCACACACCTGGGATTCTGCTACTGCTTCCAAAACCTGGTCTGGATCCTCCACATTACTTTCACATGGAAAAATACTGTCTCTGCCACACTACTCCCCCCTTAGCTTCAAACACCCTGGTGAAGCTACACTATTTTCAGGCAATCTCTCTGCCTCGCCCACCCCTACCTGTGTTATCCACCCAGGTACACAGCCTTCCAATACCTTCCAGAGGTCACCCACCTCGCCTTCTACCTCCTCCCCTAGCTTCACCATAGGGTTGCTTGGAGGAACAGGACCTACAAACCTCCTGGAAAGGGCATCGCCATTGAGGTGCTGTTTCCCCGGACGATGCCTCACCTCAAACTTAAATGGCCGCAAAGCCAAAAACCAACGGGTCACACGAGCATTCACCTCTTTGTATGCATCCACTGTATGGTTGCATGGTCTGTGACCAACAAAAACTCTCGTCCCAATAAATAATACCTTAATGACTCAACTGCCCATTTAATGGCCAAGCACTCCTGCTCCACAGTTGAGTACCTGCGCTCCCTGGGCATTCATTTACGGCTAAGATAGAGGATGGGCTTTTCCTTTCCATCTACCTCTTGGGATAGGACTGCTCCTAATCCTGTCCCAGAGGCATCCGTTTGTAGCACAAATTGCTTTTTAAAGTCAGGAGCTTGCAAGACAGGATCAGTACACAAAGTAGAGATGAGCGCCTGAAATTTTTCGGGTTTTGTGTTTTGGTTTTGGGTTCGGTTCCGCGGCCGTGTTTTGGGTTCGACCGCGTTTTGGCAAAACCTCACCGAATTTTTTTTGTCGGATTCGGGTGTGTTTTGGATTCGGGTGTTTTTTTCAAAAAACCCTAAAAAACAGCTTAAATCATAGAATTTGGGGGTCATTTTGATCCCATATTATTATTAACCTCAAAAACCATAATTTCCACTCATTTTCAGTCTATTCTGAATACCTCACACCTCACAATATTATTTTTAGTCCTAAAATTTGCACCGAGGTCGCTGGATGACTAAGCTAAGCGACCCTAGTGGCCGACACAAACACCTGGCCCATCTAGGAGTGGCACTGCAGTGTCACGCAGGATGTCCCTTCCAAAAAACCCTCCCCAAACAGCACATGACGCAAAGAAAAAAAGAGGCGCAATGAGGTAGCTGTGTGAGTAAGATTAGCGACCCTAGTGGCCGACACAAACACCGGGCCCATTTAGGAGTGGCACTGCAGTGTCACGCAGGATGTCCCTTCCAAAAAACCCTCCCCAAACAGCACATGACGCAAAGAAAAAAAGAGGCGCAATGAGGTAGCTGTGTGAGTAAGATTAGCGACCCTAGTGGCCGACACAAACACCGGGCCCATCTAGGAGTGGCACTGCAGTGTCACGCAGGATGGCCCTTCCAAAAAACACTCCCCAAACAGCACATGACGCAAAGAAAAAAAGAGGCGCAATGAGGTAGCTGACTGTGTGAGTAAGATAAGCGACCCTAGTGGCCGACACAAACACCGGGCCCATTTAGGAGTGGCACTGCAGTGTCACGCAGGATGTCCCTTCCAAAAAACCCTCCCCAAACAGCACATGACGCAAAGAAAAAAAGAGGCGCAATGAGGTAGCTGTGTGAGTAAGATTAGCGACCGTAGTGGCCGACACAAACACCGGGCCCATTTAGGAGTGGCACTGCAGTGTCACGCAGGATGTCCCTTCCAAAAAACCCTCCCCAAACAGCACATGACGCAAAGAAAAAAAGAGGCGCAATGAGGTAGCTGTGTGAGTAAGATTAGCGACCCTAGTGGCCGACACAAACACCGGGCCCATCTAGGAGTGGCACTGCAGTGTCACGCAGGATGGCCCTTCCAAAAAACACTCCCCAAACAGCACATGACGCAAAGAAAAAAAGAGGCGCAATGAGGTAGCTGACTGTGTGAGTAAGATAAGCGACCCTAGTGGCCGACACAAACACCGGGCCCATTTAGGAGTGGCACTGCAGTGTCACGCAGGATGTCCCTTCCAAAAAACCCTCCCCAAACAGCACATGACGCAAAGAAAAAAAGAGGCGCAATGAGGTAGCCGACTGTGTGAGTAAGATAAGCGACCCTAGTGGCCGACACAAACACCGGGCCCATTTAGGAGTGGCACTGCAGTGTCACGCAGGATGTCCCTTCCAAAAAACCCTCCCCAAACAGCACATGACGCAAAGAAAAAGAAAAGAAAAAAGAGGTGCAAGATGGAATTGTCCTTGGGCCCTCCCACCCACCCTTATGTTGTATAAACAAAACAGGACATGCACACTTTAACCAACCCATCATTTCAGTGACAGGGTCTGCCACACGACTGTGACTGATATGACGGGTTGGTTTGGACCCCCCCAAAAAAGAAGCAATTAATCTCTCCTTGCACAAACTGGCTCTACAGAGGCAAGATGTCCACCTCATCATCATCCTCCGATATATCACTGTGTACATCCCCCTCCTCACAGATTATCAATTCGTCCCCACTGGAATCCACCATCTCAGCTCCCTGTGTACTTTGTGGAGGCAATTGCTGCTGGTCAATGTCTCCGCGGAGGAATTGATTATAATTCATTTTAATGAACATCATCTTCTCCACATTTTCTGGATGTAACCTCGTACGCCGATTGCTGACAAGGTGAGCGGCGGCACTAAACACTCTTTCGGAGTACACACTTGTGGGAGGGCAACTTAGGTAGAATAAAGCCAGTTTGTGCAAGGGCCTCCAAATTGCCTCTTTTTCCTGCCAGTATAAGTACGGACTGTGTGACGTGCCTACTTGGATGCGGTCACTCATATAATCCTCCACCATTCTTTCAATGTTGAGAGAATCATATGCAGTGACAGTAGACGACATGTCCATAATCGTTGTCAGGTCCTTCAGTCCGGACCAGATGTCAGCATCAGCAGTCGCTCCAGACTGCCCTGCATCACCGCCAGCGGGTGGGCTCGGAATTCTGAGCCTTTTCCTCGCACCCCCAGTTGCGGGAGAATGTGAAGGAGGAGATGTTGACAGGTCGCGTTCCGCTTGACTTGACAATTTTCTCACCAGCAGGTCTTTCAACCCCAGCAGACTTGTGTCTGCCGGAAAGAGAGATCCAAGGTAGGTTTTAAATCTAGGATCGAGCACGGTGGCCAAAATGTAGTGCTCTGATTTCAACAGATTGACCACCCGTGAATCCTTGTTAAGCGAATTAAGGGCTCCATCCACAAGTCCCACATGCCTAGCGGAATCGCTCCGTGTTAGCTCCTCCTTCAATGTCTCCAGCTTCTTCTGCAAAAGCCTGATGAGGGGAATGACCTGACTCAGGCTGGCAGTGTCTGAACTGACTTCACGTGTGGCAAGTTCAAAGGGCATCAGAACCTTGCACAACGTTGAAATCATTCTCCACTGCACTTGAGACAGGTGCATTCCACCTCCTATATCGTGCTCAATTGTATAGGCTTGAATGGCCTTTTGCTGCTCCTCCAACCTCTGAAGCATATAGAGGGTTGAATTCCACCTCGTTACCACTTCTTGCTTCAGATGATGGCAGGGCAGGTTCAGTAGTTTTTGGTGGTGCTCCAGTCTTCTGTACGTGGTGCCTGTACGCCGAAAGTGTCCCGCAATTCTTCTGGCCACCGACAGCATCTCTTGCACGCCCCTGTCGTTTTTAAAAAAATTCTGCACCACCAAATTCAAGGTATGTGCAAAACATGGGACGTGCTGGAATTTGCCCATATTTAATGCACACACAATATTGCTGGCGTTGTCCGATGCCACAAATCCACAGGAGAGTCCAATTGGGGTAAGCCATTCTGCGATGATCTTCCTCAGTTGCCGTAAGAGGTTTTCAGCTGTGTGCGTATTCTGGAAAGCGGTGATACAAAGCGTAGCCTGCCTAGGAAAGAGTTGGCGTTTGCGAGATGCTGCTACTGGTGCCGCCGCTGCTGTTCTTGCGGCGGGAGTCCATACATCTACCCAGTGGGCTGTCACAGTCATATAGTCCTGACCCTGCCCTGCTCCACTTGTCCACATGTCCGTGGTTAAGTGGACATTGGGTACAACTGCATTTTTTAGGACACTGGTGAGTCTTTTTCTGACGTCCGTGTACATTCTCGGTATCGCCTGCCTACAGAAGTGGAACCTAGATGGTATTTGGTAACGGGGGCACACTGCCTCAATAAATTGTCTAGTTCCCTGTGAACTAACGGCGGATACCGGACGCACGTCTAACACCAACATAGTTGTCAAGGACTCAGTTATCCGCTTTGCAACAGGATGACTGCTGTGATATTTCATCTTCCTCGCAAAGGACTGTTGGACAGTCAATTGCTTACTGGAAGTAGTACAAGTGGGCTTACGACTTCCCCTCTGGGATGACCATCGACTCCCAGCAGCAACAACAGCAGCGCCAGCAGCAGTAGGCGTTACACGCAAGGATGCATCGGAGGAATCCCAGGCAGGAGAGGACTCGTCAGAATTGCCAGTGACATGGCCTGCAGGACTATTGGCATTCCTGGGGAAGGAGGAAATTGACACTGAGGGAGTTGGTGGGGTGGTTTGCGTGAGCTTGGTTACAAGAGGAAGGGATTTACTGGTCAGTGGACTGCTTCCGCTGTTGGCCCAAGTTTTTGAACTTGTCACTGACTTATTATGAATGCGCTGCAGGTGACGTATAAGGGAGGATGTTCCGAGGTGGTTAACGTCCTTACCCCTACTTATTACAGCATGACAAAGGGAACACACGGCTTGACACCTGTTGTCCGCATTTCTGGTGAAATACTTCCACACCGAAGAGCTGATTTTTTTGGTATTTTCACCAGGCATGTCAACGGCCCTATTCCTCCCACGGACAACAGGTGTCTCCCCGGGTGCCTGACTTAAACAAACCACCTCACCATCAGAATCCTCCTGGTCAATTTCCTCCCCAGCGCCAGCAACACCCATATCCTCCTCATCCTGGTGTACTTCAACACTGACATCTTCAATCTGACTATCAGGAACTGGACTGCGGGTGCTCCTTCCAGCACTTGCAGGGGGCGTGCAAATGGTGGAAGGCGCATGCTCTTCACGTCCAGTGTTGGGAAGGTCAGGCATCGCAACCGACACAATTGGACTCTCCTTGTGGATTTGGGATTTCGAAGAACGCACAGTTCTTTGCGGTGCTACTGCTTTTGCCAGCTTGAGTCTTTTCATTTTTCTAGCGAGAGGCTGAGTGCCTCCATCCTCATGTGAAGCTGAACCACTAGCCATGAACATAGGCCAGGGCCTCAGCCGTTCCTTGCCACTCCGTGTGGTAAATGGCATATTGGCAAGTTTACGCTTCTCCTCCGACAATTTTATTTTAGGTTTTGGAGTCCTTTTTTTACTGATATTTGGTGTTTTGGATTTGACATGCTCTGTACTATGACATTGGGCATCGGCCTTGGCAGACGACGTTGCTGGCATTTCATCGTCTCGGCCATGACTAGTGGCAGCAGCTTCAGCACGAGGTGGAAGTGGATCTTGATCTTTCCCTAATTTTGGAACCTCAACATTTTTGTTCTCCATATTTTAATAGGCACAACTAAAAGGCACCTCAGGTAAACAATGGAGATGGATGGATACTAGTATACAATTATGGATGGACTGCTGAGTGCCGACACAGAGGTAGCTACAGCCGTGGACTACCGTACTGTACTGTGTCTGCTGCTAATATAGACTGGTTGATAAAGAGATGTAGTAGTAGTATGTATGTATAAAGAAGAAAGAAAAAAAAACCACGGGTAGGTGGTATACAATTATGGACGGACTGCCCAGTGCCGACACAGAGGTAGCTACAGCCGTGGACTACCGTACTGTACTGTGTCTGCTGCTAATATAGACTGGTTGATAAAGAGATGTAGTAGTAGTAGTAGTAGTATGTATGTATAAAGAAGAAAGAAAAAAAAACCACGGGTAGGTGGTATACAATTATGGACGGACTGCCGAGTGCCGACACAGAGGTAGCTACAGCCGTGGACTACCGTACTGTACTGTGTCTGCTGCTAATATAGACTGGTTGATAAAGAGATGTAGTAGTAGTATGTATGTATAAAGAAGAAAGAAAAAAAAACCACGGGTAGGTGGTATACAATTATGGACGGACTGCCGAGTGCCGACACAGAGGTAGCTACAGCCGTGAACTACCGTACTGTGTCTGCTGCGACTGGATGATAAATAATGATATAAAAAATATATATATATCACTACTGCAGCCGGACAGGTATATATTATATAATGACGGACCTGCTGGACACTGTCTGTCAGCAGAATGAGTTTTTTATAGAATAAAAAAAAAAACACCACACAAGTGAAGTCACACGACGAGTGTTTAACTTTTTCAGGCAATCACAATATAGTATACTATACTACTAACTATACTGGTGGTCAGTGTGGTCAGGTCACTGGTCAGTCACACTGGCAGTGGCACTCCTGCAGCAAAAGTGTGCACTGTTTAATTTTAATAATAATATGTACTCCTGGCTCCTGCTATAACCTATAACTGGCACTGCAGTGCTCCCCAGTCTCCCCCACAATTATAAGATGTGTGAGCTGAGCACAGTCAGATATATACATAGATGATGCAGCACACTGGGCTGAGCAGTGCACACAGATATGGTATGTGACTGAGTCACTGTGTATCGTTTTTTTCAGGCAGAGAACGGATATATTAAATAAAACTGCACTGTCTGGTGGTCACTGTGGTCAGTCACTAGTAAACTCTGCACGCTCTACAGTTCTACAGTACTCCTAATCTCCAGTAAATCAGGTCAATCTCTCTCTCTCTCTCTTCTAATCTAAATGGAGAGGACGCCAGCCACGTCCTCTCCCTATCAATCTCAATGCACGTGTGAAAATGGCGGCGACGCGCGGCTCCTTATATAGAATCCGAGTCTCGCGAGAATCCGACAGCGTCATGATGACGTTCGGGCGCGCTCGGGTTAACCGAGCAAGGCGGGAAGATCCGAGTCGCTCGGACCTGTGAAAAAAAACATGAAGTTCGTGCGGGTTCGGATTCAGAGAAACCGAACCCGCTCATCTCTAACACAAAGCTCGTCTTAAATCCTGCCAAGCAGTTTCCACTGGTCCAGACCACGTTATCTTGTGTTTTTTAAGACATTCGGTTAGTGGAGCCGCTCTAGCGGCTAAATCTCGAATGAACCTGCGATAATATCCGACCAAACCAAGAAATGTCCTAAGTTGTGATTTACATTTAGGTCTAGACCAGGTGAGGACTGCTTCTACCTTACTAGGCTGAGGTTTAACCTGTCCTCTGCCCACAATGTACACCAAATACTTGGCCTCAATCATACCAATGGCACATTTCTCAGGGTTGGCGGTAAACCCGTGTGCCAGTAGAGACTGTAAAACGGCTTCTACCTTTGGTAGGTGTGACTCCCAGTCAGAGCTGAAAATAACAATGTCATCTAAATATGCAGTCGCATATTCCCTGTGGGGCCTCAGCAACTTATTCATAGCTCTCTGGAAGGTTGCTGGGGCACCATGTAAACCAAATGGTAGCATTTTATATTGGAATAAGCCTTCTGGGGTAGAGAAGGCAGTTTTTGCCTTACCAGCTTCTGTTAACGGAATCTGCCAATAACCTTTTGTCAAATCAAGTGTAGTAAGATATTGACTATTGGCTAAATTTTCTACCAACTCATCAACCCGGGGCATAGGGTAAGAATCAAACCGGGACACTTAATTTAATTCACAGAAGTCATTGCAGAGCTGTAAGGCACCTGAAGGCTTCGGTACTAAGACAATTGGATTATTCCACTCACTGGTGGATTCCTCTATAACCCCTAGCCGTAACATCTCTTCCACTTACTGCTTTACCGCTGCCCGCTTCGCTTCGGGTATGCGATACGGCCTCTGTTTAATGATCACTCCGGGTGGAGTCACAACATCATGTTGGGTGATCTGTGTCTTTCCCGGAATGGCAGAAAACACATTTTGGTAGCTTTTCGCTAAATTCACCATTTCTGTTCAGGAGTAAGCGTGACTTCAATGGGTACCTGGCATTCTGAAATCTTTTTAGCTACCAAAGTGGGCCGATTGGCAATTTCCTTCCAGGGTTTTAACAGGTTTACATGGTAGATTTGTACCTCCCTCCTTCTACCCTCCTGTCGGACCCTATAATTGACCGGTCCCACTGCCTCGATGATCTCATAAGGGCCCCGCCATTGTGAATACATCTTGCTTTCTGTGGTGGTGTAACGATTTCTAGAGTTCTCTGTGTGTGCGTGCTTGGAAAGATGTCAGCCAAAAATGAAGTGATCAGGCAGGAATGGAAACAAACTGCAAATAATAGTCCAGAAATGTAGATGTTGAACCGGCAGGGTAAGAAGTCCAGAAGCAAGGCACATGCGTTTTAGCAAACTGCAGGGAAGTCTCCAAGAAGCAAATAAGGCAGAATCTGGACAGGGTTACTGGAGAGAGCCCAGTCTCACTCCATACGGAACCGCAATGATCTGCAACTAGGTGCCTGTGAGCTGGAGTTAAATAGCAGCAGGGTGTTGGGCTCCAGGTGCACACAATCAGGTAATTACCCTGCAGAGGCAGTGTGCAACTGCCATTCAGACCTGAGGCAACAAGTGAGACCCCTAGAGGCAGGAATGAGGTAATGCAAGGCAAAACAAACACAAATATTCCTAACATTATCCCCCCCTTTAAACAGGCGGATTCCAGACGCCTCAAAGTTCATCTTCTCTTCTTTTTTCCTCCTTTCTTTTTGGGTTGCCTAGACTTACTAGAAGGTGTCACAAAGACACTACTTGGCAATACAGGTCCATCAATAACAAGTCTAGGATCATACAGAAGCTCACTCTCAGAGTCGGAGCCACAACCCAGCGGTAGAACTGACTTCTTATTTTCCTGGATGGAATCAAGAACGGAAGGTAAATTTGAAGATGCTAAACTTGCCGAGCAATCTGCGTGAACACCTAGAGATACCTGCCCACATCTGAAAAACTGAGGGTGCTCCCCAGACTGCAAAGGCAGGTTCTCAGACGGGCACACCTTTATAGACTCATCTAGGAGAGTGAGGACAGTTGATGGACAGAATCTTTCGGTCACAGCCTTGAGGAAACCGGGCAAATCTTGTAACACTGGATCTCCCTTATCTATAAGACCATTTACCCACTTCAAGGCCCTCCCTCTGAATCTCATACATACGTTAGCAATGATATCAATAGGGGACAAGTCATCAAAACTCAGATAATATCTGAAGAGAGCTAAACAGTGAGAGATATTTCCATAAAAGTAAGGCAGATCCTCGGGCAAATCTTGGATCTCGGGCATGGCAGGCACCTCTATCTGGTGTTGGACAGGCGGAACCCCCTCCTGGGGCTGGACAGGCGGAACCCCCTCCTGGGGCTGGACAGGCGGAACCCCCTCCTGGGGCTGGGCAGGCAGAACCCCCTCCTGGGGCTGGAAAGGCAGAACCCCCTCCTGGGGCTGGAAAGGCAGAACCCCCTCCTGGGGCTGGACAGGCAGAACCCCCTCCTGGGGCTGGACAGGCAGAACCCCCTCCTGGGGCTGGACAGGCAGAACCCCCTCCTGGGGCTGGACAGGCCTTGGCCGGACCTCTGGCAAGGTGGACACCTCTCGGACCTCTGGCAAGGCGTGGACCTCTGGCAAGGCGGGCACCTCTCGGACCTCTGGCAAGGCGGGCACCTCTCGGACCTCTGGCAAGGCGGGCACCTCTCGGACCTCTGGCAAGGCGGGCACCTCTCGGACCTCTGGCGAAGCGGGCACCTCTCGGACCTCTGGCGAAGCGGGCACCTCTCGGACCTCTGGCGAAGCGGGCACCTCTCGGACCTCTGGCGAAGCGGGCACCTCTCGGACCTCATGCCGTGAGGCAAGGGCAACGGGGACCTCATGCCGTGAGGCAAGGGCAACGGGGACCTCATGCCGTGAGGCAAGGGCAACGGGGACCTCATGCCGTGAGGCAAGGGCAACGGGGACCTCATGCCGTGAGGCAAGGGCAACGGGGACCTCATGCCGTGAGGCAAGGGCAGCGGGGACCTCATGCCGTGAGGCAAGGGCAGCAGGGACCTCATGCCGTGAGGCAAGGGCAGCAGGGACCTCATGCCGTGAGGCAAGGGCAGCAGGGACCTCATGCCGTGAGGCAAGGGCAGCAGGGACCTCATGCCGTGAGGCAAGGGCAGCAGGGACCTCATGCCCGAAGGCAAGGGCAGCAGGGACCTCATGCCCGAAGGCAAGGGCAGCAGGGACCTCATGCCCGAAGGCAAGGGCAGCAGGGACCTCATGCCCGAAGGCAAGGGCAGCAGGGCCCTCATGCCCGAAGGCAAGGGCAGCAGGGCCCTCATGCCCGAAGGCAAGGGCAGCAGGGCCCTCATGCCCGAAGGCAAGGGCAGCAGGGCCCGACACCCCTCCTGGGGTCGCAGGGCCGGACACCCCTCCTGGGGTCGCAGGGCCGGACACCCCTCCTGGCGTCGCTGGGCCGGACACCCCTCCTGGGGTCGCTGGGCCGGACACCCCTCCTGGGGTCGCTGGGCCGGACACCCCTCCTGGGGTCGCTGGGCCGGACACCCCTCCTGGGGTCGCTGGGCCGGACACCCCTCCTGGGGTCGCTGGGCCGGACACCCCTCCTGGGGTCGCTTGGCCGGACACCCCTCCTGGGGTCGCTTGGCCGGACACCCCTCCTTTCGAAATTTGAGCACCACAGTGGCATAACTGAGCAGAATTTGGCACTATGGCAGAATGAGGAAAGCTCTTTTTATGTTTGCGAGCAGGACATAACTGAATAAAATGTCCCGACCTGCCGCAATAAAAACAGAGCTTCTTATCCCTTCTATGTCTCCTTTCTTCCTCAGAGAGACTGGGTCGTGGAAAACTCCAAAACTTGCCTTTGCTTACGCTAGAAAAACAGCAGCCAGAATTGAGAGCACCAGACTGATCTTTTCCCCTTTTTTCCTGCGTCTCCTTAAAGGGAGCAGGTAATCTTACTGAATCTTCAGGCAGAGCAGACAGTATCTCTGAAGATAGGATTTGAATACCCTCCAGTTTCTCTCTGAAATCCACCAGCAATGCAGAACTCAAAAACGGCAAAAACTTGAGAGGCAGAGAACCTTTCTGAAGTGAAGCCATTGTATGAGATTCAGCTGAATCAAAACAAAACTCCTGCACACGTTTATTTTGGCAGATCATTCTGTAACGATTTCTAGAGTTCTCTGTGTGTGCGTGCTTGGAAAGATGTCAGCCAAAAATGAAGTGATCAGGCAGGAATGGAAACAAACTGCAAATAATAGTCCAGAAATGTAGATGTTGAACCGGCAGGGTAAGAAGTCCAGAAGCAAGGCACATGCGTTTTAGCAAACTGCAGGGAAGTCTCCAAGAAGCAAATAAGGCAGAATCTGGACAGGGTTACTGGAGAGAGCCCAGTCTCACTCCATACGGAACCGCAATGATCTGCAACTAGGTGCCTGTGAGCTGGAGTTAAATAGCAGCAGGGTGTTGGGCTCCAGGTGCACACAATCAGGTAATTACCCTGCAGAGGCAGTGTGCAACTGCCATTCAGACCTGAGGCAACAAGTGAGACCCCTAGAGGCAGGAATGAGGTAATGCAAGGCAAAACAAACACAAATATTCCTAACAGGTGGGCACCAGCACTAACACTTTGTCTCCCATATTAAAGGACCGGTTGACTGAGGTGACGTCATATCTCTGTTTCTGACGTTGTTGGGCCCTTTCTATGTGTTCATTCAGTAGTGGCGCAATCTGCCTTAGACAGCCGTATAACTGGGCCACAAACTGAATGACATAGAAACATAGAATTTGACGGCAGATAAGAACCACTTGGCCCATCTAGTCTGCCCCTTTTTTATTTTATCCTTTAGGCAATCTCAACCCTTTTTTAACCTTAATTCTTTGTAAGGATATTCATATGCCTGTCCCAAGCATGTTTAAATTGCCCTACAGTCTTAGCCTCTACCACCTCTGATGGGAGGCTATTCCACTTATCCACTACCCTTTCTGTGAAGTAATTTTTCCTTAAATTTCCCCTGAACCTCCCCCCCTCCAGTCTCAATGTATGCCCTCGAGTTCTAATACTTCTTTTCCTTTGAAGAATGTTTCCCTCCTGAACTTTGTTAAGACCCTTGATATATTTGAAAGTTTCTATCATGTCCCCCCTTTCTCTTCTCTCCTCCAAACTATATATGTTTAGATCTTTTAGCCTTTCCGGGTAAGTTTTGTGATGTAGGCCATGCACCATTTTAGTTGCCCTTCTTTGTACACTATCTAATGTATTTATATCCTTCTGGAGATAGGGTCTCCAGAACTGGACACAGTATTCCAGATGGGGCCGTACCAATGACCTATACAGTGGCATTATCACTTCTTTTTTTCCTGCTAATGATTCCTCTCCCTATGCAACCAAGCATCTGACTTGCCTTTCTCATTGCTTTGTTGCATTGCTTTCCTGCCTTCAAGTCACTTGAAATAGTGACTCCTAAATCTCTTTCCTCCTCAGTAGTTTCCATTATAGTACCCTTGATACTATATTTAGCCTTTGGGTTGTTGAGACCCAAGTGCATGATTTTGCATTTTTTAGCATTAAACTGTAATTGCCACGTTCTTGACCATTTCTCAAGCCTACCTAGGTCATTAATAATTTGTTTTACCCCTCCCGGTGTGTCTACCCTGCTGCATATCTTTGTATCATCTGCAAAAAGGCATATCTTCCCTTCAATACCATCTGCAATGTCACCAACAAAGATATTAAAGAGAACTGGACCAAGTACAGATCCCTGGGGTACTCCACTGGTAACATTTCCCTCCATAGATTGCACTCCATTAACTACGACTGTCTGTTTCCTATCCTGCAACCAGGTTCTTATCCATTTAACTGATTTATAATCCACCCCCAGGCTTTCAAGTTTATTTAGCAGTCTGCGATGTGGGACAGTGTCAAATGCCTTACTAAAGTCTAGATATGCTACATCTACAGCTCCCCCTTGATCTATTATTTTCGTCAAAGAGTCAAAAAAGTCAATAAGATTTGTTTGGCATGATCTCCCACCAGTAAATCCATGCTGTTTTGGATCCTGTAAGTTGTTTGATTTAAGATATTCCACTACTCTTTCTTTTAATAGTTTTTCCATTACTTTCCCTACTACTGTTGTAAGGCTTACTGGTCTGTAGTTACTTGCTTCTTCCTTGCTTCCACTTTTGTGCAGTGGAACTACATTTGCTCTTTTCCAGTCCTCTGGAATAGCACCTGTATTTAGTGACTAGTTAAATAATTCTGTCAAAGGTGTAACCAGCACATCTTTTAGCTCTTTGAGTATCCTTGGGTGTATCCCATCTGGTCCCATTGATTTATCCACTTTTAGTTTTGAAAGTTCTGTTAGGACCTTCTCCTCTGTAAATGTATTTTCATCTACCTTATTTTTATGAATGTCCTTGCAACTTAACTGTGGCTCCATCCCTTCTTCTGTAGTAAATACTGAGCAAAAATAATTATTTAGGTGATCTGCTATTGCCTTGTCTCCCTCTACCAAATTCTCACTCTCTGTCTTAAGTCTTATTATTCCTCCATTTGATTTTCTCCTTTCACTTATATACTTAAAAAAAGTTTTACCCCCTTTATCTACTGACTGAGCCATTTTCTCCTCAGCTTCTGCCTTTGCACGTCTGATCACATTCTTAGTATCCTTCCGTCTCTCCAGATACACCTCTTTGTCGTTATTATTTTGAGTCTGTTTGTATTTCCTAAAAGCCATCTTTTTTTATTTCACACTAGTTGATACTTCTTTTGTGAACCACACTGGCTTCCTTTTCCTGGTGCTTTTCCTAACCATTTTGATACAAAGGTCTGTTGCACTTAGTATTGCACTTTTCAGTTTTTTCCACCTCTCCTGCACTCCTTCCAAGTTCCTCCAGTCTGCCAATGAATCACTTAAACATCTCCCCATCTTTGCAAAGTCAGCATTTCTAAAATCCAACACCTTTGTTTTTGTGTGACAGGAGTTGGATCCTGTCTTTATACTAAACCATACTGCTTGATGATCACTGGATCCCAGGTGCTCACCCACATATATATCAGATATCCTATCACCATTTGTAAGAATTAGATCTAATATTGAGTCTTTGCGAGTGGGCTCCCCCACCAATTGCTTGAGAGATGCTCCCTGTAAGGAATGTAGAAATTTGCCACTTATAGCTGAACTTGCAAAAGACCCCTCCCAATTTACATCAGGTAAATTAAAGTCTCCCATGATTATGACTTCTCCCTTTAAAACCATTTTAGAGATGTCCAACAATAGGTTCCTGTCCAAATCCTGCCCCTGGCCTGGTGGTCTATAGATCACCCTGATGCGAATAATGTCCTTCTTCCCGGTTTCTATGGTGACCCAAAGGGCCTCAGTTTTGGCTTCAATATTTTGTATTAAAGTAGCATTTATGCTTTTTTTCACATACATTGCTACCCCTCCTCCTATTCTTCCTATTCTATCCTTCCTAAATAAATTGTATCCTGGTATAGCTATGTCCCAGTCATGATTCTCATTGCACCAAGACTGTAATTGCCACAAAATCCAGGTTATCCCTTGTCATTATCGCGATTAGCTCTGGAATTTTGTCTCCTAAGCTCCTAGCATTTGCAGACATAGCTTTAAGAATTTTGCCTGTGCATTTGTTATTAGTAGCCATGTCCAGAACATACAAAATAAATGACAAGTTTAAAGTTGAAATTACCTGTTTGGGGATGTTGCCCAGTATTTGTTTTCTTTTACTAATCAGTAATCATACTCTGTCCTTTACACCATGACTACACCTTACTAAATATAAAGATATAGTACACCTGACCACAATGGGCAAATGTTCAAAGGAGGTAAACACCAGTCAGTATGCAATCATAAACTGTTTCACTGAGCAACTTCCCCACACATGCAATGACAATTAAAAGAAATCATTACATCAACATTACATCAACATCATAAAAAACATAATATGCATAAGATGAATTACATACTTTTGAGGCATTAAGGCAGACCATTTGTGGTAGTGTTGGTGTGTTGATGTTTCCCTTCTGTTTTCCTTCGGTTTAACGCAGGTATAACGCTATTTTTATAATAACACTTTTATGTCAGCACTTCTATGGAAGCACTACCAGCCGAAGGCTATCCAGCCGTATACTAGACTTTAAATAGGAACAATAGCCATGTGAATGCAATGATTGCAAACTCCACCCAATACAATCCCCCTTTAAGCTAAGGCCATAAATTAGCTTAGAAAAACAGACATTACATACCAATAAGGCAGCCAACTATATCTTTACAAAGGTAAAAAAATACAAAAAAAACCTCACTTTTTCAATATACCTAAACTATTCAATCAAGATATTCATTTGAGATAATCAGCAAATGCAGTACAACTTGCTGGGATGTGCAGTTCCACGAATCATACCTGTTGAGCACAAAGACGTTAGGGTCCTGGCAGGGTTGTTCTTTCCACCCTTCTTTTAAGAGATCTAGAATTCCTCTGGGCTGTCTCCCATAGAGGAGCTCCAAGGGACTAAACCCTGTAAAGGATTGGGGTACCTCTCTGACAGCAAACATCAAGTAAGGTAGGAGCAGATCCCAATCTCGTTTTTCTTGTGACACTGCCCTCTTTATGATTTGCTTAAGGGTTTTATTAAATCTTTCTACCAGACCATCTGTCTGCGGGTGGTACACCGAGGTGGCAATCCTGTTTATGTTTAGCAACAGACATAAATCTTTCATGAGTTTAGACACGAAAGGTGTACCTTGGTCCGTTAAGACCACTTTCGGTATTCCTAAGCGGGTATACATGGTTAGTAGTTCTCTGACAATAGTGTCAGATATCATATTGCGCAGGGGTATAGCCTATGGGTACCTGGTGGCATAATCAACTACCAGCAATATGTATTGGTGACCTCGAGCAGATTTTTCCACTGACCCTATCAGATCCATACCAATCCGCTCAAAAAGTACGGAAATGATAGGGAGGGGTCCCAGTGGAGCGCTAAACTCTGGCCGAGGGGCTGTCCTCTTAGCAGACTGGGCATTCCTGACAATACCTCTTAACGGAAGCATAGATGCCGGACCAAAAGAACCTTAACTGGATGTGTTGGAGTGTTTTCTCCTCCTCTTGATGGCCACCCCACAAATGCATATGGGCAGATTCTAACACCAAGTGCTCCAGTTTTCGGGGAACCAAGAGCTGATCTACCTTTTTCCCTTGTAAAGTAGCGGCACGATATAGCAAATCATTTTCCAAAACAAAATATGGTACTCCCTCTGATGGTAAAGCATCAACTACCCTGCCATTAGCTACTTTAACAGTCTCAAAGGCTTGCACCAAATTGCTGTCATCGCGTTGATCTCTCCCAAAGTCCTGCAGTGATATCTTCTCACCAACTGGGTTCAAGTGGGCCTTGGACACAGTCTCTTGGGATGGTTTGGGACCGGCAGCCTCTCTCCTGGATGCTAAACTTTGTTAGTCTCTGGTCTCTGGCTTCTGAGTTGTTTTGGTGGTTGGCGGTTTGTTGGTAGCAAGCCAGGTAACCAGCTCCTGCAGCAATGGAAAGTCCCAGCCCAGGATCAGCAGAGATACCGGGGTCTGGAGGTCACCGCCGCTACCACCTTTAACGACCGGCCTTGAACGGTCAGGGGTAAGTAGACACGTGGGCACTACTCTACATCACCATGGACGCACAACACCCTGACAGGAGGCTGGACCTTGTCAGCTACCGGAGGAACCACGTTGGCCGCGACAATGGTGAGCTCACTGCCGGTATCCACCAGGGCCCAAATCTCCCGGTTTTTCACCTATACATGCACCCGGAACAGGGAGGACTCTACTTGGGATACCCCCACCACAGCCATGCAGACCAACGGCTGAGCCGTTTTTCCCCGCACTGCAATCCATCGGCTCGCCCTGTTTTGGGCAGTTCCACCGCACATGACCAGTTTCGCCGCACTCAAAACATACCAACTGAGGCGGAGCCTTTGGTTTAACTACTGGGACCTGAGTTCTGGGTTTAGGTGGTGGCCCGTATCCTGACCTGGCTTTATTCAGCTTTCCCAGCATCAGGTGCCGCTCAATCACTACTGCCAACTCCTCAAATGTCTGGAGGTCAGCCTGAAGGGCCCACTGCTGCACCGAGCAGTCTAACACCCGCATAGCCTGGTCCGGTGCGACTACTTCCACAATCTGTACTGCAGAGTTTTTATCCAGCTGCAACCAGGCCCTTGCCAGTCAGGCTAGTTTGGCCAGCTGAATCCTGGGAGGCTCAGGGCCCTCCAGTCGCCAGTCATGGAATTATTGGGCTTTGCTGGGCCCCGTCACTCCAATCCTATCCAGTACAGCATTTTTCAGGCCAGGATAGGAGTGTGCCTCTGCCACAGTCATGTCCACATACGCCTGCTGTGCCTCCCCTGTTAAACAGGGAGCCAGCCTGTCAGACCATTCCTCCACAGGCCATCCCAACTGCGTGGCCGTGCGCTCAAACATGCAAAGGAATGCCTCTATATCCTCCGCTGGAGTGAGCTTTTGTAAGAGGTGCGTGTGGTGGTGCCTGCTGCCGTGCAGGTGTAGCTTCGGTACTCACCAGGCGCCGCTCTCTCTCACCTTCAGGTACCGGAACCTTCAACGGACCTGGCAAATCTTCCGTTGGACCCGGACACGATGACCTAGGAGGAAGGAGATTGCTGAGTGCCGTCCTCCGGACTGTGGACCGAAACGCCCTCCAGAGCCGAGGAAAATAGTGTTTTCGGGCTAGGTGAGGGTCATCCCAGGCGTCCGCCTCAGAGCCCGAATTTCACCTATTGGCACTCTCGCACCAGGTGGAAATTCTACCTTGCACCGGCGTGCAAGGCTCACCGTTCGCCCTGAAGGAAGGGAGACAGATAGGGACACACACAGAAGGAACACACAGACCGATGTTACTCACCGTCCTACGTCTTGTACTCCGATCTTCTCCACTTACAGGTCCCTGTAAGGAGGCAAAGAGAGAAACAGCCGTGCAGGGCCTAACTCTACTCTAGTGTGCGTCCGCTACACTAACTGCATAAACAAAGCCCTCAAACTGACTCAAGTGTGGGTGGTGCAACACAAACTATGCACAAACTCTAAACAACACTTTGCCCTGCACGGTAACAACACACATATCAGAGTACATAAAATGGTGCGATTCCTTTAGATCCCTACCTGCACTCTGGGGGGGGGGGGGGGCACACAGCCTACCCACCTCCTGTACCTTCCCTATGTGGGCCTCAGGCCAAGCGAGCCTGTCTACCTAATCACCTCAGGGTGGCCTGGACCTAGTGCCCAGGGCCACCTTTATTCACCTCGGGGCACCTATTCACTGGGCCTAGCGCCCCCCTGACTGCGCACAGGCCAGAGGCCTGACTTCACCCACGGGCCTAGCTCCCGCCTAACTCGTCACTCGTGGGGTGACCTGGGCCTAGTACCCAGCATCACCTTTATATATCCTAATTGGCCAAAGTACACTAGGGCCTAATGCCCTCTAATGCCCCATAGGCCTATTGCCTGATATGCCCCTCGGGCTTAATGCCCGCCTATCAGGGCCACGGGCCGGGGGGTCCCCCAACTACACGTGCCCACGGGCCAGGAGGGCCCGGCTAAATGTGCCCACGGGCCAGGAGGGCCCGACTAAATGTCCCCCACGGGCCAGGAGGGCCCGACTAAATGTCCCCCACGGGCCAGGAGGGCCCGACTATGTGCCCACGGGCCGGGAGGGCCCGACTACGTGCCCACAGGCCCGGAAGGGCCTGACTGTGCCCACGGGCCTAATGCCCGAACACTAGAGATGAGCGGGTTCGGTTTCTCTGAATCCGAACCCGCCAGAACTTCATGTTTTTTTTCACGGGTCCGAGCGACTCGGATCTTCCCGCCTTGCTCGGTTAACCCGAGCGCGCCCGAACGTCATCATGACGCTGTCGGATTCTCGCGAGGCTCGGATTCTATCGCGAGACTCGGATTCTATATAAGGAGCCGCGCGTCGCCGCCATTTTCACACGTGCATTGAGATTGATAGGGAGAGGACGTGGCTGGCGTCCTCTCCGTTTAGAATAGATTAGAGAGACACTTGATTTACTAATTTTGGGGAGCATTAGGAGTACTCAGTACAGTGCAGAGTTTTGCTGATAGTGACCAGTGACCACCAGTTTTATTTATAATCCGTTCTCTGCCTGAAAAAAGCGATACACAGCACACAGTGACTCAGTCACATACCATATCTGTGTGCACTGCTCAGGCTCAGGCCAGTGTGCTGCATCATCTATTATCTATATATAAATAATATTATATATATCTGTCTGACTGCTCAGCTCACACAGCTTATAATTGTGGGGGAGACTGGGGAGCACTACTGCAGTGCCAGTTATAGGTTATAGCAGGAGCCAGGAGTACATAATATATTATATAGTGAGTGACCACCAGACACACAGTGCAGTTTATTTAATATATCCGTTCTCTGCCTGAAAAAAGCGATACACACAGTGACTCAGTCAGTCACATACCATATCTGTGTGCACTGCTCAGGCTCAGGCCAGTGTGCTGCATCATCTATATATATTATATATCTGTCTGACTGCTCAGCTCACACAGCTTATAATTGTGGGGGAGACTGGGGAGCACTACTGCAGTGCCAGTTATAGGTTATAGCAGGAGCCAGGAGTACATAATATTATATTAAAATTAAACAGTGCACACTTTTGCTGCAGGAGTGCCACTGCCAGTGTGACTAGTGACCAGTGACCTGACCACCAGTATATATAATATTAGTAGTATACTATCTCTTTATCAACCAGTCTATATTAGCAGCAGACACAGTACAGTGCGGTAGTTCACGGCTGTGGCTACCTCTGTGTCGGCACTCGGCAGCCCGTCCATAATTGTATATACCACCTAACCGTGGTTTTTTTTTCTTTCTTTATACATACATACTAGTTACGAGTATACTATCTCTTTATCAACCAGTCTATATATTAGCAGCAGACACAGTACAGTGCGGTAGTTCACGGCTGTGGCTACCTCTGTGTCGGCACTCGGCAGCCCGTCCATAATTGTATATACCACCTAACCGTGGTTTTTTTTTCTTTCTTTATACATACATACTAGTTACGAGTATACTATCTCTTTATCAACCAGTCTATATATTAGCAGCAGACACAGTACAGTGCGGTAGTTCACGGCTGTGGCTACCTCTGTGTCGGCACTCGGCAGCCCGTCCATAATTGTATATACCACCTAACCGTGGTTTTTTTTTCTTTCTTTATACATACATACTAGTTACGAGTATACTATCTCTTTATCAACCAGTCTATATATTAGCAGCAGACACAGTACAGTGCGGTAGTTCACGGCTGTGGCTACCTCTGTGTCGGCACTCGGCAGCCCGTCCATAATTGTATATACCACCTAACCGTGGTTTTTTTTTCTTTCTTTATACATACATACTAGTTACGAGTATACTATCTCTTTATCAACCAGTCTATATATTAGCAGCAGACACAGTACAGTGCGGTAGTTCACGGCTGTGGCTACCTCTGTGTCGGCACTCGGCAGCCCGTCCATAATTGTATATACCACCTAACCGTGGTTTTTTTTTCTTTCTTTATACATACATACTAGTTACGAGTATACTATCTCTTTATCAACCAGTCTATATTAGCAGCAGACACAGTACAGTGCGGTAGTTCACGGCTGTGGCTACCTCTGTGTCGGCACTCGGCAGCCCGTCCATAATTGTATATACCACCTAACCGTGGTTTTTTTTTCTTTCTTTATACATACATACTAGTTACGAGTATACTATCTCTTTATCAACCAGTCTATATATTAGCAGCAGACACAGTACAGTGCGGTAGTTCACGGCTGTGGCTACCTCTGTGTCGGCACTCGGCAGCCCGTCCATAATTGTATATACCACCTAACCGTGGTTTTTTTTTCTTTCTTTATACATACATACTAGTTACGAGTATACTATCTCTTTATCAACCAGTCTATATATTAGCAGCAGACACAGTACAGTGCGGTAGTTCACGGCTGTGGCTACCTCTGTGTCGGCACTCGGCAGCCCGTCCATAATTGTATATACCACCTAACCGTGGTTTTTTTTTCTTTCTTTATACATACATACTAGTTACGAGTATACTATCTCTTTATCAACCAGTCTATATATTAGCAGCAGACACAGTACAGTGCGGTAGTTCACGGCTGTGGCTACCTCTGTGTCGGCACTCGGCAGCCCGTCCATAATTGTATATACCACCTAACCGTGGTTTTTTTTTCTTTCTTTATACATACATACTAGTTACGAGTATACTATCTCTTTATCAACCAGTCTATATATTAGCAGCAGACACAGTACAGTGCGGTAGTTCACGGCTGTGGCTACCTCTGTGTCGGCACTCGGCAGCCCGTCCATAATTGTATATACCACCTAACCGTGGTTTTTTTTTCTTTCTTTATACATACATACTAGTTACGAGTATACTATCTCTTTATCAACCAGTCTATATATTAGCAGCAGACACAGTACAGTGCGGTAGTTCACGGCTGTGGCTACCTCTGTGTCGGCACTCGGCAGCCCGTCCATAATTGTATATACCACCTAACCGTGGTTTTTTTTTCTTTCTTTATACATACATACTAGTTACGAGTATACTATCTCTTTATCAACCAGTCTATATATTAGCAGCAGACACAGTACAGTGCGGTAGTTCACGGCTGTGGCTACCTCTGTGTCGGCACTCGGCAGCCCGTCCATAATTGTATACTAGTATCCAATCCATCCATCTCCATTGTTTACCTGAGGTGCCTTTTAGTTGTGCCTATTAAAATATGGAGAACAAAAATGTTGAGGTTCCAAAATTAGGGAAAGATCAAGATCCACTTCCACCTCGTGCTGAAGCTGCTGCCACTAGTCATGGCCGAGACGATGAAATGCCAGCAACGTCGTCTGCCAAGGCCGATGCCCAATGTCATAGTACAGAGCATGTCAAATCCAAAACACCAAATATCAGTAAAAAAAGGACTCCAAAACCTAAAATAAAATTGTCGGAGGAGAAGCGTAAACTTGCCAATATGCCATTTACCACACGGAGTGGCAAGGAACGGCTGAGGCCCTGGCCTATGTTCATGGCTAGTGGTTCAGCTTCACATGAGGATGGAAGCACTCAGCCTCTCGCTAGAAAAATGAAAAGACTCAAGCTGGCAAAAGCAGCACAGCAAAGAACTGTGCATTCTTCGAAATCCCAAATCCACAAGGAGAGTCCAATTGTGTCGGTTGCGATGCCTGACCTTCCCAACACTGGACGTGAAGAGCATGCGCCTTCCACCATTTGCACGCCCCCTGCAAGTGCTGGAAGGAGCACCCGCAGTCCAGTTCCTGATAGTCAGATTGAAGATGTCAGTGTTGAAGTACACCAGGATGAGGAGGATATGGGTGTTGCTGGCGCTGGGGAGGAAATTGACCAGGAGGATTCTGATGGTGAGGTGGTTTGTTTAAGTCAGGCACCCGGGGAGACACCTGTTGTCCGTGGGAGGAATATGGCCGTTGACATGCCAGGTGAAAATACCAAAAAAATCAGCTCTTCGGTGTGGAGGTATTTCACCAGAAATGCGGACAACAGGTGTCAAGCCGTGTGTTCCCTTTGTCAAGCTGTAATAAGTAGGGGTAAGGACGTTAACCACCTCGGAACATCCTCCCTTATACGTCACCTGCAGCGCATTCATAATAAGTCAGTGACAAGTTCAAAAACTTTGGGTGACAGCGGAAGCAGTCCACTGACCAGTAAATCCCTTCCTCTTGTAACCAAGCTCACGCAAACCACCCCACCAACTCCCTCAGTGTCAATTTCCTCCTTCCCCAGGAATGCCAATAGTCCTGCAGGCCATGTCACTGGCAATTCTGACGAGTCCTCTCCTGCCTGGGATTCCTCCGATGCATCCTTGCGTGTAACGCCTACTGCTGCTGGCGCTGCTGTTGTTGCCGCTGGGAGTCGATGGTCATCCCAGAGGGGAAGTCGTAAGCCCACTTGTACTACTTCCAGTAAGCAATTGACTGTTCAACAGTCCTTTGCGAGGAAGATGAAATATCACAGCAGTCATCCTACTGCAAAGCGGATAACTGAGTCCTTGACAACTATGTTGGTGTTAGACGTGCGTCCGGTATCCGCCGTTAGTTCACAGGGAACTAGACAATTTATTGAGGCAGTGTGCCCCCGTTACCAAATACCATCTAGGTTCCACTTCTCTAGGCAGGCGATACCGAGAATGTACACGGACGTCAGAAAAAGACTCACCAGTGTCCTAAAAAATGCAGTTGTACCCAATGTCCACTTAACCACGGACATGTGGACAAGTGGAGCAGGGCAGGGTCAGGACTATATGACTGTGACAGCCCACTGGGTAGATGTATGGACTCCCGCCGCAAGAACAGCAGTGGCGGCACCAGTAGCAGCATCTCGCAAACGCCAACTCTTTCCTAGGCAGGCTACGCTTTGTATCACCGCTTTCCAGAATACGCACACAGCTGAAAACCTCTTACGGCAACTGAGGAAGATCATCGCGGAATGGCTTACCCCAATTGGACTCTCCTGTGGATTTGTGGCATCGGACAACGCCAGCAATATTGTGTGTGCATTAAATATGGGCAAATTCCAGCACGTCCCATGTTTTGCACATACCTTGAATTTGGTGGTGCAGAATTTTTTAAAAAACGACAGGGGCGTGCAAGAGATGCTGTCGGTGGCCAGAAAAATTGCGGGACACTTTCGGCGTACAGGCACCACGTACAGAAGACTGGAGCACCACCAAAAACTACTGAACCTGCCCTGCCATCATCTGAAGCAAGAAGTGGTAACGAGGTGGAATTCAACCCTCTATATGCTTCAGAGGTTGGAGGAGCAGCAAAAGGCCATTCAAGCCTATACAATTGAGCACGATATAGGAGGTGGAATGCACCTGTCTCAAGTGCAGTGGAGAATGATTTCAACGTTGTGCAAGGTTCTGATGCCCTTTGAACTTGCCACACGTGAAGTCAGTTCAGACACTGCCAGCCTGAGTCAGGTCATTCCCCTCATCAGGCTTTTGCAGAAGAAGCTGGAGGCATTGAAGAAGGAGCTAAAAGGGAGCGATTCCGCTAGGCATATGGGACTTGTGGATGCAGCCCTTAATTCGCTTAACAAGGATTCACGGGTGGTCAATCTGTTGAAATCAGAGCACTACATTTTGGCCACCGTGCTCGATCCTAGATTTAAAGCCTACCTTGGATCTCTCTTTCCGGCAGACACAGGTCTGCTGGGGTTGAAAGACCTGCTGGTGACAAAATTGTCAAGTCAAGCGGAACGCGACCTGTCAACATCTCCTCCTTCACATTCTCCCGCAACTGGGGGTGCGAGGAAAAGGCTCAGAATTCCGAGCCCACCCGCTGGCGGTGATGCAGGGCAGTCTGGAGCGACTGCTGATGCTGACATCTGGTCCGGACTGAAGGACCTGACAACGATTACGGACATGTCGTCTACTGTCACTGCATATGATTCTCTCAACATTGATAGAATGGTGGAGGATTATATGAGTGACCGCATCCAAGTAGGCACGTCACACAGTCCGTACTTATACTGGCAGGAAAAAGAGGCAATTTGGAGGCCCTTGCACAAACTGGCTTTATTCTACCTAAGTTGCCCTCCCACAAGTGTGTACTCCGAAAGAGTGTTTAGTGCCGCCGCTCACCTTGTCAGCAATCGGCGTACGAGGTTACATCCAGAAAATGTGGAGAAGATGATGTTCATTAAAATGAATTATAATCAATTCCTCCGCGGAGACATTGACCAGCAGCAATTGCCTCCACAAAGTACACAGGGAGCTGAGATGGTGGATTCCAGTGGGGACGAATTGATAATCTGTGAGGAGGGGGATGTACACGGTGATATATCGGAGGGTGAAGATGAGGTGGACATCTTGCCTCTGTAGAGCCAGTTTGTGCAAGGAGAGATTAATTGCTTCTTTTTTGGGGGGGGGTCCAAACCAACCCGTCATATCAGTCACAGTCGTGTGGCAGACCCTGTCACTGAAATGATGGGTTGGTTAAAGTGTGCATGTCCTGTTTTGTTTATACAACATAAGGGTGGGTGGGAGGGCCCAAGGACAATTCCATCTTGCACCTCTTTTTTCTTTTCTTTTTCTTTGCATCATGTGCTGATTGGGGAGGGTTTTTTGGAAGGGACATCCTGCGTGACACTGCAGTGCCACTCCTAGATGGGCCCGGTGTTTGTGTCGGCCACTAGGGTCGCTAATCTTACTCACACAGTCAGCTACCTCATTGCGCCTCTTTTTTTCTTTGCGTCATGTGCTGTTTGGGGAGGGTTTTTTGGAAGGGACATCCTGCGTGACACTGCAGTGCCACTCCTAGATGGGCCCGGTGTTTGTGTCGGCCACTAGGGTCGCTAATCTTACTCACACAGCTACCTCATTGCGCCTCTTTTTTTCTTTGCGTCATGTGCTGTTTGGGGAGGGTTTTTTGGAAGGGACATCCTGCGTGACACTGCAGTGCCACTCCTAGATGGGCCCGGTGTTTGTGTCGGCCACTAGGGTCGCTAATCTTACTCACACAGCTACCTCATTGCGCCTCTTTTTTTCTTTGCGTCATGTGCTGTTTGGGGAGGGTTTTTTGGAAGGGCCATCCTGCGTGACACTGCAGTGCCACTCCTAGATGGGCCCGGTGTTTGTGTCGGCCACTAGGGTCGCTAATCTTACTCACACAGCTACCTCATTGCGCCTCTTTTTTTCTTTGCGTCATGTGCTGTTTGGGGAGGGTTTTTTGGAAGGGACATCCTGCGTGACACTGCAGTGCCACTCCTAGATGGGCCCGGTGTTTGTGTCGGCCACTAGGGTCGCTTATCTTACTCACACAGCGACCTCGGTGCAAATTTTAGGACTAAAAATAATATTGTGAGGTGTGAGGTATTCAGAATAGACTGAAAATGAGTGTAAATTATGGTTTTTGAGGTTAATAATACTTTGGGATCAAAATGACCCCCAAATTCTATGATTTAAGCTGTTTTTTAGTGTTTTTTGAAAAAAAACACCCGAATCCAAAACACACCCGAATCCGACAAAAAAAATTCGGTGAGGTTTTGCCAAAACGCGTTCGAACCCAAAACACGGCCGCGGAACCGAACCCAAAACCAAAACACAAAACCCGAAAAATTTCAGGCGCTCATCTCTACCGAACACCCGGTGGTCTAGGGAGGAGCGGGTACAGGGGCACCTGAGAAGGGCCTACCTGACCCGCTGGGAGAGGCACCAGGGGGGAGCTTCGTCAGCTCTTTTCCTTTCCACCCCTGGTGAGCTCTCCGGCGCTCCTTTTCAATCTTCGGCCGCTGGCCCGTCCTGGCCAGCGGCGCCGCCGTCGCCTCGCCGCGTCCAGCCGCCGCTGGACATCTCCTTTTCCGGGACTGGAGTCTTCAGGCCTCTTCCGCGGCCACCCGAGCTCTTCGGCACTCTTCCGCATGCCCTCCGTCGTCGGCTTCCGCGAGGCGTCTCTTCTCTTCGCGCTCCCGCGCGCGGTCTTTTCTCCTGGCTCCCGCCCGGCGTCTGACGTCAGATGCCGGGGGCGGGGCCTGTGATGCGGTGAGCGCCGATTGGCTCGCCGCGCCCGCCTCCGATTGGCCGGCGCCCCGCGAGCGGCTCGCGGACGGCGCCGGGTTTGAAAAGACGCCGGCGGCGCTTCTCATTGGCGGCCCAAGCGGCGCCAAGTTCAAAGCGCCACTACCCGCCGCCGACAGCCTGGTGCAGGGAAACATCCGATCCCTGCACCAGACACCCGCCGCCGCACATCCAGACATGCTGCCCCAGCGCTGTCCCCAGCCAGAGACAGCACCACCGATGTGCCCACAGGGCACATCTCTACACTTTAGTAGCCTTTCCCGCTCTGGCTCAAGGTTTTTAAGCACTTTTAACTCATCACACAACATTTGAATTTGAATTTACTGTCTTTCAGCCTGGGTTCGTTGCACCTCATATAACATCTGAATATGGGTTTGTTGCCCCTCATGTATCATTTGAATATGGGTTTGTTGCATAGCTGCAAGTTCAGCAAATTGTTTTAGTAACTCCTCCATATTGCCCTGCGTGGCCCCTTTAAGAACAAACCATGGAGGTTTAATATAATGTGCCAGGCTTATTAAACAGTCCAAGCTGACACCCACCTGTTTTGCTGGCTATTTAACACATAACAGCAAACAGTCTGCCTATAATGCTATGGCCCTTTAAGGCTGCCACTTGCACTGCATAACCAGAGTGGAAGAAAAGAAAAGGGAAAACTTGCAGTTTAAACACTGGTATGCTTACCAACAGTTTCTGCTGTACACCGTGTCCTTGCTCACATTCTCCACCACTTGTGACAAGGATCACAAACACGGGGACGCAGATGAACACTTTCGGTGTTTATTTTGAACAGCAAGTCACAACATAGCAAGTTAAATCCATGTAGTCGGTATTACAGGCAGTAGCATACAGACACTCTCAGCATAGCAGACTCTTGATAGGCCCCAGTGGTCCCTAGTCTAACCTACACAACCCGGCCTATCACTTGGGTAGCTATTCCACCATCAAGAGCAAGGTGACTCTGCCCTGGAAACCCTTATATCAGGAAATCCCAGGTGCTGCTGATCACACACCTGGGATTCTGCTACTGCTTCTAAAACCTGGTCTGGATCCTCCACATTACTTTCACATGGAAAAATGCTGTCTCTGCCACATTATAAAAATACATTCTTACACACATACTATTGTGGAATACCCAAAGGGTAGAATCAGGCGCTTACGGGTGCGTTTTTCTAATGCAGCTGCTGAAAATGTAGATTTTAGTCAAACCTACCAACCATAACCAGAAATAGCACAAGAAATAGTAGCGCTAAATTTTCACAATAAAATAAATGAATGGATGAGTGAATGAACAAATTAAAAAGTATTTAATAAAACAATCTAAAAGCAATCTAAAAACATGAAAAAAGAAGCTGCCGCAAACACCACTTGATGAAATCTGCACCCTCCCCTCCTTGGTTTAGAACCGGAAACAGACAGTAAGGGAACTTGAGGCACAATTTAGCCTGGACGGATAATACCACACTATCACCGTTGGAGGTTCAATTCAAAAAATGCAGAAGAACCTTTGCGTAGATTCTAGAAGTCCTCACCAGTCACACGGTGCCTTTAAATGGAAGTGGAAGTCCTGTCCTGATGTAAAGATGCAATGTCCCAAAGAGTCTTTTTTAGTTCCCCTGGTCCAAGTTTAGAAGCAGGGTGAAATGGCAGTTGAGAAGATGTGGGTGAAGCAGCCGATAACTCCAACGCGTTTCGCTGCTCCTGGGCATCTTTTTCAAGGTGACATGATAAAGAAAATGGTGCCATATTTATACCCTTAATGAGGGACAATTAGTCAGCACCTGTTCAACTCATCCATCCAATTTACTCATATACTGAATAAAACTTCACATTCTTCGTGTGTAATACATATTATTGAGACTCAGAGGCAAACCTTATCTATTTATTAATTTATCATTTCCATTCAATAGAAAAAACTATTTTAAAACAACAGAATCGTAGATATTGCGACATTTCCGGTATCTGGAACGCATATGCGGCCACGTGACGTCCTGCACGTGAACCACATACATCATTTCCTCCCGGAAATCAAAATGAATGGAGATAGTACAGGGTCTAAATGATATATATATATATATATCTCATTTTCCAGCAGCACAACTTAGTTATATACACCCACTGACATTGTGCATTTGTGGTCATATGATTTATGTTACTGGGTCACATGACCCGAAGTCCACAACAAACGGGGCTCCATAATACCCTTCATAATCTCCTTTCGGAATAGGATTCATCTAAATTCATTCCCCCCTTCTCCCTCTCCGATGGAGAACTGAATTTTTAAAAGTGCCAATCAGGTTGATCTTGCTGTGTAAATGATTGCCACTTTAAAAAAAACTGCAAAACCTTACCAAATCTCTCACTTTCTGAAATTCTCACTCTATTACATTTGGCCCATAGAGTTCAACAGTTAGCTGAAACTCTTGGTGGTACCTCTGTTAGTAGGAACCAATAAATACAATAAACAAAACACAATTCCAAAGTGTGCTGATATAAAGTGAGATTGGATTATATCCTATTCTCAGATATTCACATTTAGAAATCCATCAATGTAGTAGACTTTCTTGGAGAATAGGTTCCTTATGTGTACAGTTCTTCTTATTCTGTCAGTCTTAGTCTGGTGATCGGCATTGGGAGTGTCACTATTCATCTCCGCGAACATGAAACTATGGATTTTTACATGTCACCCCCTTCCCACCCCCACCCATAGGTGCTAGGGGTGTCTTACCCCTGCAGTATTTTTTCAAGATTGTAAGTGATATGTCTACCAAGTTTGGTGTAAATTGCTCCAAGCATTCCAGAGTTATGCTGGAACATCTATCTATCTATCTATCTATCTATCTATCTATCTATCTATCTATCTATCTATCTATCTATCATTTTTTAATTTATTTATATATACAGTATATATATTTTTTGTATTCACATTGCCACACAAAACGTACTGCATCCTAGTGATCGCCACACAATACAGACTGCATCCTAGTGACTGCAATACAATCACCATTCTTGTACCACAATGCAATAAAAGAAGCCTCCTTGTGATTGTCACATATTACAGAACATTCCTGTATCCGTAATACAAAAAGAAGCACAGCCTTGTGAGTGTTTTACCAATATATATAACATTTATATGACCACCACACAATAGCAACTCCATCAGCATCTGCCCTTTAAAAATCGTTACATTCCTCACCACCACATCATCAGTTGCATCCAACAGCCCCTTGGACACGACGGTTAACTATTGTTTTAAAAAGTACTTTCTGTATGTACATTTTACAAACAATTTTGAAACCATGTGACAGTACTGTAATCAGTGATGGAATTAGCAAGTGATGGGCCCTGGTGGAATAATATGCTTTGGGCCTCCCTCGACACCTCCCCCTTCCTTAACACACAAATTATTTAATATATATGTGTATACACTCACACACATATACCTTAATCTAGGATTTTTTGGGACAGGGTGCATCATTAAAGTTGATGTAAACAGTTTTATCAGTAATATAACATTAAACATCAGCATAATATTACATTATAGGTACTGAAATATAATGCCCCCAATTCACATTATGACACACATAGTGCCCACAATTCACACTATGCCACACAGTAGTACCCACAATTCACGTTATGCCATACAGTAGTGTCCACAATTTACATTATGCCACATAGTAGTGACCATAATTCACATTATGCTGTACAGAAATGCCCACAATTAACGTTATGCCACACAATAGTGCCCCTTATTCACATTATGTACAATAGTGCCACTGCTGGACCTATAGAAGAATAACTTCTCTATTGAAAATACTTTTTAAAAAGGGTTGTATAAAGAATTAAAAAGTAAAACTATAGATACTAGTTGGTTCATGGAAAAAACACAAGTACATTTATTGATGTTGCACATGAATAAATGAACATATTTTTGCAGAAATATATACCGGTAACTTAAAAACAATGTACAGTATAATAAATAAGTTAAAACGCTACTATGGATACATATAGCACATCCCCACTCACAAATGATCCTATACCAATATACAGTACTATAAATCTTCTAATATTGGAAAGATTCTGGAAACTTCCCAGTTAATTTATTTCGTTTATTGAGCTGCGTATTCACAATTCAAGTCAGTGATAAAGTCTGTGTTAGCTGAAACACTTTATGGAAACTGGTATTTACTCGATCTGGTGGTCAACAGGATGAGAAAAGGATTGACGGTCACTGTCAGCTCTGGCTCAGGGCAGGATGTGCTAAGCTTAGAAAAGTGAAAATTTCACTGATAAAGTAGCAGTCAATCAGCTCCTAACTGCCATGTCACAGGCTGGGTTTGATAAATGACAGTTCGGAGGTGATTGGCTGGTATTTTATCACAGTGAAATTATCACTTTTCTAAGCTTAGTACTGTACATTGTTTTTAGGGGTTTTACCGCATTTTCAAATATACTAAGACCCCACCGCCGAAGGTATCGCCATCTTTTGATGGTGAGCCTATGGGCTTCTTACTGCCGCCGCCGACCTGCGCCGCTCACGATGACCTTCGACCCTCCTCCTTTCTCCCCCGCAGCACAGCCTTGTCTCCTTCCAGCTGCAGGGGGGAGAAGGAGGAGCCTGGGGACTCCCTGCACACATCACTTCGCGGGGCTGGGAGGTGATGGAATCCGCACAAACCCTCTCCTGCCGACCATCACTGATCCCTGGACACCCCTGGCATCGCTTTGCAGCACAAGATATCGTTTGATTACCTGCAGCACGATCAGTCAAATGATATTGTATGTTGTCCAAGGGGTCACACAATTGAGGGTACACACTATGCGATCAGCATGATTTGTCTTTCCTATATGACAAATTGTGGGGATGTCATTCTGGTGTGTACTCGGCTTAAATCACTATATTCTCCTTTCTATCTGTTTCTCTACCACACGTTAAAAGCAAAAAAATTAAAAATTAGATTAATTTCATACTTAAAAAGTATTTTAATATGGATATAATAATAATAATAATAATAAAAATAATAATTCTAATATAAGGGATAGTATTGGGATGCCGGTACTCAGAAGACCGACAGTGGTATAACGATCGGTAGAATCCTGATACCTGCAAGGTAAGTATCTTAACCCTTCCCCTTTACCATTGTAACGCTCCCTACCTGCAGCCTACCCCTAACTCTCCCCCCACCCTGCTGCCTAACCCCAACACACCCACTTAGTGCCTAACCTTAACCCTCCCTTCCCGCAGCCTAACCCTCCCCCCTTAGTGCCTAACCCTAACCCTCCCTCCCCACAGCCTAACCCTCCCCTTAGTGCCTAACCCTAACCCTCCCTTTTTGATGGCTAACCCTAACCCTCTCTTCCTGCGGTGTAACCCTAACCCCCCCCCCCAGCCTAACCCTAACCCTCCCTATAGTGCTTAAACCTAATTCCCTCCCCTCCTCCCCATGACCTAACTCGGTATTCCGACTCCCTGGCACCCCAAATGCCAGTATGCTGACCGGATCCCTGTTATAAACACTAACCTTTTCCAATTTCTGACAGTTGATTCCCTGGGGACCTTCCTTCCAAGAGGTTTTGCTACTGCTGTCACTCCTTAAGCTCCTGTTCTCTCCAGACTCCAGGTTTTCAGCTATTCCTGATTCACTATTATAATATAACAGTGGTCATCTCACCACTGGTCACGTGAGGGATGAGTTAAAGGGAGGGGGAGGGGTCAATGGGTGCTGTTGTAAAGTCTCTGCTCTGTTCTAGCTCTGTCAGGGGGAGGGGGGAGAAGCTTGTTGGGCATCTGATCCTTTGCTGCTATGGCAGGGAGAAAATAGGATTTTAATTACCTACCGGTAAATCCTTTTCTTGCAGTCCGTAGAGGATGCTGGGGTCCATATTAGTACCATGGGGTATAGATGGGTCAACCAGGAGCCATTGGCACTTTAAGAGTTTAACAGTGTAGGCTGGTCCTCCCTCTATGCCCCTCCTACGAGACTCAGTCTAGAAACTGTGCCCGAGGAGACGACATACTTCTAGAGAAGGAAGTACACAGATAGTGGCGAGATTCATACCAGCTCACACAACAAGGCAAATCCGGCCAACATGCCGGAAAACTCAGCAACAGCTTAAATAGTCCTGAAACAGTAAAGAACGCAGAACTTACCTAGGAACCAGGCAGTACTGAACCAAACAACCACTGCAGGATAAAGAAGCGCTGAGCGGGCGCCCAGCATCCTCTACGGACTATGAGAAAAGGATTTACCGGTAGGTAATTAAAATCCTATTTTCTCTTACGTCCTAGAGGATGCTGGGGTCCATATTAGTACCATGGGGATGTACCAAAGCTCCCAGAACAGGAGGGAGAGCGCGTAGGCTCCTGCAGAACTGCTTGTCCAAACTTGAGGTCATCAGAGGCCAAAGTATCAAACTTGTAATACTTAGCAAACGTGTTCGATCCAGACCAAGTAGCTGCTCAGCAAACCTGTACAGCCGAGACACCCCGGGCAGCCGCCCAGGAAAGAACCCACCTTACGAGTAGAGTGGGCCTTAACAGATTTTGGACACGGAAATCCTGCTGTAGAATATGCATGCTGGATGGTGAACCTGATCCAGCGGGAAATTGACTGCTTAGAAGCAGGACACCCAATTTTCTTGGGATCATAGAGGACAAACAGAGAGTCAGATTTTCTGTGACGTGCCGTCCTCTTCACGTAAATCTTCAAAGCCCTCACAACATCCAAGACCTTTGAAGCAATTGAGGAGTCAGTAGCCACTGGCACCACAATAGGTTGGTTGATATGAAAAGCTGACACAACCTTAGGAAGGAACTGTTGAAGAGTCCTGAGTTCCGCCCTATCTTCATGGAAGGCCAAATGGGACTTTTACAGAACAAAGCCCCCAATTCCGACACATGTCGAGCCGAAGCCAAGGCCAACAAAGTTACCATCTTCCACGTGATTAACTTTATTTCAACCTCCTGTAGAGGCTCAAACCAATCCGATTGCAGGAAATGCAACTCCACATCAAGATCCCAGGGTGCCGTTGGTGCCACAAAGGGAGGCTGGATGTGCAGAACCCCTTTCAAAAAGGTCTGAACCTCAGGGAGGACAGCCAATTGTTTCTGGAAGAAAATGGACAAAGCTGAGATCTGGACCTTGATGGAGCCCAATCTCAGGCCAGGAAAAGGAGAATAAGTCCAAGTTGAAACTCCACTGCAGGAAATTTCTTGGATTCACACAAAGACACATATTTTTTCCAAATTTGATGGTAATGTTTAGATGTTACCCCTTCCTAGCCTGTATCAGGGTAGGAATAACCTCGCTCGGAATACCCTTCCGAGCTAAGATCTGGCGCTCAACCGCCATGCCGTCAAATGTAGCCATGGTAAGTCTTGATAAGCGACAGGCCCCTGCAGTAGAAGATCCTCCCGAAGAGGTAGGGGCCTTGGATCTTCCAGCAGTAGATCCAGCAGATCCACGTACCAAGCCCTCCTTGGCCAATCTGGAGCAATGAGGGTTGCCAGAACTTTTGTTCTTTTTACAAGTTGTAGAACTCTTGGAATTAGAGGAAGTGGAGGGAATACGTACACTGACGTGAACACCCATGGCGTTACTAGTGTGTCCACCGCCACTGCCTGTGGGCCCTCAACCTGGAACAGTACCTCTGCAGCATCTTGTTGAGGCAGGAGGCCATCATGTCTATGTGAGGAACCCCCCACCAACCGGTTACCTTCTCAAACACCTCCGGATGGAGGCCTGACTCTCCTGGATGGAGATCGCGTCGGCTGAGGAAGTCCGCTTCCCAGTTGTCTACTCCCAGAATGAAGATTGCTGACATCGCTACAGCGTGCCTTTCTGCCCAGAGGAGGATTTTTGTCACCTCTGACATTACAGCCCTGCTCTTCGTTCCGCCTTGTCGGTTTATGTAGGCCACTGTGGCACCAAGTACCGCAAAGCCTCCCGCCGGAGTGCAGTTAGTACTGCGCTCCTACCCTGTGGCCGCCATCTTCACATCGGCTCCCTGCTTGTTAGGGAGCCGATGACTCACTCGCCACACTTCAGCTCTGTAAGGGGGTGGCAGCATGCTGCTGGGGTGAGCGTTCCCCTGCGGCGGGGAGCGATGTATCCCCTCTGGAGCTCAGTGTCCAGTCAGCGGAGACAGTGGCTCAGACCCTGCCGGGCGGACACTGCTACCCCCTCAGTCCCTCGATGCAGGGAGGCTGTTGCCAACAGCCTCCCTGTAAAAAAACAAACTCTAAAATAAACTTTTCTAAAGAAGCTCTGTAGAGCTCCCCTAGCTGTGACCGGCTCCTCCGGGCACATTTTCTAATCTGAGTCTGGTAGGAGGGGCATAGAGGGAGGAGCCAGCCCACACTGTTAATCTCTTAAAGTGCCAATGGCTCCTGGTGGACCCATCTATACCCCATGGTATGAATAAGGACCTCAGCATCCTCTAGGACGTAAGAGAAAGCCTCTTTACAACTCAGCAAAGTAGGAGCAGTCCCCCTACATCGCGGCATCTAGCCGCCTACCGCAGTGATGCTAATCGCATATGCGATTAACATCGAAAAATGCGGAAACGGAGGCCGCCCGTGATACCAGTGAGAAGGTGTGAGGAGGGTCTCTGTCACCACCCTGGGGTCTCCACCTCCTCACAGGCCGGGAAGCAGGCAGCAGGCTGACCCGGGCGCCTCCTCCACCTTCCTGCAGCCGGAAGGACCTCCGGCTGTGTTGCTAGGGAGAGGAGGAGTTTGGCTTCCTGGACAGGGCTGCCTGCACACAGATATGCCATGGGGTTCGGCATCAGCGGCAGGATGCGGCGGCCGGCAGTAAGAAGCCCATAGGCTTCTATAGGGAATCGCCATCAAAAGATGGCGATAACCGCAGCGGCGAAAAACACGGCGGCCAGGGGTTAGTACATATGAAAATGCTGTAAAACTCCTGAAAACAGGGGTTGAACTGCATTTTCATTTTAGTACATCCCACCCAGAGTCTGTACTGTTATGCACACTGATAATGTCGATATTATCTTAAACCATAAAGCTATACCTTTAAATACACTTTTACCATGGAGCCGCTGCGGCCGCTATACTTAATATACACGCTACGCACTTTGTACGCTATTTGCATACAGAGTCCTGTACGTTGTACGGACTTAGCGTACACACGCCGCGCTGGGGGTACAAAGTACGCACAGCGCGCGCACACACTCTTGATAAACTTTAAACCTTATTAGTAATGCAATGCAATGATGTTACACCTTAAACCTTACACTGTTAAATACGCTTTTAAACCGTAGCAGGGAAAAGAGGACACAACACCGATTTGTAGTTAACCGCTGGGTTCTAACGCCACAGTGGATTATTTGAAAGGGGATAACAATACAAATTATACACTACAATGCTAACAAGATAAATCTACAACAGAATAATGGCTACAGTCAATGTACATACGTGAGAATATTCGCTTGCGCAACCTGGACCAGTCCTCTGCTCATCAGGTAGATAGCGTTCAGAGTCTTCTGACCGGCCAGGCAGCAATAGGCTTTTTATACACAACTTCCATAAACAATACAATGGTTACTGTAATCCCTTTGTTCATTGGACACAGAGATGCATCTTTACATTACAGGAGAGGTCATAGGTTGATTTGAAAAGGTGGGCGATGTCTTTCCCAACTGCTCTTGTGGGTGGTCTCCTCTGGATTCCCGCCGCATACATAATATACAGTAAATACAGTTTATATCTATATTCTACTTCTGCACATAACTATACGCAGGAACATGCGTTCTTCCTCTAACCAACACCGGAATGTTACCCTTAAAATACCCTACAGCTGGATACTAGACATCACCTTATAACCTTAGTCTGTCCCTTCCTATCATGCAAAGGCGAATCCCTTAGTCCTGGAATCATTTAAACTGTTGATACTTGCTGATGTGGTGCAGGGGGGCTATGTGTACAATGTGCACTATTTGGGTTAAATATGTAATGTTTTGATAACCCTCTATGCGCTCACAAACTCCGCCGTAAATACCCATACCACGCGCAGGACCGTGGGAGCGATCATACGCAAACTGCGGATATGTGCATGCACGGCGGAACAAGTGCACGCGCAGCGGGCATGTGTGTGTGGTTAGTACATGCTGTGTGTATTACAATATTTTTCGACTTTGACAGTCCACCCTTTGGCAGTCAACAATAACTGCCACTATCTAAACATTAAAAAGAAAAATATACAATACAATATCTACAGATGATTGGATGGTAGGAGGAGAGGTGTAGGTGGGAAATGTATGACCTAGTGGGATAGTAAAAGCATGTATGTATGAATTCATGTCTGAGGGGCATGTATCATCGTGCCGTATATGTTCTAAATAAGTTTCGAGGTATTGCGAAGTATACATTAAATCCTTCTTATCCCGTATTAAGGGTCTGTAAGTGGGCCAACAAACACTACTGAGCTCTTTTCGGCTTCTTGTTCCAACAAATGGGGTGCACATTTAGTTGATGATACATGGAGGGGGAACATATGTGAGTGCTAATATATGTGGATATCACCTGTCGACTATGTGTGTCACTAACTGAAGGTTGTTGAGATGAAGATAAGACACATATCTAAAATACATTTACATAACATTTTCATAAACATTCTTGGGTGTAGTTGATGTCTTTTCCGGATCGATGTATCTGGGCAAAGGGGGAGACAAAGGAAAAACGGGTAAAAAGAAACGGGTCATGGAATTCATTTGCAATCCTTATCACAACATTGTCTCTATGGATGGGTCATAAATCAAATCTGCTGCTGTAACAATGCCCCCGCTCCTTAAACTCATCAAATTTGTGCCGTGCTTGCGCCGCGTTAGAATTCGAACACACCTAAATATCAAGCCAATAATTATGACGACTCCCAGGATACAAAGGAGAAACTTTCCGACACTCATAATAACATTTTGAGCCCACTCTCCTAAACCTGAGAACCAATTTCGTGGGTTCGACCATGAGAAACAGCCGGTCAGTTCATTACTCACAGCAGTCAGGGTAAGGTTGTGTCTCCTTCGGAACTCCCACTTCAACTGCAAGATATCGTCCATCTTTTGATCGATGATCTCGGTTGGGTCATCAGTGCTGTTTGTAATATACGTGCAGCACTTCACACCATATTGAGTTGCCAAAGTGACACAGTACCCACCCGTCACGGCTGTGATATAATTGAGGACCATCCTGTGCTGGATCAGTTCCGTTTTGTAAGCTTGCAACTCCCTACCCGTATACCTGAAGGTGTCGTCATACATCTCAGTGATATTATCCATCAAGTTCGCTAGCGCATGGATATACCTATAATTTATAATTCCTCTGGCAGTACGGGTGATATCTAATGCGAGAAGGAATTGAATCCCGGTGGATTCGTGGATCAAATCAGAGGCTACGTGCTCAGTCCTATCTATGAGGTGTCTCTTAACGATGTGTTCATAATGAGTATGAGTATAAGGAGCTTGAGCACTGCGGTGAACGTCTTTCATCTTATCATGGGTTATGGTCATGACCTCTGGCAACACTCTTCCAACGTAACACAATCCCTCTGAGTTTGGGGCAAGCCACTTATACGCCTTCCTCCCACATATGAAATAAGCATCATCGGGGAGAACATATGGGACAGAATATGACATCACCATATTACATACTTTCCAAGTGAAAAACCCAATCCCTAGTTCTCTCATCTGTTCAGTAGAATATCAAAAGGGTGATAGGTTAAGTGGGGACATGGGAGTGGTTCTGATGCTGTACAATACAAGTGGCAAAGCTTCTGGCCACAACAATCCAGTTTCAGCCATCACTTTGCTCAACTTGTTCTTAATAGTGCTGTTTACTCTCTCCACCTTCGCACTCGCCTGTGGGCGGTACGGAGTATGCAGCTTACTATTAATTCCCATCAGTTTACACATAACCTGAAAGACTTCACCTGTAAAATGGATACCCCTATCGCTTTCAATTATTCTAGGGATACCTTATCTGCACACAAATTCCTGCACAATTTTCTTTGCAGTGAACGTAGCAGTATTTGTGGCAGCAGGGAACGCTTCTACCCAATTGGAAAAAACATCAATACAGACTAACACATTTTTTAAAATTTCTGCAGGGTGGTAACTGTATGAAATCAATCTGTATTACCTGGAAAGGGCCGTCTGTCGGCGGGATATGGGATGGTTCTGTTGGTATTGACTTTCCAATATTCTTCCTCAAGCAAATAAGACATGTCATTGCTCTCTTACCCGCATGAGAAGAGAATCTTGGCGCACACCAGTAGGCTCTCACCAGCTTACACATACCCTCTTTACCCAGATGAGTCAGACCGTGTGCCGCCTCAGCTAAGCTTGGAAGATATGCTCTGGGGGCCACTGGCTTACCCTGTCCATCTGTCCAGAGTCCTGAGGACTCCTGGCCATACCCCTTTGACCTCCAGACTGCCTTTTCCTGTGGAGAACACAAATTTAGCATTTCACTTAATTTTTGTGTGTTCACGGTGTTGAATATAATCAGTGATGTGATATCTGTTTGTATGGGGGTGCTGCCTGCTGATTCAGCAGCTTTGTCTGCCCGGCTGTTACCAAGTGACACTGGGTCTTGACTGTAAGTGTGGGCTTTGCACTTGATAACAGCCACTCTGTCTGGTTCTTGTTTCGCTGTTAGAAACCTTTTTATGTGAGATGCATGCGCTACAGGTGTGCCAGCTGCAGTCATGAAATTTCTGAGGCGCCATAGGGCCCCGAAATCATGCACTACTCCAAAGGCATACCTAGAATCTGTATATATATTGGCTGACTTTCCCTTGGCCGATTCACACGCTCTGGTTAGGGCGACCAGCTCAGCAACTTGTGCTGAGTGCGGTGGGCCTAGGGGCTCAGCTTCTATGATACCTCTGTCATCTATGACTGCGTATCCAGTACACAAGTCTCCCGAGTCCGTCTGTCTGTGGCAACTACCGTCAGTGTAAAAAGTAAAATCTACGCCTTCCAGTGGGTTGTCACTAATGTCGGGTCTTGCAGTGAAAGTCTGGTTCAGATATTCCATACAATCATGTGTGTCAGTGTCTGTACTAAATCCTCCTTCACCATCATTCTCATCCTCCACCCTTTGTGCCTGTCCAGGCACACCTGGCAGATAAGTTGCAGGATTTAGTGCGCTGCATCTCTTTATAGTGATCTTTACAGGGGCCATTAGTGCTAATTCCCACCTTGTAAACCGTGCAGATGAGACATGTCTGGTTTGGGCAGAGTTCAGTACGGCTGACACTGCATGAGGTGTATGGATGGTCAGGTTGTGTCCTAACACTACATCTTCGCTTTTACTCACTAGCAAGGCTATCGCTGCAACACTTCGCAAGCATGTGGGGAAAGACCGCGCTACGGTGTCCAAATGTGCACTGTAGCAAGCTACCGGCCTGCTGGCATCACCATGTCTCTGGGTTAGGACTCCTGCCGCACACCCAGCACTTTCCGTACCGTACAATTCAAAGGGTTTCCCATAATCTGGCATGCCTAATGCAGGTGCCTGTGATAGGCACTGTTTAAGTCTCTCAAATGCCAGCTTGGACTCATCAGTGTGAGAGATCCGATCTGGTTTGTTCGAGGAGACCATTTCTTGCAAAGGTAGAGCCAGTATGGAGAACCCTGGGATCCAGTTTCGGCAGTACCCACACATTCCAAGAAAAGTGCGGATCTGTTGCTGGGTTTGTGGCAGAGTCATGTTGCGAATCGCCTGTATACTATCAGCGGTAAGGTGTCTAAGGCCTTGCGTCAAGCAATGTCCCAAATATTTTACCTTGGTCTGGCACAACTGCAACTTATCCTTTGAAACCTTGTGTCCCGTATTAGAAAGGTGAAACAGAAGCTGTTTCGTGTCTTTCAAGGATGCTTCGAGTGAATCAGAACACAGCAGTAAGTCATCTACATACTGTATTAATACTGATCCGCTCTCAGGTTGAAAGGATTGTAAACAGTCATGCAAAGCCTGGGAGAAAATACTTGGGCTGTCAATGAAACCTTGGGGTAGGCGAGTCCAGGTGTACTGTACTCCCCTGTATGTGAATGCAAACAGGTATTGGCTGTCAGGGTGCAGAGGGACCGAGAAGAAAGCAGAACAGAGGTCAATGACAGTGAAAATTTTTGCAGTAGAGGGAATTTGCATGAGAATGGCAGCTGGATTTGGCAGTACAGGGAATTGGCTCTCAACTATCTTGTTTATCCCCCTTAGATCCTGCACTAGTCTGTAACCCCTCCCCCCACTCTTTTTCACAGGGAAGATGGGACTATTGGCAGTGCCGGACTTCCTAACTAGGATGCTTGTTGTAGCAAGCGCTCTATGACTGGGTACACTCCTAATTCCACCTCTGGCTTCAGAGGATACTGTGGGATTTTTGGAGCTATCCTACCATCTTTTACTTGCACTACTACAGGAGCTACATTCGCCATCAATCCAGTGTCTTGTCCATCTTTGGTCCAGAGAGATTCCGGTATCTGGGAGATCATTTCCTCTACCTTGGATGGACACTTGTCTATAACAGCAGAGTGTGACATTAACCTTTGTGGGGTGTCTAACATATCCTGCACTTCCTGAACGTGATTCTCGGGTATATCTAAGAAGACACCCTCAGGGGTACAATATATGACACACCCCATCTTACACAATAAATCTCTCCCAAGTAGATTAGTCAGAGCCGATGCAGCTAGCAAAAAGGAGTGCTTGGTCTGCAAAGGCCCTATCGTAATCTCCGCTGGTCTACTTAAAGGGTAGTGTTGCACTATTCCTGTTACTCCCATTGCTGAAATTGTTTTACCTGTGGTTTTCATACCTACCGTTGAATTTAACACTGACCTGGCCGCCCCTGTATCTACAAGAAAAGGTAATGATCTACCAGCTACATCAACTGTGACCTCGGGTTCACTACCAAGGCTAGCAATCAACTTCACTGGCTGCAGACTACAGGTGTGGCCTAACCCCTATTGTATATTGTGACCCTCCCGCAGCGCGCTGGCAGCTACAATATGTGAGGGGGGTAACTGAGAATTTTCGAAGGCCTGCCAGTCCCTTCTAGGTGGATACCTCCTTGTTTTCCCTGCGTGTGGCTCATAATTTTTCCTATGTGATCCCTGATCCCAATTACGTGTATCATAATGTGGTTCATATCCTGGTCTAGGGGGTCGATATACCTTATGTGTGTCCTTAAACCTACAATTCCGTGCATAATGTCCTTCCTTCTTACAGTTATAGCATACCACTACACGTAACTTACCATCAGGGGTCTGGGGTTTTGGCTGATGCGGCTTCGTTGTAAGGGCTTTTATACTTACTGTCATCAGCTTATCCCCCTGTGACTCCCTGTGCTTAATGATGTTTCGATCATGCTCGATAGCGGACTCTCTTAATGCAGCCACCGAGATACCTCTCCAGTTAGGTTGAGTGGTTTGTACCCTTGTTCTCAATGTTTCTTTTAACCCGTCCATTAATACTGACACAGCTACCTCCCTGTGATGTACATTTTCATTAATGTCCTCGACCCCAGTGTATCTAGCCATTTCCTGCAGTGCTCGATGGAAATATTCAGATGCCGTTTCACCTTCTTTTTGTCTTATGGAAAAGATTTTATTCCATTTGACAACAATAGGGAAATATACTCCTAATTGCAGATTGATCTGTCGTACGTTCTCCTGAGTGTATTCATCAGTGAGAGGTACTTCTACGTCTAATTTACAATCAGTAATGAATTTCGCGGGGTCAATATTGGAGGGTAAACATGCCCGTAGCACTGTTCGCCAATCTTTGTTTGTGGGTTCGGTGGCATTACCTAATTCTTTAATAAACCTCTGGCATGCGACTAGATCCTTTCTGGGATCGGGAAATTCAGACATAATTGTCCTCAATTCTGTCCGGGACCAAGGACAATGCATAGCAATGTTCCTGATGGGAGTGACTCCCTGAGCGTCAGTCTTCCCATTGGGGACTGCGATCACCCTGACAGGATTCAATTAAATTACATCATTCTGAGTTGACTCCACAATCTGAGGTGATATTGTCTCTGCATAATGTATGGTACCGTACTTACCTGTGGACACGACCTCACTTATCCCTCCGCTAGGGGCCTTTACTACTGCTCTTACTGGTTGGGCCCTGCCCACCTGGGTGTCTTGTATGGTGGCTGCTAGAGAGAGTGCCGATATCGTGCTGGGTTCATCCTCTTGCTCGCAGTCCTGAGAAAAGTTTAAAATGGGATACAACTTGCACGGGTTAGCATTAGTACATTTATCAACTATACTCTTATTAGATACCAGTATGCCATTGTCTGTAGCCACTTTCTCCCCTACAATATACGGTGGTGGTGGTGCGGTTGCCATCATTTTCCTGCTAAGTTTGGAACCGGCTGCGTGAGCAAGTTCTCTTTGCATATCGCCCTCTTGCTGCCATAAATTTAAACAGTTTGTGTGTCTGACCCTTTGTTTTTGGGATTGTATCAGACATATCCTAATCCTTAGATTCTGCAACACCTCTGGTTCAAAACTGCCTACCTTAGGGAATGGTACCCTATCTTCCGCAGTCATACGTTCCCATTCATTGCACAAAATTTCTACGTGTGATCCATGCTTCTCACACATTATGAACCTCGCTGACCCTTTGGGTCGCGGTACGTCAACCTGAACCCTGGTTGAACGTCCCTTACTTGTGCAACTGGCCCCCATATTTTGCAGGTATTGCCGTCCCGGCTAATCCTACAAAAAAACAAAATACTCAATATAAGGCAACGGTGAAAGTTCTACGAGTGCTTTCACCCACTCACCGCCCACGTTGGCCAATACTACCAGACACTGTCGTCAGCGAAGGTACGTACCCAACCTAGGGCCCCTATGTAACCTCTATTTACTGGAAGTATATGGGAGTGACTTACCCTTTCCAGTAAATATTGGTTGTTGGAGATTTCCTGAGTGACCAGCGAAACTCCCTTAAAATAAAAAAATTTTTACACAAATCACGCTTGCGTATGCTATATCCAGCGCTAATAATCCCGCGATTTTACGCAAAGCTCGAAAAAGGGTATCACGTTGCGCTAAGTATTACACCCACAAACGCGCGGTCCAATCGCACAGCGTATAGGTAACTGTTACTTATCCGCCGTACGACCAATGGAATCAATTTTTCAGGCTGCAAAACCTCAGCCGGAGCGTATCAATCAAAAGCCCTATATGGGTATCTTCGCTAACCCCCTGGGCCGTGGTATCTAAACAAAAACTTCGCTGACCTTTGGTCTGCGGTACTCTAAACCTTCGCTGACCTTCTGGCCTGCGGTATCTGCTACCTTGCTCCTTTGTACTTCAATTTATATTAACGTGAGCCAGCTAATTCTCACGCCACCAAGTCTCCACTCACCTGGTTTACCACCTCTACGGGATCCTGATTTCACTGGGTCCACAAAACCTTTATTATGTTTGCACACTCACGTTCGTTCACTCAAATACACTTTGCTTTTTCTGTACAGAAAATTAACTTTCATTCAGATAAACAGCCTTAGTACCAAAGGTAATACAGTAAAAAAGGTTTTAAACTAAATCTTGGAAACTGAGCAATTTGTGCTATTGTCGCGTGGCTACCGTCCCGCGCCTAAACTAAACAATGCTATTGTATAATTTGTACTTAGCGGCCGTACCCTTACGCACATTGCGTAAACACGCGACCGTGCGTATGTCTTTACGTTGCGTACGCAGTCCCGAGACACAGTCCGAGACACGTGTACAAAGTCCATACGTCCGCAGTAGTACAAATCCCACACTTCTATAAATGTAAGCGATATTACCTATAATCGTTTACTTAGCACAACACAGTATCTTTCTGTATAAACCTGTTTAACTAGGCCAGACTGTATTTGTGTTTTACGTTTACTTACTTAATATCTAGTCTATGTCTTAACTAAATAGCAACAAATTTCTCAGTACAGGTCAAAATAAATCTAATAATCAATACTTATGGCAACAATGCGAGCAGGTATACAAAGTACAAAGTACAGGTGTATGCTTGTATTGTGTGCGCATTTGGTGCCAAACAGAAATTCACAGATTTTTTAAATAGCTTTGCGTATTTACCTTACGGATCCAACCAGCATCCCTACAAACCATGCAGAGCAGATGCCATCTTATCAGCAATTGAGATAGGGTTTACCAGTGTATTCTACGGCCAGGAAAAGGCTTACGTAGGATACCTGTCCGCCCTTTGCTGATAGATAAAGTCTGCTTTCACCTGCTAGGTTGTGAGTATGAGGAAAAACCGGACGATGCCCCCAATTGATAATGTCGATATTATCTTAAACAATAAAGCTATACCTTTAAACACACTTTTACCATGAATCCGCTGCTGCCGCTATACTTAATATACACGCTACGCACTTTGTACGCTATTTGCGTACAGAGTCCCGTACGTTGTACGGACTTAGCGTACACACGCCGCGCTGGGGGTACAAAGTACGCACAGCGTGCGCACACACTCTTGATAAACTTTAAACCTTATTAGTAATGCAATGCAATGATGTTACACTTTAAACCTTACACAGTTAAATACGCTTTTAAACCGTAGCAGGGAAAAGAGGACACAACACCGATTTGTAGTTAACCGCTGGGTTCTAACGCCACAGTGGATTATTTGAAAGGGGATAACAATACAAATTATACACTACAAGGCTAACAAGATAAATCTACAACAAAATAATGGCTACAGTCAATGTACATACGTGAGAATATTCGCTTGCGCAACCTGGACCAGTCCTCCGCTCATCAGGTAGATAGCGTTCAGAGTCTTCTGACCGGCCAGGCAGCAATAGGCTTTTTATACACAACCTCCATAAACAATACAATGGTTACTGTAATCCCATTGTTCATTGGACACAGAGATGCATCTTTACATTACAGGAGAGGTCATAGGTTGATTTGAAAAGGTGGGCGATGTCTTTCCCAACTGCTCTTGTGGGTGGTCTCCTCTGGATTCCCGCCGCATACATAATATACAGTAAATACAGTTTATATCTATATTCTACTTCTGCACATAACTATACGCAGGAACATGTGATCTTCCTCTAACCAACACCGGAATGTTACCCTTAAAATACCCTACAGCTGGATACTAGACATCACCTTATAACCTTAGTCTGTCCCTTCATATCATGCAAAGGCGAATCCCTTAGTCCTGGAATCATTTAAACTGTTGATACTTGCTGATGTGGTGCAGGGGGGCTATGTGTACAATGTGCACTATTTGGGTTAAATATGTAATGTTTTGATAACCCTCTATGCACTCACAAACTCCGCCGTAAATACCCATACCACGCGCAGGACCGCGGGAGCGATCATACGCAAATTGTGGATATGTGCACGCACGGCGGAACAAGTGCACGCGCAGCGGCATGTGTGTGTGGTTAGTACGTGCTGTGTGTATTACAATATTTTTCGACTTTGACAAAACTACAGCCAGAGCTGCTCCACAGCTTATCATACTATATATTGTCAGGCAGCTGTAGAGCAGGTGCAGCATCAGACAGCCTGTTTTGTATCAGCACAAAGTACATGCTGTAAGGACTGACAGTTTTAGCCATGGGTGCCATGCCCCCCCCTCCCCGCGGGTGCCCCCTCTTTGGCTGGCGCTATACTTTTCCCACGTCATGTTGACAGACAGTGCTCGCTGCTGCCCCTTTCTCTCAACCAGCGCTGATGTTTCTGAGAAAGCTGAGCAGTTGAGAATAGAACTTAAATTACATATAAAACTGATCGCGGGTGGCACCCCTGGTGAGTGCCATCTTCGCCAAACAATAGATATACGCCCCTGCTGGTATGCTTTATTGGTAACTCATTTGCTTTCTGCCAACAGACCATGTACTTGCACTGTCACTCTAAGATTTCAGACTGTCATGTCAGCGGAAGATACTTGAATTTTTTTACTACATTGATCCACAAAAACTTTGTCTCATGGCTTTGATGGCTATCTGCCACTTCAATAAGGCATATATCTTGTTGATTGTCTTGTGCGCCTGCTTTTTGGGCCTTGAATATATGATGAACAATTTCTACATGTTCCGCAATCACAGGTTGTAGTTCACTTTGCACAGCGGTCTTTATTTTCAAATTCTGTTTAGCTGGTTTTCTTGCTTTAAGTTTTGTAATGTAAGGAAACTTCAATTCCTCTGCATTGCAAGTTCCAACCATTAACTTTCTGTAAGGTTCTGCTTTCCACTGCAAAATCGTCTGAATGGGTCACAATCACATCACTTTGATCACATGGCGACAACAGAGTCTCATCCTGGTAAGCCACGAACATCTCTGTGGACTTCTGTACACCGTGTATCTTTCCCTCCAGGAACATACCATCACAATCAGTATTTGTCAGTTCTTTGGGCCTAATTCAGACCTGATCGCTCGCTAGGGTTTTTTTACACTGCTGCGAACAGATAGTCGCCACCCATAGGTGAGTGTATTTTCGCTTTGCAAGTGTGCGAACACATGTGTAGAAGAGCTGTACGAACAGATCTTGTGCAGTCTCTGAGTATCCCAGGACTTACTCAGCCGCTGCAAACACTTCAGCTTGTCCCGGACCGGGATTGTCGTCAGGAACCCTCCCTGCAAACGCATGGACACACCTGCATTTTTCCAACCACTCCCAGAAAACGATCAGTTGCCACCCACAAACGTATTCTTCCTGTCAATCTCCTTGCGATCGCCCATGTGAATGGACTCTTCACACAAACCAGTCGCTGAGCAGTGATCTGCTTTGTACCTGTGCGACGCACCTGCGCATTGTGGTGCATATGCATGTGCAGTATTGACCTGATCGCAGCGCTGCAAAAAACGCCAGAGAGCGATCAGGTCTGAATTACCCCCTTTATTACCAACTTTACACATAGCTTTGTAATCTGAAACTTGAACCTTTTGTGAAGACTTCACACCCTTCGATATCACTGTAAGCTGAAAGTCACTGCAATATATCTTATCTACTTTTACAAGACAGTCTTTTAGGGAATTTTCTAACTTTGATACATCAGTCCTTTCTTGCACACTTCATAAACACATCTCCATTGTCCCACTGATGCTGGCGGACATCATCCTTCTGAAACATCTTACTTTGTTCCCACAATTCACGGTTTGTCTGCTGTTCATTACACAAGACACTTGGCATCGATAACATATCCTTCTTAATGCCAGCCTTTTCAAGATCAACCTGTAATAACTGCTGCTTGTGTTTATGGATTTCTGTCACACTAAGTTCAGTGAAGAGCTCAGATGCCATTTTGGGTCCAGAATCCAATTTTAAAGTCCAACTTATTTTTATTATTCTGCTTTTCCCACTTCTAAATAGCATGTTTCCTTAGCTGCAGAGTGCTATTCTTCCTGCTGGGTAATTTTTCCCATGGTGCTTTTGAACTTGTTCTCAAACTGTAGACGATTGCTCTCCATGTCTTCAAATTCAACAAGTCTTAACTTTTGTACAGCTATTTCAGACTCTGCCACTTTTAATTTGCACTGAAAGAACAGTTCTCTGGTATTAAGTTCTATTTTGAGATTTTGCAGCTGTTTTTGTGTATTTAACAGACATTTATCAAGGTTCTCACTCTGGGGGTCATTCTGACCTGATCGCACGTTGCCGTTTTTCGCAGCGCAGCGATCAGATCACTACTGCGCATGCGTATGCACCACAATGTGCAGGCATGTCCTACGGGTACAAAGCGGATCGTTGCTAGGAGATGGATTTAACGAAGAATCCATTCACACAGCCGATCGCAAGAAGATTGACAGGAAGAAGGCGTTTATGGGTGTCAACTGACCATTTTCTGGGAGTGTTTGGAAAAACGCAGGAGTGTCCAGCGTTTGCAGGGCGGGTGTCTGACGTCAATTCCGGGACCGGACAGGCTGAAGTGATCGCAGCGGCTGAGTAAGTTCAGACCTACTCAGAAACTGCACAAACTATTTTTGTAGTGCTCGGCTGCACAGGCATTCGCACACTTGCAAAGCTAAAATACACTCCCCAGTGGGCGGTGAAGGGTTAAATGAGGAATCCGTAAAGCATACAAGTAAGTGCCACGTAGGCTGGCTTTATTTGTATTACCATATATGGTCAAGCACTGTATGCTTTCTATACATTGATACTGTGTATCTGCTAATGCTCTAGTTTCACCATGTAGCCTACACATGCACGGACGCCCTTATATGGAGATTCCCCTCGTGAATGGCTCGTGCTATGTGTCCTTCCTGCATATGAGATCCTGTATGATTTTACTAAACTGCCTAGTAACTGTTAACGAGCCAATGACAATGTAACACATACTGCTTACACCCATGTATCCTGTCCTTTTTAACAAGCTGTTGCCCCCCTAATAAAGCAGAGTGATTCTTAACCAACAGCTGCGTGTTTATTCAAAGTGTTAAGAGTTGCTCTCACGGGTACCTAAGAGGTCATCACATCGAGGGGGTTAAAACCAAGATCCTAACAATCTGGGGGCTCGGAGCCGGGATCCAGACGATCGTCCCCTGACCGGTAAGATAGAGAATTTTGTTGTCTGTCTTGCCCACTAAGGGATTGCGACCATCTACTGGATCTGAACCTGTAGCGTGTTCTGGGGACACGTATGGTAACATCTGAGTCAGGGACTCAGCAATACTAAATTTTAGGCGCCAAGAACTGGTATCAAGGATACCTATAGAGGACCGGGGGTCCGTGATAGTGCTTCCTCGATATGATCACCTACTATTTTTTGTCATGACAAACTGATATTGTGTACAGTTATAGGGACATTAATTGTACGGGTGGTAAGTGTACGTACATTTGGTGTCACATATTGTTGTACTGTTGTTGTTTTCTGTCCCCGGTAGTTTTTGTAGGGAATATGCACTCCCACATGTTACCAATGATCTATGATCAGATCAGCTGAATGCATACATAGACTATTGTTCCCTTTCCCTGTTATTTGTGAATTCTTTTAGAAATATATATATTGCGCGGGTGGTAAGTGTACGCGCATTATATGACATTGTGCTCGGAACAGTCTATGTTTTTATGATAAGATTGTTGCAACTTCACTTTAAACACGTTAGTTACTTGTTGGTAATATGAGATCAGACCAGAGTAAAGAAACTGAATACCCCCCTCCCCTCCCGGGAGAGACCTGCAAGGAATATGTTGCTCGTGTCTCCCCTACAAACTACTACCTTGTTAACCCCTGGCTAGACAACCTAGCTGGCTGGACGGAAACCATGAAAAGTCCCGATCCCTTTCCAAGAGACGGGTCAAATTTACCATTTTATATGGATATGGTAAAAGGCTTATGCCTTTAGGACAAGGAAGCTTGGCCGTGGTATGACCACGATCCTCAATGGGATATGACATATATGCGGGCGGGGGGAGAGCAGTGGCTTACCATAGCCCCTCATTGGCAGGATAGACCAAGAAAAGTCAGAACTAAGAACAGAATCAACACTCGGTCCCAACTCCATGCAAAAGAAAAAGACAGATTTCAAAAGTTGACTAACAACATCTGTCCCCCACCCTACAATCGCCTATACCCATCTTTAACAGACGAGGACATCTTAGCCCTGTCCTCTGCAGTTATTCCAGCCCCGCCATCTGCCCCCACGCCCCCGCCACCTCAGTCATCATCCATCTCCATCTCACTCTCACCCCCTCGCTCCGCCTCTGCAACCACTCGTCAGTCAGCGGACTCCACAATTGTCACTAATGAAATCACTAGTCCTGGACATACCCGGTCCGGTAGACTCATTTCAGGGACAGACGGCGGTGCACAGGGGACAGAGACACACATGCCTTTTATGACAGTGGGTGATCAACTATTAAAAAAACCTATTGAGGTTGAAGATTTAGACAGAATTATTAAGAACTGTCCCAAACCTACGGTAGCACCCAAGGGCTGCATCGCTTACTTAAAAAAGGCTTGTAATGGCCGCAGCTTCACACAGGAAGACATGAGGCTTATCATAGACGGAGTCATAGATCATTACAACGGGTGGGATTGGAGTAAAGTGCCCACAATCAGTGCCCCTATAGCAACGGCTAATCAGACTGCCACTAATTACCCCCTCAATACACAGGACGGCATAAAGAAAATGTGGGATGAACTGAGTGAACATATGGACGCAGTGTTTAAAACCCGCTCGTCTCTCCCAGTAGCAGTAGCTTGCAAACAGAAACCTAGTGAGAATGTGACTGAATTCTGGAAGAGATTTAAAAAGTGTTGGTCAGAGGAGGCAGGTCTCACCCTAGTTAATACCGACAACTTACTCATTTCTACATTTATAAACAACTTGTTGCCATCCGTGACATTAACTGTAAAACAAAGTGTTTCTAGTTGGACCTCAGACAACATTGAGGTATTTGGTAAACATTTATATGAAAAGGAAGCAGCAGGCTGTTTTGACATCAAAAAGATTACTCAAAATGTACCAACCCACAGTTTTCAGAACCCCCGGAGGCAACACAGGAACCCTCGCCCCCAGCGGGACACCCCACATAATAGGGGTCCCCCTACACCTCCAAGCAGACGACATACATCCTGCTTTAATTGTGGAAAAGATGGACATTGGGCTAGGGACTGTCCTTACCCCTTTAATAAAACTAAACAACCATTGACTGAACCTGTCCCCACTAACAATACTCCCAGAGACGCCCCAAGGTTCCAAATTGACTGGCAGGGACAACCCCGCTGACGGGGCCCGGAGGAGAGTGTCCCGACTTTCATGCAGCTCACTGATCACTGGAAGGAGGCCCCAATTGTCAATCTAGGCATAAATGGAACAAGTGTTCCATTCCTGATTGACAGTGGAGCCACCACCAGTGTCCTGTGTAGGGACCACTATCGTGGACCCTTGAGAAAGTCCGCTCCTTCAATGGGAATCAATGGGATACCCACAAAAGCTTATTCCACTGTACCTATCCCTATTGACACACCACGTGGACAATATATAGGGACTCACTCGTTCACTGTCATACCTGACTGCCCAGTTAACCTGTTGGGAAGAGACCTCCTTACTGAACTACAGATAACCATTACCCCTACTGGTAAAGGCATGGACATAATCTCATCACACTTCCCCGTGATTACTGAAACCTCTGAACTAGACACTATAGACCCCCATGTATGGGCAGATGGGCCCCTCGACACAGGCCTGATATCTTGTACCCCATACAAGGCCACACTGAAATCTGATGTACACCCCGTTTACCAGAAACAGTACCCATTGTCCAAAGAAAAAATGGATGGCCTTAAGCCCATGGTAGAACAATTCCTGCAGCAAGGCATACTTAGACCTGTAGTCTCTCCTTACTGTACACCTGTCAACCCTGTTGTTAAATCAGATGGATCAACCAGATTTGTACAAGATTTGAGGGCAATTAACCAGCTAATTGTCCCCATTGCTCCCATAGTTCCAGACACTAACTCCCTCCTCTCAGCCATCCCTGCGGACGCTGTGTACTTCACCGTCATTGACTTAAAAAATGCCTTTTTTAGCATACCTGTTGACCCACAGACACAACTGCTGTTCGCATTTTCTTTTGGGGGCCAGCAATTAACTTGGTGTAGGTTACCCCAGGGGTTCATAGACGCTCCTGTCGTTTACACCATTGTCCTCCAAGCCACTTTAAAATCATGGCACCCCCCCCCAAGGTTCTGTCCTGCTACAGTATGCAGATGACCTGCTTCTCTGTAGTCAAACGGAGGAGGCCTGCCGAGAGGATGGTTTATCACTGTTACTATGGCTCTGTAAATGTGGACACAAAGTGTCAAAAACTAAAATGCAATGGTGTAAAAAGCAAGTTGATTATCTGGGTTTTGTCCTCACAGAGGGGGAGAGGAAGGTCAGTCCACAACGCATTCAGTCTGTACTGGGTCTGGTCCGCCCAGCCACTCAGAAGGAAATGCTGTCCTTTCTGGGTATGATAAACTACTGCAGACAGTGGATATCTGATTGTTCCTATTATGACAATATTCTGAGGCAAACCACACTAGCTGACAAACCCAGAGACATACAATGGTCACAAGAAATGTTGGATGCATATGAGAATTTGAAATGTTTGTTAATTAAAAGTCCGGCACTTGGCCTCCCCAACTATGTATTACCTTTTCATCTCTTTGCAAGGGACAACTGTAAAACCATGGCGGGGGTACTAACCCAAGAACATGGTACCTCCATGCGCCCCGTGGCATTTTTTTCTAAAATAATGCCCGTGTCAGTCCAGGGAATGCCTGCTTGTCTTCGAGCCCTGGCAGCCTGCGCAATGGTGGCTGAGATGGCCATGACTCTCACCCTAGGTCACCTTACTGTGCTACATACCACACATAATGTAGTTACCCTACTTAAAGGCCTCCACACACAACATATGTCTGCCCAACGCCTCAGTGGCTACGAAGTACAATTGTTGGGAAATCCATCCCTTGCTATTAAGTATGCCAATGCGACTTCAGGCCCTGCCCCTATCTTAAATGCTCTCCTTGGTCTCAAAGGTCCCCTAGACGACTTGCCCGATGACCATGACTGCTGAATGACTATTGAGACTGAGACATCTCCCAGATTGGACATGTCCCCCATACCGGTACCTGATTCTGACCACGTCTTTGTTGACGGCTCTTGTACTAGACCAAATGACTCCACATACCAAGCAGGTTATGCCGTTGTGCGCCTGCCCAATGACATTCTTGAAGCAAAGCCCATACCTTACCAATCTGCCCAGGCTGCTGAGCTCATAGCCCTAACCAGGGCATGTACTCTGTACCGGGATAAACCTGTTACCATCTACACTGACTCAAAATACGCCTACGGCGTTGTGCATGACCATGGAGTCATCTGGTCCCGCCGGGGTTTCATCGGAGCTGACGGTAAGAACATATCACATGCCAAACTTATCACTGACTTACTTCATGCAATACTCCTGCCTAGTGATATTGCCATCTTACATTGTAGGGCCCACACTGGCGGGGCTGATGAAATTTCCAGGGGAAATGCTTTCGCAGATAGCTCCGCCCGCCAGGCAGCTCAGCTCCCCACCATACACCAAGCCATGGCCGTCATGACCCCACCCATGATAGATGATCAGTATCTACTTACTGAACTCCAAGTTTCTGCCTCCCCCAAAGATTTAGCTGATTGGTTGTTTCCAATAATGCAGAAGAATCCTAAAACAGGATTAATCTGCAAAGAGGGGAAACCATGTATACCTCAAGCAAGCGCTCCTTTGTTCATATCGCACTATCATGGGATTGGTCACAACAGCAAACATACAACACATACATTACTAGACAAAGATTTCTACATCACGGACGCTAGATTACTAGTTGACCAGTATGTTAGCAGATGCATTACATGCTTAAGAAACAACCCTAACAATCCTATGAAGGCAGCTCACCAACACCTGGCATATCCAACCACGCCCTTTACTCATTTGCAAATTGATTTTACTCATATCCCAAACAAAGGGGCTAAACAGGAGTATGCCTTAGTTATAGTAGACATGTTTTCAAGGTGGCCCGAAGCATTCCCTACCAAGGTGGAGGATGCCAAGACTGTTGCTAGAATACTCACACAGGAAGTTATACCCAGGTGGGGCTGCCCATTACAAATAAATAGTGACAAAGGTTCAGCTTTCACGGCCAAGATCACACAGGCTTTGGTAAAGGCCCTACAGATAGAATGGAAGTTTCACATTCCATACCACCCCCAAAGTTCAGGGGTCGTAGAGAGGATGAATAGGACTATTAAGGACAAGTTAAGGAAGGCCACGGGAGGTACCTTTCACAAATGGAAGCAAGTCCTCCCTATCATTCTAGCAGAAATCAGGATGACCCCACAGAAGACTTTGGGATACTCCCCCTTTGAGATACTCATGGGAAGACCCTTTCCCACGCCCTGGGCAAAGAAACCCATGATAGTGCAAGAGGGGGATCTCGATCAGATCAGGGAAGAATATGTCAGGTCTCTCATAACCAAACTGACTGAAGTTGAGCATAATGTTGTTCGGAAAAATCCCTCTAATCCACAGGAACCAACTCACCCCTTCCAGGTGGGAGACAGAGTGGTTGTTAAGGTTCTCCCCAGAAACAAAGAACCAGGAGACTTTGCGTACGGTCCCGAAACAGAGGTTGTTGCAGTTACCAGAACAGCGATCCTTACCAAAGAAGGCCCTACCTGGATACATGCATCCCGAGTAAAGAACATACCTAGACCAGACCGGGAAGGAAGACCGGAAGGGGTACTAACGGGAGTAGACAACTCTGACCCCCAACAACAAAGAGAGGTACTAACGGGGGCGGACAGCCCTGACCTCCAGCAGGAAGAGGTACTAATGGGGGCAGACAGCCCTGACCTCCAGGATGAACAAAGAGGGGATCCACAAGAAAGAGCCATCGATTTTTGAACTATGGTGGAAATGTACTACTTTAACTGTAATTCTTATCCTTCCATTGCCCTGCGAGGCTGAGGTGGCCATAACTGAGGAAGCAGGCACATATACCTTTTGGTATAATTCCTCTAATACCAAGGTAGCCACCTACATAATAGACTATTGTACCATCGTCCCCTGTAAGTCCAAGCGATGGTCCTGGCAATGTGACCAATATGGGACACCATATTCCTCTAATCAGGCCTATATCTGTGTCACCAGCCCTAAGTGGGGAAAGGAGTGTGACTCCTGGGGGGCGGTGGGGTGGAATTCAGGAATTAATTGGGGATACCAGCCCCATGAGGCAACTCTCAAACGTGATAAAAACGGGGAATCATTGCTTTCTCGACTCACTCTTTATAGGAAAAGTAAATGTGATAGCCACTTTATAATAAGTATACAGCATCCCCAACCCACTGACGCTGACACCTATGTTCTGGGGAAATATGGAGAATATTTGTCACCCCGAAGACAATTTCTCTTAAAAGATATGTTTAATAATTCAGATTATCAGCCTAAAGCTAGTACCCAAAGTAATCCCCTGAGGCCTCACATAACCACATTCAACGACATAATAGCCATAAACAATCCCACCTTCGAAGACACCCTAGCTATTGAGACTGGGTTTTCTGACATAAATTTTTGGTTAGAATGGATGAAATACAGTGCCATCAAACATAATAAAAGTAACTGCTATGTTTGTGGCAAGTCTAGACCCCACTTAGGTACAGTGCCTCTGAATATACCCCCATACCAGGAGGGTTGTTTTTTCAGCCTCTACAATGGCACAGAAACCAACAGTAGTGAATGTGAGATGTGGAAAAAGGAATACCCCATACTGTCTAAGAATCCCAACCCAGGTAACACCATAACTATATACCCTGGTAATTACACTTGTTATGTATCCAATGACACCTCGGGTAGAAATTTGAAAACTTTCCCCCCAGGATATTGTGCAGAGAGAAGGACTACTGTCCTAGTTAACCAGACTAAATCCCTAGGAGATATCTATTATATCTGTGGGGACATGAGGCTAAGAACAAAATTAGACACCCCATGGAAAGGAGAGTGTGCATTGGCTAAAGTAATCATGCCCCTCCATATTCTCTCAGAAGATGAGCAACCACCTTCTCCTACTGTAGCCTCCAAGAGAAGGAAAAGAGAGAGCCCAGAAGGTAGCTTTGACCCCCATGTATATATTGATGCTATAGGAATCCCTAGAGGAGTTCCTGATGAATTTAAAGCTAGAGATGAAGTTGCTGCAGGTTTTGAATCTTTAATCCCTATAATAACTGTTAATAAGAATGTTGCTTGGATTAACTATATATATTATAATCAGCAGAGATTCATTAACGACACCAGAGACGCCTTGGGAGGAGTAGCTGAACAGTTGGAATCCACTACCCAGATGACATTCCAAAACCGTATGGCCCTAGATATGATATTAGCAGAAAAGGGTGGAACATGCGTGTATATAAAAAGGGTAGAAGGATGTTGTACCTACATACCAGATAACACAGGTCCCAATGGTAAGGTCACCTTAGCTATTAAAAGGTTAGAGGATTTATCCATTGAGCTGAAGAGGAATTCAGGTATTGATAACCCATGGAGCCAATGGTTTGGATGGTTTGAAAATTGGAAGCAGGCCCTTGTCCAGTTAGGAATCTATATATTGATTATTCTTGCTATTATCTGTGTTGTTGTTTTTTGCATCATACCATGTTGCAGAAAGCTTGCTACCAAAGGTATTGAGAATACCCTTATGTATGAATCCATTGCCCCTGCACACGTAAATTCCCCTGAAGGCTACAAGCAGTACCTTGCCAAATACAGGAATAAGGAGTTTAGTAAGAAGAATCATATCATTTAAATGTATGATTCTAAGAGGGGATTGAAGGGTTAAATGAGGAATCCGTAAAGCATACAAGTAAGTGCCACATAGGCTGGCTTTATTTGTATTACCATATATGGTCAAGCACTGTATGCTTTCTATACATTGATACTGTGTATCTGCTAATGCTCTAGTTTCACCATGTAGCCTACACATGCACGGACGCCCTTATATGGAGATTCCCCTCGTGAATGGCTCGTGCTATGTGTCCTTCCTGCATATGAGATCCTGTATGATTTTACTAAACTGCCTAGTAACTGTTAACGAGCCAATGACAATGTAACACATACTGCTTACACCCATGTATCCTGTCCTTTTTAACAAGCTGTTGCCCCCCTAATAAAGCAGAGTGATTCTTAACCAACAGCTGCGTGTTTATTCAAAGTGTTAAGAGTTGCTCTCACGGGTACCTAAGAGGTCATCACATCGAGGGGGTTAAAACCAAGATCCTAACAGGCGGCGACTATGCGTTTGCATGGCTGCAAAAAGTAGCTAGCGAGCGATCAACTCGGAATGACCCCCTCTGTCCTTGCAATTTTCCAGCTATGCCATGTGTGTGGTTAAGTTCTTCCTCCAAAGCTTTACTTTGTTGCTTTTTGCAGACTTTTCTCTAGAAATACTTTCCTTTCCGTGAGACCCTCTGAAACTTCTTTGGCTGCAGCCAAGTTGGATTGGAGTATCTGTATTTGTTCCTTAAAGCTTGTTTCAAGACAGACAATCTCCATGTCTTCCTCATGGTCTTTCTTGCACTGAGTGTGAGCCTGCAACGACTGGAGATATTTCCCCTTCACTTGACAAAGCTTTTCATTCAGAGAATCTCTCTAATTCAAATCTTGCGTGTGTGCACACTGCATCAGTCTGACATACCTTTCCACATTTTCTTAAATCTTCGACATCCTGCTGAGGATTAGAACACCTTTTATGCAATTCAACCATCTTTTTCTCTTGCCTTGAACAAAGCATCTCATTCTCCCATTTTGTAATGTGCATTACTTCATCAGCCTTCGTAAGGTGTTCAGACATGCCTGACAATTCTCTCTTTTCTAGCTCTTGTATCAGGGGCATTTTTAAAGGAGGACAGTTCACTATGCAACTTTTCCTCAATTTGCTTATATACAAATGTTTCTTCAGCTGACTTCCTCTTTAAGTCACATATTTGCACATTAATATATCAATCTTTCATGCATCACTTTGTTTATACGATCAAACTCTTCCATGCTGACATATTCTGGTGGACCAAGCACCTTATTACACTGACCACATGCACAATCAGTTTTCTTTTGCTTTGTTACTTTAACCGTCTCTTCTTCTTTATCATCACTTTCAAAAGAATTACATTAGATGTACAGCTTAATATCATTTTCAGTCATATCTCCTTTATTTCCTGACAGTTCATCATAGTCTGGGCTTTGCATTTCTCCAGCTTGAAATTGAACCTTTGTAGCAGGCAATCTGCCTTTAACATATTTCTTTTTATTCCCCATAGTTCTTGGCACATAGGTGGTCATTCCGAGTTGTTCGCTCGTTGCCGATTTTCGCTATGCTGCAATTTGTTGCTAAATGCGCATGCGCATGGTACGCAGAGCGCATGCGCTAAGTTATCTTACACAAAACTTAGTAGATTTGCTGGTGTTCGTGCGGCGCTTTTCAGTCGTACTGCTGATCGATGAATGATTGACAGGAAAGGGGCGTTTCTGGGTGGTAACTGAATGTTTTCTGGGAGTGTGCTAAAAAACGCAGGCGTGTCAGGGAAAAACGTGGGAGTGTCTGGAGAAATGGTGGAGTGGCTGGCCGAACGCAGGGCGTGTTTGTGACGTCAAACCAGGAAGTAAATGGACCGAGCTGATCGCAATCTAGGAGTAGGTCTGGAGCTACTCAGAAACTGCAAGAAAAATATTTAGTAGCAGTTCTAGCACTCTTTCGTTCACTATTCTGCTAAGCTAAGATACACTCCCAGAGGGCGGCGGCCTAGCATTTGCAATGCTGCTAAAAGCAGCTAGCGAGCGAACAACTCGGAATGAGGTCCATAATACACAGGAATAACTTGTCTTTCTCCCAAAGAAATTTGGTGTCTCTCACTTTAAGGTTTAAATGCACTTTTTCTCCAGCTCAGTTAAGATAGCAAATACTTTTGTTTTTTAGATGTACCAAACTGTGTTTTCCAAAGTCTGTGGCACTACAATGACCAGCATATAACAAGGCGCTTTCTCTTTAACTGACAAAGAAATGTATAGACCACATGTGATGATGTGTTTCTCAGAACCACACCCTGCAGGAAAGCCAAAGTGCTGATTTTTCACCAAAATAAAACACACTTTTTTTTCCATCAGCAGAAAATAAATTTTGGGTTTGGCCTTCTCTGCTGCATTAATTTCATAAACACTTGCTTCTGTTTGTAAAACACTTCAATAACTGTGCAACACTTACTTCTCTTCCTCTCCAAGTACAAAACTGTACACTGCAAAACCTGGGCTTCTGTCAAACTTTGCATCACATTTTTGTAAATATGCAGACAATTTGTAGATATGCAAACAATACTACATTAAAACACTTCAAAATAGGCTTTCTGGGTTTTTTTTCACTCTCCATTATGCAGTTGCTGTAAACGTCCATATATTCCTCTAGGTTACTATAGTCCACCTTCCTGCACAGATTGAATGCAAACCAATTCTCCACCAATTGTGATAATATTAGCTAAATAAAAGGGTGTATTTGGTACCATGTCTATGTGCTTAATCAGGATCCACAGACAGTGAATAAATTAAATAATGAAGCTTTACTGGCAGGATTCAACACAAATGAACAAAAAAATAATAAACATCAAGCCTCCATTCAGGGCACTATCTCACTTCTTTGCCTCTGACCATCATTGGGCAGTTATTCTGCAAACACAAAGTCTATAGGGCCCTATACACTAGAGCACAGGTTCTCAAACTTGGTCCTCAGGACCCCACACGGTTCATGTTTTGCATGTCACCTGTAGATTTTTGAAATGTGACAGTTGGTGATACACAGTGCAGCTGCTGGGAGACATGGAAAACGTGAATCGTGTGGGGTCCTGAGGACCGAGTTTGAGAACCACTGCACTAGAGCAATAATGCCCAATTTCATCCGATTTTGGGCATTCAGCCTGATATATCGGATGAAATCGGGCATTTTGGAGGGGTTTCCAATCCGATCCGATGCGCGTTCCCGTGAGCATTGGATCGGATCCTCCCGATTGAATGTGCTGCACATTCAATCTGGTCCGACCTGAGGGCATGGCTGGGATCGCCCAGGATCACCCAAGATACATCGTATGCAATCGGACAGCATACAATGTATCTTGGGTGATCCTTTCCCCCTGGGAGGCTGCCGGGGTGATCGCCTGCGACATGTGGTCGCATAAATGTATGGGGCCCTTTTCAGAACAGTCTCAATTTTGTCTCTCACAGGTATAATAATACAAAAATATATACAAAGTGATAGGGAAAATCATAAGTGTTAATAAAGTGTTAGGGTTTTCCCTATCACTTTTTATATATTTTTGTATTATTTTAATCACACCACTTACATAGCACTTCTGTGCTTCTTATTAACCCTTATTAACTCTCACCTGTGTGCTGACCTGGGGTAGCCGACCTGTGCCGACGTTATGGGGTCCTGCACCCCGGACCCATACCTAGTATTAGGGACCCCCAGTGACGGAGAGGCCTTGTCGATCGGCCTGGGGGCTTAACCCTATATCTGCAGATATACGCAACCAAGATCTCCGTATTATCTGACTATTATGTAGTAATAATTTTCACTCGGTGTGCATTAGGGAACCATTGTTTTTTCCTGCACAGAATTACCCCTCCCTTTTAGCACCTGAGTGACATCACTATCTGATTGAGTAGCTCACCATTTTTTGTATTGTATTGAGAGGCATGAATGGGTCAGCATTAGGAGGGATTGCTGACTTCAGAGTGCCACAGGAGAAGCTAGGGTTATCTCCAGGTAAGCTGGCTCTCAGATGCTGTAGGAGCCATTACCATGTGGCCTTACACTGGGAATTCAACCCAGACATATTTGTAATTATTTATGGGGTGGGTGTGGGGTGTGGTGGCCCCTGTGTCGGTATGGCTGGGCTGCTTCAGGTCGGCACACCCTAACACTTTATTAACACTTATGATTTTCCCTATCACTTTGTATATATTTTTGTATTATTTTAATCACACCACTTACATAGCACTTCTGTGCTTCTTATTAACCCTTATTAACTCTCACCTGTGTGCTGACCTGGGGTAGCCGACCTGTGCCGACGTTATGGGGTCCTGCACCCCGGACCCATACCTAGTATTAGGGACCCCCAGTGACGGAGAGGCCTTGTTGATCGGCCTGGGGGCTTAACCCTATATCTGCAGATATACGCAACCAAGATCTCCGTATTATCTGACTATTATGTAGTAATAATTTTCACTCGGTGTGCATTAGGGAACCATTGTTTTTTCCTACACAGAATTACCCCTCCCTTTTAGCACCTGAGTGACATCACTATCTGATTGAGCAGCTCACCATTTTTTGTATTGTATTGAGAGGCATGGATGGGTCAGCATTAGGAGGGATTGCTGACTTCAGACTGCCACAGGAGAAGCTAGGGGTATCTCCAGGTAAGCTGGCTCTCAGATGCTGTAGGAGCCATTACCATGTGGCCTTACACTGGGAATTCAACCCAGACATATTTGTAATTATTTATGGGGTGGGTGTGGGGTGTGGTGGCCCCTGTGTCGGTATGGCTGGGCTGCTTCAGGTCGGCACACCCTAACACTTTATTAACACTTATGATTTTCCCTATCACTTTGTATATATTTTTGTATTATTTTAATCACACCACTTACATAGCACTTCTGTGCTTCTTATTAACCCTTATTAACTCTCACCTGTGTGCTGACCTGGGGTAGCCGACCTGTGCCGACGTTATGGGGTCCTGCACCCCGGACCCATACCTAGTATTAGGGACCCCCAGTGACGGAGAGGCCTTGTCGATCGGCCTGGGGGCTTAACCCTATATCTGCAGATATACGCAACCAAGATCTCCGTATTATCTGACTATTATGTAGTAATAATTTTCACTCGGTGTGCATTAGGGAACCATTGTTTTTTCCTAAAACTTAAAAGAGTTAAGATGGCAAAAGCACAGCAAAGAACTGTGCGTTCTTCGAAATCACAAATCCCCAAGGAGAGTCCAATTGTGTCGGTTGCGATGCCTGACCTTCCCAACACTGGACGGGAAGAGGTTGCGCCTTCCACCATTTGCACGCCCCCTGCAAGTGCTGGAAGGAGCACCCGCAGTCCAGTTCCTGATAGTCAAATTGAAGATGTCACTGTTGAAGTACACCAGGATGAGGATATGGGTGTTGCTGGCGCTGGGGAGGAAATTGACAAGGAGGATTCTGATAGTGAGGTGGTTTGTTTAAGTCAGGCACCTCTTTTTTTCTTTGCATCATGTGCTGTTTGGGGACTATTTTTTAAATCTGCCATCCTGTCTGACACTGCAGTGCCACTCCTAGATGGGCCAGATGTTTGTGTCGGCCACTTGGGTCGCTTAGCTTAGCCATCCAGCGACCTTGGTGCACCTCTTTTTTTTCTTTGCATCATGTGCTGTTAGGGGACTATTTTTTGAAGTGCCATCCTGTCTGACACAGCAGTGCCACTCCTAGATGGACCTCGGTGCAAATTTTAGGACTAAAAATAATATTGTGAGGTGTTCAGAATAGACTGGAAATGAGTGTAAATTATGGTTATTGAGTACTATGGGATCAAAATGACCTCCAAATTCTATGATTTAAGCTGTTTTTGAGGGTTTTTGTAAAAAAAACACCCAAATCCGACAAAAAATTTTCAGGGAGGTTTTGCCAAAACGCGTCCGAATCCAAAACACGGCCGCGGAACCGAATCCAAAACACAAAACCCGAAAAATTTCCGGTGCATATCACTAATATATATATACTGTATATATATATTAGTGATGTGCACCGGAAATTTTTCGGGTTTTGTGTTTTGGTTTTGGATTCGGTTCCGCGGCCGTGTTTTGGATTCGGACGCATTTTGGCAAAACCTACCTGAAAATTTTTTGGCGGATTCGGGTGTTTTTTTACAAACAAAACTCAAAAACAGCTTAAATCGTAGAATTTGGGGGTAATTTTGATCCCATAGTATTATTAACCTCAATAACCATAATTTCCACTCATTTTCAGTCTATTCTGAACACCTCACACCTCACAATATTATTTTTAGTCCTAAAATTTGCACCGAGGTCGCTGGATGACTGAGCTAAGCGACCTAAGTGGCCGACACAAACACCTGGCCCATCTAGGAGTGGCACTGCAGTGTCAGACAGGATGGCACTTCAAAAAAATAGTCCCCAAACAGCACATGATGCAAAGAAAAAAAGAGGTGCACCAAGGTCGCTGTGTGACTAAGCTAAGCGACACAAGTGGCCGACACAAACACCTGGCCCATCTAGGAGTGGCACTGCAGTGTCAGGCAGGATGGCACTTCAAAAAAATAGTCCCCTAACAGCACATGATGCAAAGAAAAAAAGAGGCGCAATGAGGTAGCTGTGTAACTAAGCTAAGTGACCCAAGTGGCCGACACAAACACCTGGCCCATCTAGGAGTGGCACTGCAGTGTCAGACAGGATGGCACTTCAAAAAAATAGTCCCCAAACAGCACATGATGCAAAGAAAAAAATAGGTGCACCAAGGTCGCTGTGTGACTAAGCTAAGCAACACAAGTGGCCGACACAAACACCTGGCCCATCTAGGAGTGCCACTGCAGTGTCAGGCAGGATGGCACTTCAAAAAAATTGTCCCCAAACAGCACATGATGCAAAGAAAAAAAGAGGCGCAATGAGGTAGCTGTGTGACTAAGCTAAGCGACCCAAGTGGCCGACACAAACACCTGGCCCATCTAGGAGTGGCACTGCAGTGTCAGACAGGATGGCACTTCCAAAAATAGTCCCCAAACAGCACATGATGCAAAGAAAAATGAAAGAAAAAAGAGGTGCAGGCATCGCAACCGACACAATTGGACTCTACTTTGGGATTTGTGATTTAGAAGAACGCACAGTTCTTTGCTGTGCTTTTGCCATCTTAACTGTTTTAAGTTTTCTAGCAGGAGGATGAGTGCTTCCATCCTCATGTGAAGCTGAACCACTAGCCTTGAACATAGGCCAGGCCCTCAGCTGTTCCTTGCCACTCCGTGTCATAAATGGCACATTGGCAAGTTTACGCTTCTCCTCAGACGATTTTGATTTAGATTTTTGGGTCATTTTACTGGGCTTTATTTTTTGGGATTTTACATGCTCTCTACTATGACAGTGGGCATCGGCCTTGGCAGACGAAGTTGATGGCATTTCATCGTCTCGGACATGACTAGAGGCAGCAGCTTCAGCACGAGGTGGAAGTGGATTTTGATCTTTCCCTATTTACCCTCCACATTTTTGTTCTCCATTTTTTAATGTGTTGAATTATATGCCAGTAATATATCAAAAGCAATGGCCTACTACTATATATACTGTGCACAACTGAAATGCACCACAGGTATGTATGGATAGTATACTTGATGACACAGAGGTAGGTAGAGCAGTGGCCTTCTGTACCGTACTGCTATATATTATATACTGGTGGTCAACAAACTGTGCAAAACTGAAATGCACCACAGGTATGGATGGATAGTATACTTGATGACACAGAGGTAGGTAGAGCAGTGGCCTACTGTACCGTACTGCTATATAGTATATACTGGTGGTCAGCAAACTGTGCAAAACTGAAATGCACCACAGGTATGGATGGATAGTATACTTGACGACACAGAGGTAGGTAGAGCAGTGGCCTACTGTACCGTACTGCTATGTAGTATATACTGGTGGTCAGCAAACTGTGCAAAACTGAAATGCACCACAGGTATAGATGGATAGTATACTTGACGACACAGAGGTAGGTAGAGCAGTGGCCTACTGTACCGTACTGCTATATAGTATATACTGGTGGTCATTAAACTGTGCAAAACTGAAATGCACCACAGGTATGGATGGATAGTATACTTGACGACACAGAGGCAGGTAGAGCAGTGGCCTACTGTACCGTACTGCTATATATTATATACTGGTGGTCAGCAAACTGTGCAAAACTGAAATGCACCACAAGTATGGATGGATAGTAAACTTGACGACACAGAGGTAGGTAGAGCAGTTGTCAGAATCCGTTTGGATTTCCCATTGTGAGAACATATTAGCAGGGACTGATGTTCACGGTACAATAGCAAGTTTATTAAAGCAGTGTACAACTGTAAACAATAAATATTAACCAGGAATAACTTGAGAACACAAAATGAAAGGGAGAACTGAGGGGACATGGGATGCCAGGAGACTGTGAATACACGGGATGCCTGGAGACTGTGAGTACATGAAAACGGTGTAGACTGTGGAAATACTAGAGACACTGTGGACTGTGAAGGCACTTTGCAATAGGATTGTTCAGTAGCGGATACTGCACCATAGCAGGATGCACTTGAATAGGGAATGCAGGGTTGCAGGATTGCACTGTGGTAGAGTATGTAACATACCAGGATAACACGATTGCACTGTAGCAGGATCACAGGATAGCACTGTGGTAGAGTATGCACTGTAGCAGGATAATAGGATTGCACTGTAGCTGGATCACAGGATAGCACTGTGGTAGAGTGTGCAACATACCAGGATAACAGGATTGCACTGTAGCAGGATCACAGGATAGCACCGTGGTAGAGTATGCACTGTAGCAGGATAACAGGATTGTACTGTGGCAGTATCACAGGATAGCACTGTGGTAGAGTATGCACTGTAGCAGGATAACAGGATTGCACTGTAGCTGGATCACAGGATAGCACTGTGGTAGAGTATGCACTGTAGCAGGATAACAGGATTGCACTGTAGCTGGATCACAGGATAGCACTGTGGTAGAGTATGCACTGTAGCAGGATAACAGGATTGCACTGTAGCTGGATCACAGGATAGCACTGTGGTAAAGTATGCACTGTAGCAGGATAACAGGATTGCACTGTAGCTGGATCACAGGATAGCACTGTGGTAGAATATGCACTGTAGCAGGATAACAGGATTGCACTGTAGCTGGATCACAGGATAGCACTGTGGTAGAGTATGCACTGTAGCAGGATAACAGGATTGCACTGTAGCTGGATCACAGGATAGCGCTGTGGTAGAGTATGCACTGTAGCAGGATAACAGGATTGCACTGTAGCTGGATCACAGGATAGCGCTGTGGTAGAGTATGCACTGTAGCAGGATAACAGGATTGCACTGTAGCTGGATCACAGGATAGCACTGTGGTAGAGTATGCACTGTAGCAGGATAACAGGATTGCACTGTAGCTGGATCACAGGATAGCACTGTGGTAGAGTATGCACTGTAGCAGGATAACAGGATTGCACTGTAGCTGGATCACAGGATAGCACTGTGGTAGAGTATGCAACGTAGCAGGATAACAGGATTGCACTGTAGCTGGATCACAGGATAGCGCTGTGGTAGAGTATGCACTGTAGCAGGATAACAGGATTGCACTGTAGCTGGATCACAGGACAGCGCTGTGGTAGAGTATGCACTGTAGCAGGATAACAGGATTGCACTGTAGCTGGATCACAGGATAGCACTGTGGTAGAGTATGCACTGTAGCAGGATAACAGGATTGCACTGTAGCTGGATCACAGGATAGCGCTGTGGTAGAGTATGCACTGTAGCAGGATAACAGGATTGCATTGTAGCTGGATCACAGGATAGCACTGTGGTAGAGTATTCACTGTAGCAGGATAACAGGATTGCACTGTAGCTGGATCACAGGTTAGCACTGTGGTAGAATATGCACTGTAGCAGGATATCAGGATTGCACTGTAGCTGGATCACAGGATAGCACTGTGGTAGAGTATGCACTGTAGCAGGATAACAGGATTGTACTGTAGCAGGATCACAGGATAGCACTGTGGTAGAGTATGCACTGTAGCTGGATCACAGGATAGCACTGTGGTAGAACCTGGCAGTTCTATGGATAATTCAGCAGTAGAGACCAGCATAACCAGGACCAGGAACTGAGACAACCTTGACACGATGAACTGGCAACAGGGAACCTGTGTGGCTGGCCTAAGTAGTGAGTTCAGGTGCTGCTCACAGCTGTGGTAACAGCTAATTATTAAGCTACAGATACAGAGCAGAGTGCTGAGCACCAGAGCAGAGAGCGCCACCCCAGGCTTGGAGGAGAAACTGCATGGATCGTGACAGTACCCCCTCCCTAAGGAGAGGATTCCAGACGCTCAACACATGTCAGAGTCTGACTCAAAAGGTAGAGGGCATATCAGGGTATCCACATGCTGCCAAGGAAGACCAACAGAGGCTTTCAACTTAGACTTTCCCTTTTTCGTCTTTCTCCTTTTTGTAGATTTCCCAGCAGGAACAGTAGACTGAAGCTGAAGAAAACCAACAGGTAAGCTGATTGCTGGAGTCTCTGAGCTGGCAACAGGATTCTCGGATGAACCAAGAAAGATAGGAACCTAAGATGGCCCTGGCTTAGCAGGAACCTCAATTGAGACTAAAGACTGATAAGAGCATGAATTGAATTTCTTAATTACCACCACGCTGAAGGCCACAAGATTGAGAAGAACTGGGTCATGGTTTCAATTAGTGGACTAGCCCATTCCAAGGCTTCTCCTCTGTAGGTCAGGAATAAAAATGTAACTATGTTGGATGGAGTAATTCCGAGGGAAGGGTCTGTCTCCATAATGGAAAGATATCGGTTAACTAGTGCGAAATATTGCGTTAAATCTCCATCAAAGTAATCCAAAGATGGAGCGTTGGATAAATTCTGTGAAGTGGAAGCTTGATTTTCTGGAAACACTGGAGATGGAATAAAAAATGGAGCATCAGGACACTGAGGAGGGGACAGACTTTCCGGAGACTGGTCAGGAATACATGATGATCCTAACCGAAACCGAACGTTGACTAGAGATTTGGATGGCACTTTCTGGATTTGGTCCTTCCTGGAAGTCCTGTACCCAAATCGCGAGCCAACAAGTTAGTAGTAGGATTGGAACCCAGGACTACAGCAGTGCCTATGTGCCTAGATATATGGCCTGTGTTGTGAGAAACGGGAGTGCTAGATTCTTCTTCGGAGATTGGCATAATGGTCAGAGCCCCCTCCTGGGACTGAACTAAGGCAGGAGCCCTCTCTTCACTGGGCTGGGCTAAGGCAGGAGCCCTCTCTTCACGGGCCTGGGCTAAGGCAGGAGCCCTCTCTTCACGGGCCTGGGCTAAGGCAGGAGCCCCCTCTTCACGGGGCTGGGCTAAGGCAGGAGCCCCCTCTTCACGGGGCTGGGCTAAGGCAGGAGCCCCCTCTTCACGGGGCTGGGCTAAGGCAGGAGCCCCCTCTTCACGGGGCTGGGCTAAGGAAGAAGCCCCCTCTTCACGGGCTGGGCTAATGCAGGAACCCCCTCTTCACCGGGCTGGGCTAAGGCAGGAGCCCCCTCTTCACGGGGCTGGGCTGAGGCAAGAGCCCCCTCTTCACGGGGCTGGGCTGAGGCAAGAGCCCCCTCTTCACGGGGCTGGGCAGCACTCTGAAGACTCTCTGGCTTGGCAGAGCTCTGAAGACTCTCTGGCTGGGCTGCGCTCTGAAGACTCTCTGGCTGGGCAGCGCTCTGAAGACTCTCTGGCTGGGCAGCGCTCTGAAGACTCTCTGGCTGGGCAGCGCTCTGAAGACTCTCTGGCTGGGCAGCACTCTGAAGACTCTCTGGCTGGGCAGCGCTCTGTAGACTCTCTGGCTGGGCAGCGCTCTGTAGACTCTCTAGCTGGAAAGCACTCTGTAGACTCTCTGGCTGGGCAGCACTCTGAAGACTCTCTGGCTCTGGACCCTCTGAACCCATCACTGGGGCTGGACACTCTGAAGATCCCCCTCCTGGGGCTGGACACTCTGAAGAACCCCCTCCTGGGGCTGGACACTCTGAAGAACCCCCTCCTGGGGCTGGACACGCTGAAGAACCCCCTCCTGGGGCTGGACGCTCTGAACCCCTCACTGGGGCTGGAATGCTCTGAAGAACCCCCTCCTAGGGGTGGACGCTCCGAACCCCTCACTGGGGCTGGACGCTCTGAACCCCTCACTGGGGCTGGACGCTCTGAACCCCCTCTTGGGGCTGGACATTCTGAAGAACCCCCTTGTGAGGATATTGGGTTCAAAATCACTCAGTCACGGTGGTAGATGAAAAACCAACAGTGGTTTATTAACAGAATAGGTTATAACACAGTTCAGCACACTTCTGTGATCCAATTCTACACGACAATTCCCTCCTGGAGCTCCTGACAGAACATTACTTCTTAGTCAGTCTCCTGCCTCTCTCTCTCCTCTTCCAGATCTCTCTTTGCTATTATCAAACCTTTGTCTTTCCTACAATAAGGCGACACCCCCAGACAGTTTCAGATCAGACCCACTTTCACATGCCCAGGCATGTCCCCTAGGCCACAATAGATGTTAACTAAAGTAACCTTACTTAATCTGATTGTGTGGCCTGGAATCCATTGTGTGGGGAAGAATGAGGGGGGTGTATGGCCTGACATCTGAGACTGGCTGTATCTACACAACAGCAAACACACAGGTTATCTGATCAGTCATATTGGGAAAACATTATTTTACAAACTATAACACAATAACCATTACATTCATATATATACATTGAAAACATAACTGTACCCTTGTAACAATAACATCATACAATATAATACAATATTGCCTAACATATAACTAATAACATATTGGCAATTGATGAAGTCCATGTGTAGGACCAGGGCTAGGAAAGTAACCACGTGTCTTTTACCACTGAGCGACACGACGCGCCAGCTGTGTCATCACATGTCGTCACATTACCTTCCCCTACTTTCTCGCCCTGTGTCCTAAGTAGCTGAAGCTTGCTGAGCGCAGTGATGCTCTCCTACATCAGACAGTCTGTGCCCCGTCATAATAATGACTGGCTGGTTTCTCTTGTGGGTCTGGTGGTTTTTGTGAATAGCATTGTACAGTTTGTACGGAGACCACCTGCGTCCCAGGTCCAAAGTCTGTGGTAATTGTCATGAGGCTTGTGTGGGAATTTCTTTCCCCGGCCTGGTGGGTGTGTGGCCCACAGTGCATAACTCAATACAGTCTTACCAGGGTCCGGTGGAAACGTTATCAGCAGTCCATAGTTCTTGTATTTCCCCCCGGTGTCCCATCTAAATACATTAATCAAAGTCCCCTTTGTAGACAGCCGCCGGGTTGGGGTAACAGCATGTGCAACAGTGTAATTCAATAAGTCCAATAACTGCACCTGGGGACCTAATAATTCCCCTACACCCAACTGGGTAACCTCACATTTCAGATAGTCACAATTTTCCTCCATAAACAAAATCTGATCTCTGGGGCCCTCACTCTCCCTCCCCAACCATGTATTCCCTGGAAACCCCATTTCCATCACCTCTGGTGCATCAGGACAGTGGCTTCCCTCCCCCAAACATGAACCACAGGTATGGTAATTGTCAGGGCACAATGGGGATTCCTTCATGCCAGAAGTTTCTTCTGTGCTATCCTGGGCAAATGCTTCCTCCAGCCTGTCTAGCTGGGTAACTTGTGGGATCCTACTCTGAGTCTTGTATGCTTTGGCCTGGAGTACAATCTGCTCAGCTTCCTTGTGTGTATCCACCAACTCGACCATCGTTGTACTGGAACATGGATGTAGGTTCACCGGGACAGTGGCCTTACCTTCTCCATTCACTGCTACATGTACTGGCTGACCACCATTGTCCTGGTTAGAGTCAGTCATTTCACCTTGCACACAATGCCAGTCCAAAACACATTCAGGTGCCCTAGAGTAGAGCAACATGTTCCCTTCCAGTTCCTGAGCTGATGCTATTTTCACCAGGTCTGATCCCTGGATTTTCTCTGAGTCACAGGGAAGATTCTGGCATTCAGACTGCAGCTCCTTACCATCAAGTTCACTGAATGGGAACAGACCTCCAGAATCTTCTGGGAGAGATACAATAGCTGGGGATACACTGGGCCCTTCCTGAACATCCTTTTCTGATAAAATAACTGGGGCAGCCATGAACATAGCTTCACAATAGGCCTCCCTCAGCCGAATATGCTGATCAGCCTGAAGTGAGACACTGTCTGCACTAGCCATGCTTATAGTTGGGACATTGCCACCTACTGCTGCCCTCGCAGAGATCTCCTCTTCCACCTCTGCCAATGGGAAGGCATAGTGCATCTTCTCCTGGGGTGTTTGGATGACAGACCCCACTTCCTTCTCATTTTCAGTAGCCTCCCCCAAACACAACACTGTAAATTAGAGATGAGCGCCTGAAATTTTTCGGGTTTTGTGTTTTGGTTTTGGGTTCGGTTCCGCGGCCGTGTTTTGGGTTCGAACGCGTTTTGGCAAAACCTCACCGAATTTTTTTTGTCGGATTCGGGTGTGTTTTGGATTCGGGTGTTTTTTTCCAAAAACACTAAAAAACAGCTTAAATCATAGAATTTGGGGGTCATTTTGATCCCAAAGTATTATTAACCTCAAAAAACATAATTTACACTCATTTTCAGTCTATTCTGAATACCTCACACCTCACAATATTATTTTTAGTCCTAAAATTTGCACCGAGGTCGCTGTGTGAGTAAGATAAGCGACCCTAGTGGCCGACACAAACACCGGGCCCATCTAGGAGTGGCACTGCAGTGTCACGCAGGATGTCCCTTCCAAAAAACCCTCCCCAAACAGCACATGACGCAAAGAAAAAAAGAGGCGCAATGAGGTAGCTGTGTGAGTAAGATTAGCGACCCTAGTGGCCGACACAAACACCGGGCCCATCTAGGAGTGGCACTGCAGTGTCACGCAGGATGGCCCTTCCAAAAAACCCTCCCCAAACAGCACATGACGCAAAGAAAAAAAGAGGCGCAATGAGGTAGCTGTGTGAGTAAGATTAGCGACCCTAGTGGCCGACACAAACACCGGGCCCATCTAGGAGTGGCACTGCAGTGTCACGCAGGATGGCCCTTCCAAAAAACCCTCCCCAAACAGCACATGACGCAAAGAAAAAAAGAGGCGCAATGAGGTAGCTGACTGTGTGAGTAAGATTAGCGACCCTAGTGGCCGACACAAACACCGGGCCCATCTAGGAGTGGCACTGCAGTGTCACGCAGGATGTCCCTTCCAAAAAACCCTCCCCAAACAGCACATGACGCAAAGAAAAAAAGAGGCGCAATGAGGTAGCTGTGTGAGTAAGATTAGCGACCCTAGTGGCCGACACAAACACCGGGCCCATCTAGGAGTGGCACTGCAGTGTCACGCAGGATGTCCCTTCCAAATAACCCTCCCCAAACAGCACATGCCGCAAAGAAAAAAAGAGGCGCAATGAGGTAGCTGTGTGAGTAAGATTAGCGACCCTAGTGGCCGACACAAACACCGGGCCCATCTAGGAGTGGCACTGCAGTGTCACGCAGGATGTCCCTTCCAAAAAACCCTCCCCAAACAGCACATGACGCAAAGAAAAAAAGAGGCGCAATGAGGTAGCTGACTGTGTGAGTAAGATTAGCGACCCTAGTGGCCGACACAAACACCGGGCCCATCTAGGAGTGGCACTGCAGTGTCACGCAGGATGTCCCTTCCAAAAAACCCTCCCCAATCAGCACATGATGCAAAGAAAAAGAAAAGAAAAAAGAGGTGCAAGATGGAATTGTCCTTGGGCCCTCCCACCCACCCTTATGTTGTATAAACAAAACAGGACATGCACACTTTAACCAACCCATCATTTCAGTGACAGGGTCTGCCACACGACTGTGACTGATATGACGGGTTGGTTTGGACCCCCCCCAAAAAAGAAGCAATTAATCTCTCCTTGCACAAACTGGCTCTACAGAGGCAAGATGTCCACCTCATCTTCACCCTCCGATATATCACCGTGTACATCCCCCTCCTCACAGATTATCAATTCGTCCCCACTGGAATCCACCATCTCAGCTCCCTGTGTACTTTGTGGAGGCAATTGCTGCTGGTCAATGTCTCCGCGGAGGAATTGATTATAATTCATTTTAATGAACATCATCTTCTCCACATTTTCTGGATGTAACCTCGTACGCCGATTGCTGACAAGGTGAGCGGCGGCACTAAACACTCTTTCGGAGTACACACTTGTGGGAGGGCAACTTAGGTAGAATAAAGCCAGTTTGTGCAAGGGCCTCCAAATTGCCTCTTTTTCCTGCCAGTATAAGTACGGACTGTGTGACGTGCCTACTTGGATGCGGTCACTCATATAATCCTCCACCATTCTATCAATGTTGAGAGAATCATATGCAGTGACAGTAGACGACATGTCCGTAATCGTTGTCAGGTCCTTCAGTCCGGACCAGATGTCAGCATCAGCAGTCGCTCCAGACTGCCCTGCATCACCGCCAGCGGGTGGGCTCGGAATTCTGAGCCTTTTCCTCGCACCCCCAGTTGCGGGAGAATGTGAAGGAGGAGATGTTGACAGGTCGCGTTCCGCTTGACTTGACAATTTTGTCACCAGCAGGTCTTTCAACCCCAGCAGACCTGTGTCTGCCGGAAAGAGAGATCCAAGGTAGGCTTTAAATCTAGGATCGAGCACGGTGGCCAAAATGTAGTGCTCTGATTTCAACAGATTGACCACCCGTGAATCCTTGTTAAGCGAATTAAGGGCTGCATCCACAAGTCCCACATGCCTAGCGGAATCGCTCCCTTTTAGCTCCTTCTTCAATGCCTCCAGCTTCTTCTGCAAAAGCCTGATGAGGGGAATGACCTGACTCAGGCTGGCAGTGTCTGAACTGACTTCACGTGTGGCAAGTTCAAAGGGCATCAGAACCTTGCACAACGTTGAAATCATTCTCCACTGCACTTGAGACAGGTGCATTCCACCTACTATATCGTGCTCAATTGTATAGGCTTGAATGGCCTTTTGCTGCTCCTCCAACCTCTGAAGCATATAGAGGGTTGAATTCCACCTCGTTACCACTTCTTGCTTCAGATGATGGCAGGGCAGGTTCAGTAGTTTTTGGTGGTGCTCCAGTCTTCTGTACGTGGTGCCTGTACGCCGAAAGTGTCCCGCAATTTTTCTGGCCACCGACAGCATCTCTTGCACGCCCCTGTCGTTTTTTAAAAAATTCTGCACCACCAAATTCAAGGTATGTGCAAAACATGGGACGTGCTGGAATTTGCCCATATTTAATGCACACACAATATTGCTGGCGTTGTCCGATGCCACAAATCCACAGGAGAGTCCAATTGGGGTAAGCCATTCCGCGATGATCTTCCTCAGTTGCCGTAAGAGGTTTTCAGCTGTGTGCGTATTCTGGAAAGCGGTGATACAAAGCGTAGCCTGCCTAGGAAAGAGTTGGCGTTTGCGAGATGCTGCTACTGGTGCCGCCGCTGCTGTTCTTGCGGCGGGAGTCCATACATCTACCCAGTGGGCTGTCACAGTCATATAGTCCTGACCCTGCCCTGCTCCACTTGTCCACATGTCCGTGGTTAAGTGGACATTGGGTACAACTGCATTTTTTAGGACACTGGTGAGTCTTTTTCTGACGTCCGTGTACATTCTCGGTATCGCCTGCCTAGAGAAGTGGAACCTAGATGGTATTTGGTAACGGGGGCACACTGCCTCAATAAATTGTCTAGTTCCCTGTGAACTAACGGCGGATACCGGACGCACGTCTAACACCAACATAGTTGTCAAGGACTCAGTTATCCGCTTTGCAGTAGGATGACTGCTGTGATATTTCATCTTCCTCGCAAAGGACTGTTGAACAGTCAATTGCTTACTGGAAGTAGTACAAGTGGGCTTACGACTTCCCCTCTGGGATGACCATCGACTCCCAGCGGCAACAACAGCAGCGCCAGCAGCAGTAGGCGTTACACGCAAGGATGCATCGGAGGAATCCCAGGCAGGAGAGGACTCGTCCGAATTGCCAGTGATATGGCCTGCAGGACTATTGGCATTCCTGGGGAAGGAGGAAATTGACACTGAGGGAGTTGGTGGGGTGGTTTGCGTGAGCTTGGTTACAAGAGGAAGGGATTTACTGGTCAGTGGACTGCTTCCGCTGTCACCCAAAGTTTTTGAACTTGTCACTGACTTATTATGAATGCGCTGCAGGTGACGTATAAGGGAGGATGTTCCGAGGTGGTTAACGTCCTTACCCCTACTTATTACAGCTTGACAAAGGGAACACACGGCTTGACACCTGTTGTCCGCATTTCTGGTGAAATACCTCCACACCGAAGAGCTGATTTTTTTGGTATTTTCACCTGGCATGTCAACGGCCATATTCCTCCCACGGACAACAGGTGTCTCCCCGGGTGCCTGACTTAAACAAACCACCTCACCATCAGAA